>NC_069694.1:40181078-40513872 GCF_023699985.2 Odocoileus virginianus | reverse complement strand
TGTCAGGAAACCTGTGTCTGATATAGAAGCAGGCTTCAGTCTTGTTTCCACAAACAGTTAATAAGACATATTTGGAACAAACTATATGAGAGTGAAATAGTCATCAGAGTTTTCCCCAAAGCATCACAGGGATTTGCTTTACTAGAAATTTTTTATCTTAATCCCTCTCTTCTCCCAAGAAATCACTGTTCAATCTTTTTAGTATTTAACGGATGTTTTATTATGATTAATTTTGAAGAAGAATTATGTAAATATACAAATATACATTCATACCTATTCATATTGCATCTCTCTTGTCCTGTTTAACACATACAAAAGTGTTTGGCCTGTGCTTTCTCTTTTTCAGAACCGTTAATTTTTCTCTTTCTACTAGTTATTCTCATAAACTTATAAACATGTGACTTTTACCATCTTTAAAATAATGAACAACAAAGACCTCTGTTGACCCCATGTTCTATACTAGCTACAGTACCTTTTCTCTCTTGGTCTTTATAGCCCTAAGGATTGCTGCATACTCACTCCCCAATTCCACTTCTCCTTTCCTCTAAGATTCATGCCAAGGCTTTCTCACCTCTCCCACACCTCTGATGCCCTTTCCCTCAATGCACTTCACACAAATGATAGGTACACCTCTAAATCCAAAGACTGATTCTCTGTCCTTATCTTAGTTGACTTGTAAGTAGCACTTGACATAGCTAATCACTGTCAAATTATTTTTTCATTTGACTTTCAGGACTATAGATTTCTGATGTCTTTTCCCACCTCAAAGGCTGCTCATTCTTGGCCTTTTCTGCTGGTATCACCTCTCACCTTAACTTTTAAACTTTGGAATAACTAATAGGCATTTTAAATTTATTATGCGCCAAAACAAACTCCCAATCTTCACCAGCAAACCAGTTCTTCACAAAGTCTTCTTCATCTCAATACAACAACAATTCATTCCTTCCATTATTTCTATCACAATCCTTGGAGATTTTACATACCACCACCAAAGAAACATCAGTTCTGTTGCCTCTTCTATAAAATACTATGCTATCCTAAGATATAAGCATAGGTGGCATACTTATTTCATCTCTTAGAAGAAAGGGAGTAGCCCTCATAGTCAACAAGGGAGTCCAAAATGCAGTACTTGGGTGCAATCTCAAAAATTACAGAATGATCTCTGTTCATTTCCAGGGCAAACCATTCAATATCACAGGAATCCAAGTCTACGCCCCAACCACTAATGCCAAAGAAGTTGAAGTTGAATGGTTCTATGATGATCTACAAGACTTTCTAGAACTAACATCCAAAAAAAAGATGTCCTTTCATCATAGGGGACTTGAATGCCAAAGTAGAAAATTAAGAGATACCTGGAGTAACAGGCAAATTTGGCCTTGGAGTATAAAATTAAGTAGGGCAAAGGCTAACAGAGTTTTGCAAGAGAACACTTGTCATAGCAAACAACCTCTTCCAATAACACAAGAAAGGACTCTCTACATGGACATCACCAGATGGTCAATACCAAAATCAGGTTGATTATGTTCTTTGTAGCCAAAGATGGAGAAGCTATATATACAGTCAGCAAAATAAGACCAGGAGCTGACTATGGCTCAGATCATGAACTTATTGCCAAATTCAGACTGAAATTGAAGAAAGTAGGGAAAACCACTAGACCACTCAGGATATGACCTAAATCAAATCCCTTATGATTATACAGTAGAAGTGACAAATAGATTCAAGGGACTAGATCTGACAGACAGAATACCTGAAGAACTATGGACAGAGGTTGGTGACATTGTATGGGAGGCAGTGATCAAGACCATTACCAAGAAAAAGAAATGCAAAAAGGCAGCATGGTCGTCTGAGGAGGCCTTACAAATAGCTGAGAAAAGAAGAGAAGCTAAGGCCAAAGAGAAAAGGAAAGATATACCTATCTGAATGTAGGTATGTAGAGTTGTATGTACGTAGAATGTAGAGTTCCAAAGAATAGCAAGGAGAGATAAGAAAGCCTTCCTCAGTGATCAATGCAAAGAAATAGAGAACAATAGTAGAATGGGAAAGACTAGAGATCTCTTCAAGAAAATTAGAGATACCAAGGGAACATTTCATGCAAAGATGGGCACAATAAAGGACAGAAATGGTATGGACCTAACAGAAGCAGAAGATATTAAGAAGAGGTGACAAGAATACACAGAAGAACCATACAAAAAAAGATCTTCATGACCCAGATAATCACGATGGTGTGATCACTCACCTAGAGCCAGATATCCTGGCATGCGAAGTCAAGTGGACCTTAGGAAGCATCACTGTGAACAAAGCTAGTGGAGGTGATGGAATTCCAGTTGAGCTATTTCAAATCCTAGAAGATGATGTTGTGAAAGTGCTGCACTAAATATGCCAGCAAATTTGGAAAACTCAGCAGTGGCCACAGGACTGGAAATGGTCAGTTTTCATTCCAATCCCAAAGAAAGGCATTGCCAAAGAATGCTCAAACTACCACACAATTGCACTCATCTCACATGCTAGCAAAGTAATGCTCAAAATTCTCCCAGCCAGGCTTCAACAGTACATGAACTGTGAACTTCCAGATGTTCAAGCTGGATTTAGAAAAGGCAGAGGAACCAGAGATCAAATTGCCAACATCTGTTGGAACATCGAAAAAGCAAGAGAGTTCCAGAAAAACATCTACTTCTGTTTTATTGACTATGCCAAAAGCCTTTGTTGTGGATCACAATAAACTGAAAAATTCTTAAACAGATGGGAATACCCAACAACCTGACCTGCCTCCTGGGAAATCTGTATGCATGTCAAGAAGCAACAGTTAGAATTGGATATGGAACAATGTACTGGTTCCAAATTGGGAAAGGAGTACATCAAGGCTGTATATTGTCACTCTGCTTATTAACTTACATGCAGAGTATATCATGTGAAATGCCAGGCTGGATCAAGCACAATGGAATCAAGATTGCCGGGAGAATTATCAATAACCTCAGATATGCAGATGACATCTCACTTACGGCAGAAAGTGAAGAGGAGCTAAAGAGCCTCTTGATGAAAATGAAAGAGGATATGACAAAGCTGGCTTAAAGATCAACATTCAAAAAAGGAAGATCACGACATCCAGTCCCATCATTTCAGGACAAATAGTTTGGGAAACAATGGAAACAGTGACAGATTTTATTTTCTTGGACTGCAAAATCACTGTAGGTGGTGACTGCAACCATGAAATTAAAAGATGCTTGCCTCTTGGAAGACAAGCTATGACAAACCTAGACAGCATATTGAAAAGCAGAGACATTACTTTGCCAACAAAGGTCCTTCTAGTGAAAGTTACAGAGAAGGCAATGGCAACCCACTCCAGTGTTCTTGCCTGGAGAATCCCAGGGACAGCGGAGCCTGGCAGGCTGCCGTCTATAGGGTCGCACAGAGTCGGACACGACTGAAGCAACTTAGCAGCAGCAGCAGCAGCAGTGAAAGTTATGGTTTTTCCAGTAGTCATGAATGGATGTGAGGGTTGGACCATAAAGAAAGCTGAGTACTGAAGAACTAATGTTTTTGAACTGTGATGTTGGAGAAAACTCTTGAGAGTCCCTTGGACTGCAAGGAGATCCAGCCAGTCAATCCTAAGGGAAATCAGTCCTGAATATTCTTTGGAAGGACTGATGCTGAAACCAAAACTCAGTATTTTGGTCACCTGATGCGAAGAGTGACTCTTTGGAAAAGACCTTGATGCTGGGAAAGCTGAAGGCAGGAGGCAAAGGGGATGACAGAGGATGAGATGATTGGATGGGCATCACCAACTCAATGGACATGAGTTTGAACAAACTCCAGGAGATGATGAAGGACAGGGAAGCCTCGTGTGTTGCAGTCCATGGGGTCACAAAGAGTCAGACATGCTTAGAGCCAAATAACAAAAACTGATTTTCTGGCTCAAGTAAGAGGTGATTAACTTATTTAAAAAACAAGTCCAAAAATTTAGCTTTCAACTGGTACCATCTATTATACTCTTGGAACCAAAATAAGTCAGAGATAATTTTTAATTTCTCACATCCATATGTATCACAAGGAAGGGGTTGCTATATAAGGAGAGAAGAAGAAGGAATCATATTGCTTGGTTCAGAGCTTTGATACTTGATGAATATTCCTTAAAAATATTTATATATTTAGTTCTGCATTTTTCTGATATGTAATCTGACCTTGGAGAGATCTTTACGTAAATTTAAAGTAGAAACCATGCCACAATGGTTATACCCTATATATACTCAGTTTACACTGAGTTACATTAAACACCCTTTTCTATCCTCAAGCATCAAGAATGACTGAAATTCAAGCCAATTAATAGAAAAGAATTTCCAAGAGTGTATTTTTCCAATGAAATTTTAATCAATTTGCCTTTGTATGCTTTTATTCTGAAAGCATAATGCCATTGTGTTTATTTCATGAGGTTCACTCTCTAAAGCTACGATGTCAATACTGATTGCTCTAATTAACATTTGTGATTAATTTTGTACTCACTGAAATTGCATTTCCTTTTGACCAGCAGGCATGCAAGTGACAGCTCCAGACTATTCTGTTCTACACAAGCTAATTGGTTTGAAAGAAGTCAGAGAAAAACAAAAGAACTTAAGTTCAGAAGGTTTCTGAGAAATCAGAAGTCTAAGGATTATAAAAAGCTACGGCTCTATGGGACTTTAAAGACCACTGAGCCACCACATTACAACAGTATGAACTTTGTCAGGATCTTGAAGACGGCCAACGTCTGAAGCAAATATGTTAAATATAATGAGTTATCTGTTTAGAATGAGGCATTGTTTCAACCTTGAAAAAATTTTAATGACATTAATTGTCTCTATTCAAGAAGTACTGTAACACATATATACCATTCCCATCTATTTCATGAATTGCCTTGGGTATTGAATTGAAAATACCTGTAGGTACTCAATTAATTTTAACTTAATAAGCATTAAAATCACTCTGTAAGGAACCAACAGGTAATCAAAATAATACGTTTACTCTCACAGACCATGACTGCATTCTAAGCAGCTGTGGTATTTGTAACAATGAAGATGAGAGCAGAGATATTATTCTAGAGAAGTATTCCAAAATATGCATTTGTTGTGGCTGAATTTGCCACCCAGCTGTTTTCCATAAAGTATGAAATTAGGAGAGTGGGAAAAGGGCTTAAATTGTAGACTGAGGGGCTTCTAGTGGACATAAAGAATACTTTCCAAAAACTGAGGCTACATAAATATTCAAACAAATATTGCAAAATCAATGTCATTCAGGAATGATACTATTGCATCTCAAAAGGGTGAGGCTTTCCTCTGCCTGGGGTGATGCAGCGTGACTTCTCAGGGTTCAGCTATTGTAGGACAAAGCGCCCTTCAAGGTTTATCCAAAGAATCATTAATTCTTAAAGTAATGTTTAAACAATAAAGCATTTCAAAAAATACCGATTATACAACCGGGGTAAAAGATTTACTTCACAATTATGAAACAGAGAAGACAAAACAGACCTTGGAATAAGGAGGATGAATATTTTTAGATTATGAGAAACTTATGTATCACTTTCTTATGAAAATATAGCATATTTGATGTGGAAAACTTGACTCATGGAAATACTATGTTGTATCTTTTCAAAAAGTTGGAAACAAAACATGCACTGTATTTGTATTATAAAATCTTTGCTTTCTTGGAGTTTAATAAGAGCTCATTTCATTTGGGGTAATACTACTGATAATGTGATTACCTGCTTTTGAGTTGGAAAAAAAAAACACACTCAAAGACTATTCACATACTTTACTCACCTTGCTCCAATCCCTGCCTCTCCCCTCTCCCTCCCCACTCCCCCTTCCCCAAAGCAAAGCCACGGAGACCATCTAGGTATAGCCCTGACCCTTGTGACCTCCGTCTCCTTCTGAACCAGAATAAGGGATACAAACGCAGGGAATTTTTTTTTAGGGTTATAGCCTGTGTGTATATGAAGAAAAAGTATACAGATACAGTTAGCTCTTCTAGGAACTTTATGAAAATATGAATCATTCATTATGTAGCAACACAATGGAAAAAAAAAAACCAGCAGCTGTGACATCTGTGAATAGTTCTTACTGAGAATTACAAATGTGGTGTTTGCTTGACTCTGTTAAGCCAAACTAACACCATTTCAGGGAAAGACTATTTTAAGCAGTGACATACATTGGGCTTACTAACCAGGAGAAACGTCTTTCCTGAAAAAACGTGTAAAGAAACACTTAATTAAAAATCAAGTTTTTTCTCAGAGTAACAGACTAGGTAGAAACACAGACAGTTCCATTTCTTCTATTCCACAAACGTCTGTTTCTTTCTCTCACCTGCCTCTCTATTCTTCCTTTGTTTTTTTTTTCTTCTGATTTTGGAGCTTAACGGGCATGTTTGTGGTAAGTGCTAAAACACTGAAAATTTTTGTTCTTGTGTATTTTCAATCTCTAAAACCCAAGGCATTTGCACAAAATTTTAATGCTGCTGCTGCTGCTAAGTCACTTCAGTCGTGTCCGACTCTGTGCGACCCCACAGACAGCAGCCCACCAGGCTCCCCCGTCCCTGGGATTCTCCAGGCAAGAACACTGGAGGGGGTTGCCATTTCCTTCTCCAATGCGTGAAAGTGAAGTCGTTCAGTCATGTCCAACTCTTAGCGACCCCATGGACTGCAGCCTACCAGGCTCCTCTGTCCATGGGATTTTCCAGGCAAGAGTACTGGAGAAATTTTAATGAAAAACTAGTAATATTTGGTATTGTGTGTATCAAGCAACTCACTGATTGACTGAATTTTTCACTTTTGAATCAATTTTCATATTGAATCAGCATCAAGTAAGTATTGATATAAGGTGAAGTCTCTCCTTGTGGTGCTGCATGCTAAGTCACTTCAGTCATGTCTGACTCTGTGATCCTTGCAGCCCACCAGGCTCCTCTGGGATGGCATCCATGGGATGCTTGTCTAGGCTCAAACGTATCAAAGCAGTACATTGTGTGATTAAATAAATAGGACTGCTAAGTGCTCTTAAGTGGCACAACTCTTTCCTTTTTGCCCATCAGTCATGGATAACTCCTTTGAAGTAAGCATCAGCCTTGTAAGAAGGATATTAAATCCAAAGTAGGGCAGCAAATTTTCATGAAGGAAAACTCCTACTCTCCTAAAGTCAGAATTTTAGAAGGTCCAAAGCAGAGCTGCTGGACTTGGATGGGGTGATTATTCTGTTCTCAAGGAGGGGAATTCAGCCACTTCCTGCTTCCATAAGCCACTTCCAGCACTCATAGCTAATCTTGGGGCTTCCCTTGGTGCTGTAGGCCTGATATACTAAAATCTGTTCTTTTGCACCTGATGAGCAAACATTTGGGGTTTCTAACTTGTTCAAAACCTCCTCCAGTTTTCAGGTAAGGCCATGTCTACTTTTTGGCACAGTTGTTGGAGTTTACATTGATTCCTCTCTGACAAACATTTTAAGCAAGTGAAGGCAAACAATTCAAGTAGCAACCTTTTGTGTTTATTGCCAAAGGATTCATCTCATTATATTTCTACTAAAAAAATAGGCTCTTGAGTTTTCAAGGAGTATGCAATAATAAGTAAAAGCATTGAATATAATCTTAAATTAAAACAGCAGAACATAAAATGTTTCTGCGATAAAACAAATTTGAAAGAATAAAATATAGAAAAATATATATCTCAATAGCTGACACAAAAGTTCTTCTTGAGGATAAAGAAGGCTTTCTGATAAGTTGTTCTAAGAAGGAAATTGATAGTTTAAGGACATAAACAGGCAAGAATAAAAGAAGATGACCAAACTCCTGAGAGCATGCAAGAGCAGAGAAGTAAGGTCTGTGTGGGGCAGTATTTGGAGGAAAAAATGCTGATTATTATGGATGAAGATTAGCACCAGGGTCATTGCTACTGTGATATGCAGTACTTAAAAAAAATTCATTGCTTCACTGAAACTCCACAGTGAAACCTGTAGTAAGAATTGGTATTGACACAGAGGTCTCTGTGAATGA
This sequence comes from Odocoileus virginianus, assembly GCF_023699985.2. Classification (NCBI taxonomy): domain Eukaryota; kingdom Metazoa; phylum Chordata; class Mammalia; order Artiodactyla; family Cervidae; genus Odocoileus; species Odocoileus virginianus. Next base: position 40,505,865 of record NC_069694.1, on the reverse strand, counting down.
TGTTTGTGTGAGAGTCTAGGGGAAAAGTCAACACTATCTGGGAACTTAAGAAAGACAGAGCATGGAGTTATGTATGCACCGTTAGGAAAGATGTAAGAAATCTCTTACTTCAAAAGTTCTAGGAATAATTAGAATATGAGCACTGTTTAACTAAATAATGGATTTTGAATTACTTAAGGAAACATATGTGTAAAGTGGTTATTTCTAGAAGGTAAAGTTATAAATAACCTCTATATTTCTCTGTGTTTTCCAAATATTCTAAAATAATTGTGTATTATTTTTAAATTAAAATGAAAATATAAACAGATGCATTTTCTCCTTGGAGGCTACCAAACATAAAATTTATTTATTTCTGTATTACTGTTGGTTTATTAATATTACATAAAAGAAAGATATTCAGTTTTAAATTCTTGCCATGTAATTTGCCTTATATATTCTTTATCCAAATTGCATGCCTAGACACAGATTTATAAAAAGGTGGACAGGATCTCAGTATAATGAAACTGAAGTTTATAACGGGAAAAATCTCAGCTGGGCATAGATAAGCAATCCACTAATAAGAAATTCCTGATCTAGTGAGAGCTTAAAAATGTGGATGTTGATTTTAAGTGATATTCATATCCTAATCATTTTACAAAAGAAAAACAAAGTCTGCTACTCTTCAGAAATTAAAATGGACATATAGTCACATATTTTTTCCTAGAATATCAACTTGTTTGTATAATATATTGAAGCTGAACATAAAAATAAAGAATAAAGACTAAGAACTGAATAAATTCCTAGAAATATACCTATATCATATGGGAGGAGAAACAAAATAGATCTTTAGCATATGTTCAGTTACATTGATTACTACTAGATACTAGTTATAAAATTCAACAAATATATTTTCAAAAATTTTACTTTTATTATTACCAATAAAAATTCAGACTATAAAAATAATTCCTTGTTTGTTTGTTTGTTTTCTGGCTGCATCACATGGCTTTCAGGCTCTTAGTTCCCCTGATGAGGGATTGAACCTAGGCCCTGGGAAATGAAAGGTCTAAGTCCTACCCAGTGGACCACCAGGGAATTCCTTTAATAATTCCTTTAAATGGCAACTGATGTTTCTCTCTATCAGTTGGGGTATGTGTCTGTACGTCTCACAAGGTGCTTTATGATAATCTGCATAAAATCAAAAATACATTGCAATCATTTTTCCTTCCTACTCTGCTATTCTTTCTCTCTCTTGAACTGATAAATAATGACAAACATTCAGAAAAGAAAGTCATTCCACAAAAAAAAGCAGATAAAAGAATGAAAAATATCTTGATTTATTTCATCACATTTTTCACTTTTATTTTTAGTAAAAATATCCTATTGCTTGGCCTTTTAAATATCTACTGTGTATGTGTATATAAGCTCTAAAAACAGTATTTCTTACTATATATTTTATTAAAGTTTCATGCTAAATATTAAATTAAAAAAAATAAGTCTATGGTCCTCCCTCGGTCATTCCTGCACACAAGTCAAAGGATAACATGTATTCCACCAAAAAAATCCACATAAAATGACTCTGTTTTCTGGTCCAAGAACTCAGAGGTTACATGTGTTCTGCCTTCTCCCCACAAATGTACATTCCATTCCTTTTACCCAGGTGCATCCTTCATGTTTCTCCAATAGATATTTCTTATTTAAAATTCTGTTCATGATTTATCTTTTTTGGAAAAATTTCCTATGATTTTAACTTTTCCAATTATGATCTTGCCTTCCATTTCAGGGTCTTTCAATATTTATGAAGATGTTTTGGACATTTTTATGTTCATCTATTTCATCATGGTCTGGGACACTAGCTATCACTTTATTTGTCATGAGCAATTTCAGCACCAGTGAGACTTTGTTTTGCCGGAGGTACTTTGCTCATCGAGCACACTGCCACCACAGGGCTTCAGCGTTCAGCATTCATGATTCAGGGAATGAGATTATTGCATGACTTTTCCCTTCACAAAGCAAATACCTTCTCTATTATATAAAAATGTAATTTTAACCAGGAGTTGAATTCGTGTGTTTCCTTACAAATCCCATAACTGTTTTCTTCTAGACAAGTCTTCTAACTCCAACCAGAAATGACTACATGCTGCTCCATGAGACCACTGTTTCACTTAAATACAATATGCTCTAATTCAGGATAAATATCTATTTACTTCTTACATAATTGCTTTAAGAAAAAAGTCTTCATATATGTTACCAAAGTCTTTATATATGTTCAAAAATTAAAATAGTTAAACAAAAACATTTAAAATCACTAGGTTTAATGCTGTTCAGATAGGGACAGCTTTCTCTTCTCTTTGGTTCCTAGGCTCCAACGCTCACTATCATTTTTTAAAATGTGAAGCTCAGCAGAGTTATCAATATACTTGTGTACTCCAGAATATAAATACAAAAGATGAAAATTAAAAGATAATGCATTGGTAGTATTTGATTTTAAAGAATAAGAAGATATGCAGTACTTAAAAAAAATCATTAAATGGAGCTTAGTTGGGCTTAGGTGAGAAATACAGCTCTATCAGATTAGGGCACAATTTCCAACAAATAACAGTCTAATTTTCTGATCTGTAAAATGAGAGTAAAACTATCAAACTCATACAGATTAGTACACTGATCTAATATGGAATCACCAAGCATAATGCTCGATACAGAAGCATTCAATAAAGGCGAGCTTGTTTTATCTTCTTTCCTTTCCTTTCCTTTCTTGAGTCAGATCTATATGGAACAAAAAGAATGAGCTTGAGCTGAGTCATGTTTCAGGATACAATATAGGAACAAGGCCACTAATCTCAAGCAACTTACTTAAATCAGTACACTTCATATGAACAGCCAATTTACAATTTCATGGTGAATGTTCCCATTCAAGAAAAGTAAAAATTACCTCCATTCTGATCTTGCAACTGGGGAATTCTCAACAATTATGCTACTGGTCAAAAAAATGCATTTTTTTCTGAAAATAATATTATTCTGTTACCTGTTGTTAATGGTATCCTCATGCTTAGTACTTGTTCATTAACTACACACTTACTCAATAGACAATAATAAACATAAAATGGAACTGTTTAGTTCTCTGATAGTCATAAGAAAAATACATTATCTCTTTCCTTGTCTTGTCATTTGCAATAAGAGGCATATAATTTATCATGATAAATTTATTGCATAATTTATCATAGTCCTTGCCATTCAAATGCCTACTATTGCTAGGACAGATACTTTACAAATTAGAAAACTGGCATATCTATTTCTAAGAAAATACATTTTAGTAAGAATAATATAAAAATAAAATCACAAAATATCTCTAGATGTCTAGATAAATAATGATAAATAACAGTGGATAAAGTTTTAATATATTGTGTTGGCCTGAATCTAGTTTTTAAAGGATAAAAGTTGTTTGTGGAGGATTTGAAGAGAGACTCAAGAAGATTAAGTGTGGGTATTGACACTAAAACATTGGAACATTTGCCAAGATTAAAACCACTTGGCACTATAATAATGCTGGTGCTGCTGCTGCTGCTGCTAAGTCACTTCAGTCGTGTCCGACTCCGTGCGACCCCCTAGACAGCAGCCCACCAGGCTCCTCCGTCCCTGGGATTCTCTGGGCAAGAATACTGGAGTGGGTTGCCATTTCCTTCTCCAATGCATGCATGCATGCTAAGTCACTTCAGTCGTGTCCGACTCTGTATGACCCTGTGGACAGCAGCCCAGCAGGCTCCTCTATCCACAGGATTCTCCAGGCAAGAATACTGGAGTGGGATGCTATTTCCTTCTCCACTGTAATAATGAACAGCTTTAAATGTATCTTTTACTAATGGTAAGTTTCTGGAAGCTACAAGAATTTTTTCTGGTTTAATGTTTTTTGTATCCAAATTTTACTTCCCCATAGTCTCTTCTCTTAAAGAACTAAAGAAAATATTTATTTCTCATCTTGGACAAACATCCAAATAACATTTAAATTTTTTTTCTTTAGGATGAGAGTCATTATTATTATTATTAATCAATAAACATTTATTATCTACAACCTGGAAGACATTAGGTTATATGCTATGGGGAATATGGAATAAACAGAGCATGACACTTGCCTCCAGGAACTGAAAAGTTAATGTAATCAACACTAATTGATTAATTCATTCAATGCTTATGCAGTGAACATACAGTGTTTGCCAAAAATTGTGTTAGATATTAAAGAACTGTGGTGAAGAGGTAAAACTATCTAGCCCTCATGGAATTCATAATCTATTGGAGAGACAGACATAAAAAGCCAACAAGAAAATACAAATAAATAGCTATCACCAGTTGCTGCTGCTACTGCTGCTAATATCGCTTCAGTTGTGTCCGACTCTGTGCGACCCCATAGACGGCAGCCCCCAGGCCCGCCGTCCCTGGGATTTTCCAGGCAAGAGTACTGGAGTGGGTTGCCATTGCCTTCTCCAGTAATACTTTAAATTATAAAAGGTCCCATGGAGGAATGGGTTCTCAGAAACGGAATAGTGGACAAATAATACATAATTACAGATAACTTTTATTGAGTGCTTATTACTTATCAGGTATTCTCGTGCATGTTTCATATGTACTTATGTTTATCATAACAATGGTACCAAAACAGGTGTTTATCACCATTTTAGAAATGAGGAAACCTAAGCAAGGAGGAATGAAGTGATTTACTCAGGGCATGGGCGGTGTGTGTGTGTGATTCATGCGACTTGTGTCTGACCCACTGCAAACCCATGGACTGTAGCCCACCAGGCTCCTCTGCCCCTGAGATTTCCCAGGCAAGAATACTGGACTGGGTTGCATTTCCTACTCCAAGGGATCTTCCAGACCCAGGGATCCGACCTGTGTCTCCTACATTGGCAGGTGGATTCTTTATCACTGAACACCTGGGAAACCCTTAGTCAGGGCACATGGCTGGAAAGCAGCAGAGCCGGTATTTAGGTAGCTCCGGAGCATAGGCGCTCAGCCTCTAGCACATAATGTTCCTAGATCAGGCGAAAGTTTGTGATGGAAATTAAATGTACAACAGTGGAGGTACATACCTACAGCCATTTTCTATGAAAGTTTCCTGGAATAGGTGGAGTTTGAGTTGAGATTTTGGCATGGTTAGGAGATCAGGATATTTTATTTAGGAGGAAGGGATGTTTAGGTAAAAGGAATAACTTTTAATAATTAAATGAAGGAAGGACAAACGGACTTTGGTGGCTGAGGTATATGCACAATTAAAGATACGTCTACAACAGTCAGCTGGGCTAAGCCGTGGTGGGCCCTCAGTGTGCAGGCTGACATGGCATGATTTGAGGTCACCAAAACTGGGAAGGAAGGTCTCCCTGGGGGCCTTTTCAGCACAGCTGATCAAAATGAGATAAGGTATAAACCAAGAGAGCCACAGAGAGAATGAAAAGGAGGGAACAGATGTGATAGGCGATGTGTAAGTACAACTGTTAAGATAAGTTAACCGAATTGATAGTTGAATCAGGGTAGTGTGAGGAAGAGGGAGGCTATGAATGGGTTCAGGGTTAAGTCAGACATATTTTTAGCAGGATGACTTTGGGACAAGGCACTTCATCTCTATAAATCTATTTCTTCATCTGAAAAATGGAAAATAGTATACACATTTGTGACTATCTAAGTAGGAGTTGAAAATGACTTTCAAACTTTCACCAAGTCAGATAATTATGCCATTAGCCAGGATGAAAGAAAAGGAACATTTGGGTATGTTGAGATCTAGAGGCTTGTAACATATCTATGTGTATACATTCAGTTTGCAGACTAAAATTGGAACCTTAATTCAGGAGGAAGGTCCAGGCTAAAGACAACTACTAGCTATCAATCATGAGAGAAGACTGTGTAGAAAGAACCACAGCTGATGGAGTAAGAGAAGGGAGTTAGAAAGGATCAGTGGAGATTTAGAAAAAAGACAGGGCCAGGGAATCCAGTGCCAAAGTTTAAGCCAGAGAATATCTGAGAGTAATCCAATGGATCTGATCTACGGTAGATTACTCCTGGCCTTTGACAGAGCAGCTTCAGTACTGGGCTGAATGCAAAACTTGGGTTGTTAGGAGGAAAGAAAAAAGTGAAATAAAAGTCATTCTTTCAGTTAGTTCTGGTCCTTAAAAAAGGGATCAAGGAGAAAGCAGGGCTGGTAGGAATGTGTGTGTATTCAAGCATGTTTGTTTAGGGAAGAGTCAACATAATGGGAGAAATTAACAATGAAGAAGAGAGAGGTCATGATTGATGGTGAGGTCTCAAGTTGATATGAATAACAATAAATCAAGAGAAAATAAAGTGCATGCAATATCATTTATTGTGGGTCTACCATACCTTTAATATGTTCACGTTAATGTCATCAAGTCCTAAAACACCCTGTAAGGAATTATTTTTCCTATTTGCAGAAAAAAAAAACTGAAGCTGAGAGAAAACAAAGAGGTTGTCCAAGGATGGAAATGTGGTATTTGATGAAGTTAGGATACAAATTGAACTTGGCTGAATCCCAAGACCATATGACTAGAAGAAAGATAAAAATTTGACAAAGAAGACGAAGGAGTTGAGGGAGTTTAACAGGATGTTTAGAATTGCACAGTTAGGGCATCAAAACTGAGTTTGATGACTTCGGGAAGAAAAAAATCTGTAATGCACCACTGTGGTGCATTTAATGCGATTTTAGAAAGAGATTGCTAAGTAGCTCCAAAAGCATAACTGAGACATGAATTTGTAATGCATGCAGTCAAGTGCAGTTATGTGACTTGTTCTACTTTCTTTAGTTCTAACAGAACATCAATATTGAACAAAGGCCAGAATTCTAAAATTCATTGTAGGCTGGCCTATTAAAAATAAATGCTGAAGATAGCAGTTACGTTATTTGTCTATGAATACTCTAAACCTAAACTTGAAAAAATCCTGAATATAGAAAGGATATGAGCAACATATTTTTAAAAACATGGGATCCAGTTAAGGATATTACTGGGTCAGTAAAATCAAACAAGTCCTTAAATTTGATACTTGCCTTTTTTCCCCATCAATGAATACATACGTGCTGAGCATTTCCTCTGCAGCTGATGTTGGGAGGAGAGAGGAGTCCATTCCCCTCGTCAACTTCTAGACTTATAAGGAAGAAAAATTATATAAGTAGAGCAGGGCATGCTGCCATTTAGAGGGAATTAGTATACACTAGTGTATGCTAAATTATATGTAATAATCCACTAGAGAACAAAACAGTATATAAGATATCAAAATTGAGAGAAATAATGGGCCAAAAGCAATGAATGTTCCCTGGGTTAAGCATAAGGCCTACCTTCCTACAGCAGTCAGTCAATCATTGTGCTATATTAGGGATGGATACATCAGGTACTTCAAAATCTACCTCTTCTGTACTTTCATTTCACACCCTTGACCATTTGAAAAGGATCAGTTACTGTCTATCAGGCAGACAGTAAAGGGCAACAGAATCAGTCTTCATCTCTCTCTCTTTCTGGCGCACGTGCACACACACACAGACACACTAACCCACACTAGTCCACTGTCCACAAGTGTAAATAGCAGTGTCAGGCTATGTCAATGAGAGCAGGATGTCACAAGAATCCCATCACGGATGTGAGCAAGAGAAACATTCAGTTAGGAATCTTCCTGAAAAGTCTACTAGAGAAACTGCAAGGAAAACTGATTTTCCATTTCTGAAATTTTCATGAACATGATGTATCAGTAAGATCTTATTTATATATGCACCAAACTACGTGATTGAACACTGTGGTGGAGAAAAAAGATGCTATCTGAATATGTATGGCTGTGAGAGTTGAACCATAAAGAAGGCTGAGCACTGAAGAATTGATGCTTTCAGATTGTGGTGGTAGAGAAGACTCTTGAGAGTCCCTTGGGCAGCAAGGAGATCAAACCAGTCAATTCTAAAAGAAATAAACTCTGAATATACATTGGAAGGATTGATGCTGAAGTTGAAGTTCCAAAACTTTGGCTACCTGATGTGAAGAGCCAACTCATTAGAAAAGAACTTGATGCTGGGAAAGATTGAGGGCACGAGGAGAAGAGGGTGACAGAGATGAGATGGTTGGATGTCATCATCGACTCAATGGGCATGAGTTTGAGCAAGCTCTGGGAGATAGTGTAGGACAGGGAAGCCTGGGGTGCTGCAGTCCTTGGGGCCGCAAAGAGTTAGACATGACTTAGCAACTGAATAACAACAAATATCTGTTGCCTCTCCAATTCCACAGCAAACCCACAGAGGAGGATGTATTTCTCTATACACGATGTAATCATTTTGTGAAATGTTTAAACTGATGGGAATAAATAGGGCAACATACTGAGGATAACACAAAGAAATATCACTTATTTTGATTAAAGCACATTCTAATTTTTGCTGTGCATTTTCTCTGAAATCACAAAGTATCTCACAATCTGCAGCCAAGTTTCAGTTTAGTTTCAAGTTTTCAGTTATTTTTTACGTAAAAGATAAGTTTTTAGAGGATAGAATTAGTTGTCAGGGTTGCTACTTGATATCTGAAAGAGTCAGATTTTCTCAAGAGTCCTGTGAAGCAAACTGTGGTTCACACTCGATTGTGAATTTAAATACCAATCCTTTACCTCTGTCCATCCACTTTTCACCTTAATTATCTCAGAAGGCATTGTTAGAAACTGAAAATTGAGTAGTTTATTTAAAAGACTTTATGGGTTATAGAAATATATGGTATTCTTATCTGTAATAGTACTGAAAGCATAAAACAAGTGTAGGTGTTAATTAGATAGCTGTCAATCATGAAGTGCCAAGTCTCACATTGCTGTTCTTTAGTTGCCAAGTCATGTCCGACTCTTTCTGTGACCTCCATGCACTGCTGCCTGCCAGGCCCCTCTGTCCATGGGGTTTCCTCGGCAAAAATACTGCAGAGGGTTGTCTTTCTGTCTCCAGGGGATCTTCCCGACCCAGGGATCAAACCTGCATCTCCTGCATTGGCAGGAGGATTCTTTAAGCTACCTATTAATAATGAAAGGCTCTGCTCATAGGTTGTATATAAATTATTAACCTTTCAAAGTAAAAAGTGACATGAAGAAATGTCAAGAAAGTGACTTGAGGCCCCTTCTTCTCTGCTTCCTCCTTCCTTCTTCTTCATCTAGCTAACACTAAGATATGGATGACACTTCTTTGTTTATGAATGTTTGCTAAGGAGTCTCTCTTTTTTTTATTTTTAAAAATCATGATTGTTTTTTTCTTCTACCAATTTTATTCAGTTATGACCAAACTCACTGTGTTTTAATACACTCTGAGATTCTAAAATGAACAATGTTTCACTGATGGAGGATTAAGAACAATTGAAGAAATCAGTAAATCAGTTGGGGGTATGTTTGAATTTAAAAATATATATTTCTGCAATGCAGAAGTATGGCCAATTGGTGGATTATAAACCTCAAACTGAAAGACTGTTTCTTTAAACAATTCTGAAAAATAGCTCATGGAACATTTGAATGCCTATGTGACAACTCTGAGATCTATCAGAATGTGATTATAACATTAAAGCTGTATAAATATTATGAAAGAAACAATAAAGCATTTTAGCAATGCAAATAGATTGCACATTTTCTCTATTAAGTTTAGATATACCCTTAAAAAGACATAGCTATTATAATTTATAGTATAAAATTTTAATATGTGTTTATCTGACATACTTTCCACAATCAGATAAGATTATTGGATTTATTTTAAATAAAACTGGTCATCAGAAGAATATTAGAAGAATAAATCAATAGGAAACACCCTTTACCATGCATGTCACAAGCTAATTCATACATTCCTATTTCCTTAACCACACATTTACAAAAGAACCTTTGGTAGCTTGCAAAATTACTGTACCTAAAACTATTCATAGCCATAAAATGTGCTTATAAAAATGCTGTCCCTTACAACAACTATAGGTACTTCCTTCAGCTACAGTGACAGCAAAACATACATTTGCAAAATAATTGCTCCATCCTAGCTATAATGGCAATGTCTACTACAGACATACTGGCAAAATGCAAACTACTAACAAAAAGACAGAATACAAAAAAGAGTTTGTCAAATTTAATAGAATAATTATCAAGCATAACCCTGCAAAATTAGAATGTAGCCACATTGAAAGAGTAAATACTAAGTCACCTAAAGACAATGATATCAATCAAACATCAATGCTATTATTGCAGAAACAAAGGTATAAATACCCAGAGGATGTGAGAGAAAAATTTATTTTCCACATCCACTGAATCCTACCCTCATACTAGCTTTCATACCTACTGTTATTATTATTTAGTACCATAATATTTGTGAAGCATGTGTAATGTGCATGGAGCTGCATATGTTAAAGTCAAGTCCTCACTGGAGAACCAGAAGTGGATGCATTACCCTTGGAAAGTCAATTTATCTTAGAAAGTAACCCTGGATGCTGAAAACTTTCAGGAGGAATTTTAAGTCCAACAGTGGTTAAAATTTTGAGAATAAAGTTGTGTAGAATTGAGTACCCAGGATATAATAAACAATAGTACTGTGTGTCAATGTACAAGGTTGAATTGAATTGACTCATTGACTTACCTGGCATGTTGCATTGGTCAATGACTATACATAGTGGATAATGACTAAAATGACTATACTCACCAGATATGTGACAATCACTATCTAAAACCTTTCCAGGAGTAAAAAAATGTCCTCATTTGAAGTACATATAAGATTAAAAAATAGTTTATTAATTTCTGTATGTATTTTTGTTTTCTGTATGTATTTTTGTATTAATTTCTATATTCTTTTACAAGCAAAAGATATCCTATTGTAATTCCAGATAGTGGATGATACCAATACTCTCCAATAACCGTTTGCTATTCTTAAAAGTGGGGAAAAAAGTTAGATTGGTTATCATTTTGTCCTCTGGAAATAAGAAACACTGATGATTTTCATTAGTCCAATATTATAGTGATTTAATCTAATAATTAGAATATATGCTAAAATGCCCAGAAGCATTTCAATGTTCTCTATTAACTGTTCACTGGTAATAAAATTATTTATCTTTTGAGAAACCAAAGACAAATTTTGACATATTCACCAACACAGTAATTGCCTACTATATTTTCCTAAGAGCCATCAGAAGTATTATAATTCACTTTCTCAAGCAAAATGTGCACACCTTTGTTACAAACAGAAAATAATTGCTTTTCTAAATTTGACTATGGAAACACAAAGTGTGTTTTATGTACTAAGGTGGTATCCTCTCTTTCAAAATCTCCCTTGTGAACGAAGAAAGTAACATAGACATGTATACACCGTCAAGTGCAGAACAGATAGCTGGTGGGAAGCTGCTCTATAACACAGGGAGCCAGCCTGGAGCTCTGTGATGATCTAGAAGGGTAGGCTGGGGTTGGGGGTGGGAGGCTCAAGAGGGAGGTGATATATGCAAAACTGTGGTGATTCGCATTGCTGCATGGCATAAACCAACACAACACCTTGTAAAGCAATTTTCCTCCCATTATAAAATAAAAATAAAAACTGCAAAAAGAATTGTCCCTTGGTTTCATTCTTACAAAGCTAATATCCTTCAAAGGGTGTTCTAAAATTTGGGGCTTCAAGCTCAAGTTATATAAAAAAGCAACTGGGACTTAACAGAGAGAGAAAAGGAATCACATACCAGAAAGAAACTTAAGCAACATGAGTTAGCTTTTTATTGGAGAGACTTTTTGAATGGTTATCAAAATGTATTCCTTTAACCTAATGAATATTTATCTCATTTCATGGGCCTAATAATGCCTTACTTAAGACTTTTGAACAAAAGACTAAAGGTAACAGGTTTTTGTTTCTTTTGTATCAACTCCTTTCCAATACTGAACAGGTTATTTGGAAGCCAGAAAGGCCAGATAAGTTTCAAAAAGGGTTATTTAGGGGTGGGAGTATGGAAGCAGAGCTGGTTCATGGCAATATTAAAACAAGTGGACTAATCTTGCAAAACGCTTAAGACAACCAATGACTCAGGACCAAAAGACCCTACAAACTAGCCATATAATAGCATCACTGTCAAAAGAGCAATGTACATGTACAAACACACACTAATTTTATAAAAACAGTTTTAGAGATAAAATGGAAAAAAACAACTTACTGAAAAGTCTTCAAAGATTTTCTTGAGTTCTTCGTGACCATGCCTTTCAGCAATATGTGCTGGATCTGAACCTTCCGAATTTTTTATCTTAGATGCCCTGGTTGCTCCTGAACATTGAAGCAAATGAACAGCCAAGTTCTTTAACCCAAATTTTGCTGCACAGTGGAGAAGAGTTGGAAGTTCTTTGAAATAAGAATCTGAAATAAGCAAAACAGAATAATTTTTTTCATCATATTTGGAACCATATAAGAAAAAGTCAAACACAATCCATTCTTAAAAATAATTCCCACAAAGCATTGATGACTTTTAGGGTGATTTTGCAAATAAGAAACCATCAGTGTTTTTAGCAGTGTAGACTCTCCCCTTTCTATTCCTCATCTTAAATCAAGCATACATTAATATTCTCACTAGCATTAGTGCCTCTCCCTTACTTGTGTGGTAAGTTTAATATAGAAAGGCATATCAATCTCAAACGGAAAACAAAACAAAAACATTTCATTGTAAAAACTCATTTTGAATGTATTTCAGTATTAACCAGATACTTAAATAACAAATAAATTCCTCTATAAGATCTTTTTGGTGTTTTATACTTCCATGCCTACTTTGTTTCCTTTTGAAGTTGAAATGAACACGAAATTCCAGGAAGGGTTATGTGAGATTTCTTTTTTTTTTTTTCCATTTATTTTTATTAGTTGGAGGCTAATTACTTTACATCATTACAGTAGTTTTTGTCATACATTGAAATGAATTAGCCATGGATTTACATGTATTCCACATCCCGGTCCCCTCTCCCACCTCCCTCTCCACCCGATCCCTCTGGGTCTTCCCAGTGCACCAGGCCCGAGCACTTGTCTCATGCACCTAACCTGGGCTGGTGATCTGTTTCACCCTAGATAATATACATGTTTCAATGCTGTCCTCTTGAAACATCCCACCCTCGCCTTCTCCCAGAGTCCACAAGTCTGTTCTATACATCTGAGTCTCTTTTTCTGTTTTGCATATAGGGTTATCGTTACCATCGTTCTAAATTCCATATATATGTGTTAGTATACTGTAATGATCTTTATCTTTCTGGCTTACTTCACTCTGTATAATGGGCTCCAGTTTCATCCATCTCATTAGAACTGATTCAAATGAATTCTTTTTAATGGCTGAGTAATATTCCATGGTGTATATGTACCACAGCTTCCTCATCCAGTCGTCTGCTGATGGGCATCTAGGTTGCTTCCATGTCCTGGCTATTATAAACAGTGCTGCGATGAACATTGGGGTGCACGTGTCTCTTTCAGATCTGGTTACCTTGGTGTGTATGCCCAGAAGTGGGATTGCTGGGTCATATGGCAGTTCTATTTCCAGCTTTTTAAGAAATCTCCACACTGTTTTCCATAGTGGCTGTACTAATTTGCATTCCCACCAACAGTGTAAGAGAGTTCCCTTTTCTCCACACCCTCTCCAGCATTTATTGCTTGTAGACTTTTGGATAGCAGCCATCCTGACTGGCGTATAATGGTACCTCATTGTGGTTTTGATTTGCATTTCTCTGATAATGAGTGATGTTGAGCATCTTTTCATGTGTTTGTTAGCCATCTGTATCCCTATCAAACTACCAACAGTATTTTTCACAGAACTAGAACAAATAATTTCACAATTTGTATGGAAATACAAAAAACCTCAAATAGCCAAAGTAATCCTGAGAAAGAAGAATGGAACTGGAGGAATCAACCTGCCTGACTTCAGACTATACTACAAAGCCACAGTCATCAGACAGTATGGTACTGGCACAAAGACAGAAATATAGATCAATGGAACAGAATAGAAAGCCCAGAGATAAATCCACGAACCTATGGTCACCTTATCTTCGACAAAGGAGGCAAGGATATACAATGGAAAAAAGATAACCTCTTTAACAAGTGGTGCTGGGAAAACTGGTCAACCACCTGTAAAAGAATGAAACTAGAACACTTTCTAACACCATACTCAAAAATAAACTCAAAATGGATTGAAGATCTAAATGTAAGACCAGAAACTATAAAACTCCTAGAGGAGAACATAGGCAAAACACTCTCCGACATAAATCACAGCAGGATCCTCTATGACCCACATCCCAGAATTTTAGAAATAAAAGCAAAAATAAACAAATGGGACCTAATGAAACTTAAAAGCTTTTGCACAACAAAGGAAACTATAAGCAAGGTGAAAAGACAGCCCTCAGATTGGGAGAAAATAATAGCAAACGAAGCAACAGACAAAGGATTAATCTCAAAAATATACAAGCAACTCCTGCAGCTCAACTCCAGAAAAATAAATGACCCAATCAAAAAATGGGCCAAAGAACTAAACAGACATTTCTCCAAGGAAGACATACAGATGGCTATGTTAGATTTCTGTGTGAGTTTTTTCTTTCAAAAAGGAACTGCAACAGCAAATACAGGTAGGCACTTTTATAAAAATCTTCAGTATGGAATTTTTCATTAGGATTTTATAGGTTTCATGTCAATGTTTTGGAGTTCGAATTTCTTAATTAAATATTAGCTATTAGTTAGAAGACATGATGTATTAATTATACATAACTATAAAATGATGAATGCAAACAGCTACCCCAATGATAACACACACACATACACAAACTGATGAGTAATAGTTTATTATTATTCTATACTTTCACACCCTTGCTAGAAAAACTGTGTTACAGAAATTACACATCACCTCACTTTAATTGCTGTGGCATTATTAGAAGAAAGCAATGTGAAGATTTATAGTAACAGAAACAAAACCATCAAAACAGAAGTCAATTTTCTTTCAGCAAAATTCTGAAGTAGTGAAAACAGCCACCTCATAATGTTTTGGAAAATTGTGAATCTGGCCTCATTTATCTCTTTGCTATTTTGTAAACCAAAAAAAAAAAAAAAAAAAAAACCAAAAGGAAGAGACAGGGGATCTAAACTTGGTGCTTTCAATTCACTTGGGTGTGTGGGTGTTTGAGGGCTAAATAAATTATTTAGTTTATTGGTTTGTATGTTTAAACAGGAAACAGAACAAAACAAAAGTCTTTAGGACATGTTAAAGACTTCTGGTAAGGAAATATTTTATCCTTCAAAATGTGTTAGAACTAAATGGCTGTAGGTAGATCTATGATTGAATTTCAATGACAAAAGCACTGGCCCCTCCTTATATGGTGTGCAGTGAGTAAAAACTTATCAAGTGTTTTATAAAGATGAGCTTATAATAGGTGAAACTGTTCAAGGTAGGTAGCAATTTTCAAACTAAAAAGAATGTATTTTCTTAAAAAGGAATTAAGATGCAAATTTCTATTTATTTCCATTTAAATAAGCTATAAAATAATTTTCTGCTATAACTAAACAGGAGATGGCAAGAGTGAACGTTGACATTCTAAGAATCAGCTAACTAAGATGGACTGGAATGGGTGAATTTAACTCAGATGACCATTATATATACTACTGTGGGCAGGAATCCCTTAGAAGAATTGGAGTAGCCATCATGGTCAACAAAAGAGTCCGAAATGCAGTACTTGGATGCAATCTCAAAAATGACAGAACGATCTCTGTTCGTTTCCAAGGCAAACCATTCAGTATCACAGTAATCCAAGCCTATGCCCCAACCAGTAACGCTGAAGAAGCTGAAGTTGAATGGTTCTATGAAGACCTACAAGACCTTTTAGAACTAACACTCAAAATAGATGTCCTTTTCATTATAGGGGGCTGGAATACAAAAGTAGGAAGTCAGGAAACACCTGGAGCAACAGGCAAACTTGGCGTTGGAGTATGGAATGGAGCAGGGCAAAGGCTAATAGAGTTTTGCCAAGAGAATGCACTGGTCATAGAAAAAACATCCTCTTCCGACAACACAAGAGAAGATTCTACACATGGACATCACCAGATGGTCAAAACCAAAATCAGATTGATTATATTCTTTGCAGCCAAAGATGGAGAAGCTCTATACAGTGAACAAAAACAAGACCAGGAGCTGACTGTGGCTCGGATCATGAACTCCTTATTGCCAAATTCAGACTTAAATTGAAGAAAGTAGAGAAAAGCACTAGACCATTCAGGTATGACCTAAATCAGATCCCTTATACAGTGGAAGTGAGAGGTAGATTTAAGGGACTAGATCTGATAGACAGAGTGCCTGATGAACTATGGATAGATGTTTGTGACATTGTACAGGGGACAGGGATCGAGACCATCCCCAAGAAAAAGAAATGCAAAAAAGCACAATGGCTGTCTGAGGAGGCCTTACAAAGAGCTGTGAAAAGAAGAGAAGTGAAAAGCAAAGGAGAAAAGGAAAGATATACCCATTTGAATGCAGAGTTCCAAAGAATAGCAAGAAGAGATAAGAAAGCCTTCCTCAGGGATCAATGCAAAGAAATAGAGGAAAACAGTAGAACAGGAAGGACAAGAGATCTCTTCAGGAAAATGAAAGATACCAAGGGAACATTTCATGAAAAGATGGGTTCGATAAAGGACAGAAATGGTATGGCCCTAACAGGAGCAGAAGATATTAAGAAGAGGTGGCAAGAAAACACAGAACTATACAAAAAAGATCTTCACGACCCAGATAATCACAATAGTGTGATCACTCACCTAGAGCCAGACATCCTGGAATGTGAAGCCAAGTGGGCCTTAGGAAGTATCACTACGAACAAAGATAGTGGAGGTGATGGAATTCCAGTTGAGCTATTTCAAATCCTAAAGGATGATGCTGTGAAAGTGCTGCACACAATATGTCAGCAAATTTGGAAAACTCAGCAGTGGCCATAGGACTAGAAAAGGTCAGTTTTCATTCCAATTCCAAAGAAAGGCAATCCCAAATAATGCTCAAACTACCGCACAAGTGCACTCATCTAGCACTCTAGTAAACTAATGCTTAAAATTCTCCAAGCCAGGCTTCAGCAATATGTGAACCATGAACTTCCAGATGTTCAAGCTGGTTTTAGAAAAGACAGAGGAACCAGACATCAAATTGTCAACATCCGCTGGATCAGCGAAAAAGCAAGAGAGTTCCAGAAAAACATCTATTTCTGCATTATTAACTATGCCAAAAGCCTTTGACTGTGTGGATCACAACAAACTGTGGAAAATTCTTCAAGAGATGGGAATACCAGACCACATGATCTGCCTCTTGAGAAACCTTTATGCAGGTCAATAAGTAATAGTTAGAACTGGACATGGAACAACAGACTGGTTCCAAATAGGAAAAGGAGTACATCAAGGCTGTATATTGTCACCCTGCTTATTTAACTTATATGCAGAGTACATCATGTGAAACGCTGGGCTGGAAGAAGCACAAGCTGGAATCAAGACTGCCGGGAGAAATATCAATAACCTCAGATATACAGATGACACGACCCTTATGGCAGAAAGTGAAGAGAAACTAAAAAGCCTCTTAATGAAAGTGAAGGAGGAGAGTAAAAAGTTGGCTTAAAGCTCAACATTCAGAAAACTAAGATCATGGCATCTGGTCCCATCACTTCATGGGAAATAGACGGGGAAACAGTGGAAACAGTGGCTGACTTTATTTTTCTGGGCTCCAAAATCACTGCAGATGGTGACTGTAGTCATGAAATTAAAAGACGCTTACTCCTTGAAAGGAAAGTATGACCAACCTAGATAGCATATTTAAATGCGGAGACATTACTTTGTCAACAAAGTTCCATCTAGTCAAGGCTATGGTTTTTCCAGTAGTCATGTATGGATGTGAGAGTTGGACTACAAAGAAAGCTGAGCGCTGAAGACTTGATGCTTTTGAACTGTGGTGTTGGAGAAGACTCTTGAGAGTCCCTTGGACTGCAAGGAGATCCAATCAGTTCATCCTAAAGGAGATCAGTCCTGGGTGTTCATTGGAAGGACTGATGCTGAAGCTGAAACTCCAGTACTTTGGCCACCTCTTGCGAAGAGTTGACTCATTGGAAAAGACCCTGATGCTGGGAGGGATTGGGGGCAGGAGGAGAAGGGGACGACAGAGGATGAGATGGCTGGATGGCATCACCGACTTGATGGACATGGTTTTGGGTAAACTCCAGGAGTTGGTGGACAGGGAGGCCTGGCGTGCTGTGGTTCATGGGATTGCAAAGAGTTGGAAAAGACTGAATAATTGAACTGAACTGATAATTAAACCAAACCAAAGTTAGTAAAGAAAAATATTTTCAAGATGTCAGATTTTTACATGCCCTTGGTCATCTTTCTCTGTTATACCATCATCACTTGCCAGTTGCTGCCTTACGCATTGTTCCTGCACATTGCTATTCTGGTATACTTTTGAATCACAGTTATTGCAGAACAAAATATTATTTTCATTAAATAAGTGTTTAGTCAGTATACAAATACAGTCACCTATAGCCTGTTTGTAAATTTTTCAAGTTTAAGGTGATATAGTATTAGAAACAACTACAATAAACTTCATTAAGAATCTCTCTTTTTATACACCAGGAAGAATAAAAAAGACAGTGACCAAGCAGACATGGTTTTTCAGGGCTCATTTCTTGACAGTTTTGATATTCTGAACCATGTTTTCTGGCTCATAAAAGGAAGAAGTTCTGCTGATTTAAGATTATGCTGCATATACAAAATGGGACTACAGGCTTGTAGGTTGGTTCCTTTATTTTCCATTTCTTTATTTCATTTTTAGTTGTAGCCGAAAGCCCACTAACCTACTAGAAGGCTTTGTGAAGTTATAGACATGAAAAAGCTTTGGAAGTCATCTTTCCAGTTTACTACCCAGCAAGAGAATTGCCTTCCTACAGTCTATAAGAGATAATCTTCCATGTACTGCCTGCATAGCCCTAATGATCGAGTGTTTTTTACTTCCTAAGGCACCTGTTTCTTGATTAGACAACACTGATCATTAGACATTTTTACTTCTGTTGAGGTGAAATGCATTTCCTCTAAATTACCTGATCATCATATCCCTTGAGCTATACAGAATATGATCCTTATGAAGGTGTGGGCTTACAATCAGCTGGCTTTGCCATATGTTCACTGTGTGAAGTTTCAGCAAGCCACTCAGTATTTGAGCCCAGCTGTATTTCAGCATCTCAGTATTTCAGCATCCAAGTTTGCAGGGCTATTGACATAATTAAATGACAACATATTCTAAAAAGTGCCCACAAAAATCTTAGTTTCCTTTTCTTTCTCTCTTTTGCATCAAATGGTTTAAAGCTTCTTTATCCTAACTCACCTTTGCCCCAACCTTATGATCACAAATTCATTTCACTATTCCAACTAGTTATCACCCTAAGAGGCGGACTCCATTTTTTAAATGGTGGATCTGTTTGAAACCTGTCCCAATGTGATCATTACAGCCATCCCTATTATGGTCTTGGATGAGGTTATTTCTGCTTCTTAGTTTCATTATGTAAGAAATGCTCAGCTTGCTAAGGTACATGACCAATAATTAGAAAATTTCTAATTTGTTTTTTTAAAAAATTAATATATGGCAGAGTTAACATTTCAAAGAATTAAAATGTTTTGTAGGAGTAATATTAGTTGTTTTAATACAAATTAGATCATGACCTCTAGCATTATTTTTCAGGACATTAAGTTAAATATACTTAATGTATGTGTATATATCATTATATTAGTATAGATATTATATTTATATATGAATAATGGCATTCATATCAATAAAGGTATAATTATGCTAAATAGTTTGGGTTTTCTGGTATCATGTTTTTTATAAAATCATACTTTTTATATTTTACCTTGATTTGATTACTATAAGAATTTGAGACAAGAATGAATTGCTCTGTGTACCATACAAGTGCGTTTATAACAGTGTAAGATAAGAAAGTTCTCTTAAAAAAACAAACAAACAAATCTTGTTGGGTGAGCCTATCTCTCCTGGGCATTCACTCAGTGTCAGAGAATGCACACACGCATGGTCAGTTGCTAACTTATGTCCGACTCTTTGTGGCCCCATAGACTGTAGCCTACCAGGCTCCTCTGTTCATGGAATTTTCCAGGCAAGACCACTGGAGTGGGTTGCCATTTCCTACTCCAGGGGATTTTCCCAACCTAGGGATCGAACCTGCATCTCTTAAGTCACCTGCGTTGGTAGGTGGATTTTTTATTACTGAGCCACCTGAGAAGCCGTCAGGGAATGAGTGCTGATCAAAGAATGTATCAGTGACTCAGGGGATTATTGCAATCTATCCCTTGCTCTTCTTCAGTGCTTAATTTTATTCTAGACCACATGATTAGTAATGTTTTTGCTTACAGATATTTATGTTTTGATTGCTTTTGAAAAATTACAGAAGTGTCATTTCACTGATCATGAGTTTCAGGAGTTTTGACAGTTATACATATCTACATAACCACCACCCAAAACAAGCTGAAGAAACTTTAATCACCATTGCAAGTTCCCTTCTGTTTCATTTGAGTCAATTCTCCACTTCAGAGGCAACTACTGTCTAGTTTTTAATCAAACAGATGAGTTTTATCTCATGTGATATTTTACACAACTGGAATCATACAGTATATACTTGCATTCCATTCTCTTATTTCTGATGAGAAGTCAGATGTAATTCATATTGTTTTCCTGTATGGCATGTGCTTTCCTCAATACACACATCCCCAGGTCAACTCCTACCCCAGGTACTTTTAAGATTTTCTCTTTATCTATGATTTTTCTCAGTTTAACTCTGGGGTGGGTAGGTATAAAATTTTTGTATATATTCTGCTAGGGGGTTACAGGGATTATTGAATTTATGGTTTAATGTCATTCATCAATTTTGGATCATTCTCCAGCCTTTAGTTCTTCAAATATTTTTCTGCTCATTCTCTCTTTTTACTCTGAGAATTCAATTACACATATGTTTGATATGTAATATTATCCCATAGACCTCGAGTCAAATCTGAGTAGATAAGCTGAGTTTGTTCTTCTTTTAAAGTTTTACTTAGACTCTGGATTTTTCATCTTTTTCAGTTTGAATAATTTATTTTGACTGTCTTCAAGTAAACTGATTTCTTTCTATTTTTTCTACAATTATGCCCACCTAATATTCAAAAATTTTCTGATATTATATGTTTCTATAATTTCCTTTTTTTAAATTATAATTTCCACTGCTCTGATGAAATTTCCATCTCTTTATGCATTTGTACCATTTTACAGTAGATTCTGTAACATACATATCATAATTATGTTAATGTTCCTATTTGACCATTTTAACATCTGGAGCATTTCTATGTTTGCCTCTAATGACTATCTTCTCTCGACCACAGGTCATCTTTAATTCCTTCTTTGTATTTCTTATAATTTTATATCCGGTGCTGAACAATGTACTAAAGGATCAAAGTGAACAATATCTACCCCAGGAAAAGGCACACCCTTTCTTCACTCAGACAACTAGACTTGAAAGCTGACTCAAACTAATCTGTAGATGAGCTGAACTTGGTCATTTTTTTGTGACTTCACTTAGATTTAGTTAATCACTGGCTTCAAATACTTTGAGGGCAGAACCATAATTTTCTTGCACAGCATGGGATCTAAGCTTCGGTGAGACTCAAGAAATCTCTGTTGCTCTACAGACTGGCTGTCAGCCTTTGGGTAACTGGATGGTTATTCTTCCTCTCAAGTTCTGCCTCCAGAAGTTTTCACATCAGAATATCTCACTCAGATTTTGTACAGTCTCTGTATACACCCAGTTAAGGTAGATTCCTTACTATCCTAAATAGGGGATATTACTCCACTTTTACAACTCTCCATATTTAGAATCTGTTTGCTGCTGCTTTCCATACAATAAAAGCTTTGATGGAATTTGTTTCAGCAACTCTGTCCCACTCCCACTCTTTAGCAGCCACTAGTGGTCCAAGAACTGAGAACTTCCAGATGTACAAGAAGGATTTAGAAAAGGCAGAGAAACCAGATATCAAATTGCCAACATTCATTGGATCATAGAGAAAACAAAGGAATTCCAGAAAAACACTGGCTTCTGCTTCATTGACTATGCTAAAGCCTTTGATTGTGTGGATCACAACAAACTGTAGAAAATTCTTAGAGATAGCAATACCAGACCACCTTACCTGTCTCCTGAGAAACCTGTATGCAAGTCAAAAAGCAACAGTTAGAATCAGACATGGAAAAGCTGACTGGTTCCAAACTGGAAAAGAAGTATGTCAGTGCTGTATATTGTCACCCTGTTTGTTTAGCACATATGTAGAGTACATCATGTGAAATGCCAGACTGGATGAATCACAAGCTAAAATCAAGATTGCCAGGAGAAATATCAACAACCTCAGATATGCAGAGGATAACACTGTAATGACAGAAAGTAAAGAGGAACTGAAGAGTCTCTTGATGAGGGTGAAAGAGGAGAGTGAAAAAGCTGGTTTAAAATGCAACATTTAGAAAGCTAAAATCATAGCACCCAGTCCCATCACTTCATGGCAAATAGAAGGGGAAAAAGTGGAAGCAGTGACAGACTTTATTTTCTTGGATTTCAAAATCAGCATGGATGGCAACTGCAGCCATGAAATTAAAAGGCACTTGCCCCTTGGAAGAAAAGTTATGACAAACCTAAACAGCCTATTAAAAAACAGTGACATCACTTTGCTGACAAAGGCCCATCTAGCCAAAGTTATGGTTTTTCTAGTAGTCATGTAGAGATGTGAGAGTTGGACCATATAGAAGGCTGAGCACCAAAGAATTAATGCTTTTGAACTGCAGTGCTAGAGAATACTCCTGAGAGTCCTTTGGACCGCAAGGAGATCAAACCAATCAATCAATCCTAAAGGAAATCAACCCTGAATACTCATTGGAAGGACTGATGCTGAAGCTCAAGCTCCAATACTCTGGCTACCAGATGCAAAGAGCCAATTCACTGGAAAAGATCCAATTGGAAAAGATGCTGGGAAAAAGTGAAAGCAAAAGGGAGAAGGGAGTGGCAGAGGATGAGATGGTTAGACAGCTTCTCTGACTTAATGGACATGAATTTGAGTGAACTCTAGGAAATAGGGAAGGATAGGGGAGCCTGGCATGTTGCAGTCCATGGGCTCTCAAAGAGTCAGACACAACTGAGAGACTGAACAAGAAGGGTCTTTCTTGACCTACTGCCTGCCTCCAGTATTGATATGCTAGCTTTGTGCACGTAAGACAACCTACAAAAGAGTTAGTGGGTGATGCAGACCCACTCTGTAATGGGGGTTCTTTGGGATTTTCATTCATCACACTAGCTCAAGTGTAGCCATTAACTATTTGCTAAATATTCAGCTGGTTTTTCTTTACTCCTCATCTATAGTGAGTTCTTGTCTTTTTGCTTTGTAAGGGATGAGGAAAGTTATGAGTTGCTTCTCTATCGTGAAGGACTTGTTTTTTTCCTGGAACTTAGTTCATTCAGATTTCTTTTGTCATTCATTTTCTGCTGTATTTAAAAAGGCTACTATGATTTTGAAGATCATCTTGCTTGTTCTTCCTATCACAGTAAGAATAGTAGACTCTTATGTTGTTGTATATCTTAATCAGAAGCCAAAGTCCAATGAGACCTAAAGACCTTAAGTTTATCATTTCTTAAATTCACAGCTTTTGTTTTGTAAATAGTTTGCTAATCTCACCTATTAGATTAAAATAATAGATTCTTTAAGGTATTAAAAAAACTTTTAGAGTGTACTTAATCTGCAATATACATCTCATTTCATATATTTTCATGAAATATAATTTCATTTCATGGCAATTTTCATTTAATCAAGATTGTTCATTTGCTAAGTCGTGTCCAACTCTATGATCCCATGGATAGCAGCAGGCTAGGCTTCTCTGGCCTTCACTGTCTTCCAGAGTTCACTCAAATTCATGTCCATTTAGGTGATGTTGTGTAACCATTTCATCCACTGCCACTCCTCTCTCCTTTTTGCCTTCAATCTTTCCCAGCATCAGGGTCTTTTCCAATGAGTTGGCTCTTCACATCAGGAGGCTAGAGTATTGGAGCTTGAGCTTCAGCATCAGTCCTTCCAATGAATAATCAGGGTTGATTTCCTTTAGGATTGACTGGTTTAATCTCCTTGCAGTCTAAGGGACTCTCAAGAGTCTTCTCCAGCATCACAGCTCAAAAGCATCAATTCTTCAGTGCTCAGTCTTCTTTACAGTCCATCTCACATACATATGGGCTTCCCTGGGAGCTCAGCTGGTAAAGAATCCACCTGCAATGCAAGAGACCCCGGTTCAATTCCTGGGTTGGGAAGATCCGCTGGAGAATGATAGGCTACCCACTCCATATTCTTGGGCTTTCCTGGTGGCTCAGCTGGTAAAGAATCCGCCTGCAATGGGGAGACCTTGGTTCAATCCCTGGGTTGGGAAGATCCCCCTGGAGAAGGCAATGGCTACCCACTCCAGTATTCTGGCCTGGAGAATTCCATGGATTGTATAGTCCATGGGATTGCAAAGAATCAGACATGACTGAGCAACTTTCACTTCACACCCATACATGACTACCAGAAAAACCACAGCTTTGACTAGATGGACCTTTTTTGGCAAAGTGATGGCTTTGCTTTTTAATAAGCAATCTAGGTTTGTCATAGCTTTCCTTCCATGGAGCAAGAGTCTTTTAATTTCATGGCTGCAGGCACTGTCGGTAGTGATTTTGGAGCCCAAGAAAATAAAATCTGTCACTGCTTCCACTTTTTTCCCTTCAAGGTATAAGTAAAAAAGCCATAACTCACACTAGGGTGTGGCCAAATTGCTTTTAACTTTTTTTCCTGACAAATTTTCAGTTTTCAGTTGTTTCAATCAATGTCTTTCAAGTGGTAATTTCAGAGGAACAGAATTAAATGTCTGGTAGAGGAATTTTCCAACAAAAATTCAATTTCATTAGCTTTGGAAATAAAAATAAAAGAGATGACCTGGAACCTAGTAAAGAAATCAAGTCACATATTTATTTAGGCTGAGCCATTTCTAACAGTTTAAGATAATCCCTATAAAAGATGGCCAATAATTAGATTGAAATTCTCAAACCAAAGCTTTCAAAAGATTAACCTAGCTTCCCAGAATAATAAAATGGGAATATGCCCAGGGTTAGCTTTAAAATTTTTAAAGTAAGATGCATACGCAAACTAGAAGTGCATGCATGTAATCCTCTGTTCTCTTAAATCATTATCTGGAATAGTAAATCTTTATTCCCTCAATGTGTGATGGACAAACAATGAAGCACACGCCAGAGAAGATACAAAGTCAGGGGATCTGCCTTCTAATTTCAGCTCAGCCACTAAATCTGTGGTACTTACGAAAGTTCTTTCACTTCCCTGGACCTCTATTTCTTCTTTTATAAAATTATAAGTTTGAGGTCAGAATTGTAGGACTTAGGATATTCTTCTGGGCTAGAAGCTATGCCACATATGGTTTTAGGGTAATTTTCCCTGGATGCTAATCAGATACCAACTAAGTAGGTAAGGATGATATTTGCAAAGTTGAATAAAGGTAATGATTTCCATTCCTATTCCTTTCATCATAGGGTTTGGAGTCAGATGAAATGTTACTATTTCTATGGATCTATAAGACAGAGCGAGCATGACTGGGTTTATGAATCTGACTGCTTTGGAGGGGCACATATGCAACATATGAGGCGTCACTCTTCCTATCCTGTTGAAAGAGTAGATATAACTTAGTGAGAATTGCACGCAAAAAAATAATTCTACCGAAATTACTATATTTCTAGAATCTTGATACTGTAAATTAAGCGCACAAGGGAAATAATGGAATATTAAAGTTCTTTGATGCAGTTTGTTCTCTCTCTAGAAACTTTATTTATATGCATGTGCGACTGTATTTTGTTCCTATGTTCATTTAAAAAATACCTTTAGAAAATTACCAATATGTTTGCTTCTGACTCTGAACAGCAAAGGAATAAGAACCTAGAAAGACATTTCAATGTATGTCAAAAACCACTGCAATGATGTAAAGTAATTAGCCTCTAACTAATAAAAATAAATGGAAAAAAAAAAAAAGAGAACCTAGAAAGAAGCCAAGAAAGAGTCTAGAAAGATCCAGGAAACTTGGAACGCTAAGAGTATGGAAACAAAATGGGCTGGGTAGGGATCAAAAGTCTAGTTACTCTACCTCCAGGTTGTGCCTTCCGGGTAGAAAGTTATCCACTGTCCTTTGTATGGGTTTCACACAGAAAGCCAAAGAATGTATGCTACCAAGTAGTAAATCAACATATCTGACAAATGTGTGAGATTTTGTTAGGAGCATTTGGTATTTTTTGAGGACTTATAGTCTTGAGAATCTGATTTATTCTTTAAAAAATATTAAATAATTTTGATAATAAAAGTGAATTAAGGCAGGAAAGTAATCTTGGAAATTTTTCTGGGCAATAAAGGGGTTGGTTAGAGCTTTGGGAATATTGTCATATGTAGTGGATAGGCAGAATATAAATTAAATATGAGAATGATTAGGGAAGCATCTACATGTAGGATGGCTGGAAAGAAAGGTGAAATACTTAGAGAAACCTGCTAGGAAGCTTTTTCAGAAGGAAGAAGGAATAACTCACGGCCTGAATGAATTAGAGAGGAGGCAGTAAAAATGTACAAGGACTGAGACATCAGACATTCAAGAGAAAAGGCTGTTTAGGCTCTGAAGGAAAGAGCTGGATTTAAGATAACATTCAGGTTTATGGCTACAAACTCATGAGGTAGAAGAGAAGGGGTATTCATTAAAGAAGGTCACATTTCATTGTCATGGAGAAGTCCAAGCGGGAGTGTTGATGGCAATACAATTATATGGCATTAAAGTATATTAGATATTTGTGTCTTTGAATGGAGCATATTGGTTATAAACTTAGCCCCTGTGTCACTAAACATTAATAATCACCACAGAACAGTTTTTTTTTTTTTTTTTGTTTTTTGTGGAAGAGGAAATATTCTGAAATAGGGTCCCAGAGTTTCTTTTGCCATTTAAGGTAACAAATTCACAGATCTAGGGACTAGGACGTGAATATCTTTGTTGTTGCTGTTGTTTAGTCGCTAAGTCATGTTCAACTCTTTGGTGACCCCATGAACTGTAGCCTGCCAGGCTCCTCTGTCCATGGGATTTACCAGGGAAGAATAATGGAGTGGGTTGCCGTTTCCTTCTCCAGTGAATACCATTAGGAGGCAATTATTTCACTTACTATACTAAACAAGTGGTGTTAAACCAAAAGGCACTCTCATGAAACAAGAAAGTGGTAATAACTCTACAATTCAACATGTCTTAACACTCTCTACAATATATATTTTTCCTTGACCAAGAGTTAATATTATGCATATGACCCAAATGATAGCTGTTACCACACTACCAACACATCCTTATTATCCAAACCAGGATAGGATATTCTGAGAAATTTTTCTATCAACTGGATACAGTTGCTTTGTAACTCTATTGACCAAGATTTTTCAAACAGATTGTTGGGGGATCCCTAAATGTGTGTGGGTCAACTACAGTCTTTTAGAACTGCTGACCTCTGAACAGGAGAAGGATGGTGAGTGTGATGGTTAATTTTATGAGTCAACTGTCTTGGTTATCGTGGGCAGTTGTAAGGTCAAACACCAGTCTTGAGGTTACTGTGAAAGTATTTTTTAGGTATGATTAATATTTACATAAAGGACTTTAAAGCAGATTACCCTCCATATTGTGGGCAAATCTCATCTAATCAGTTGAAGGCCCTAGGAGAATAGACTGAGGTTTACCAAAGAGAAGGAATTCAGTCTCCAGACTGCCTTCAGACTCAAGCCTGTAACATCAACTTCTGCTGGAAGGTTCAGCTTGTTGGCCTGCCTCGCCGGTTTCAGAATTGCTAGCCTCACAGTCCAGAGAAGGCAATAGCAACCCACTCCAGTACTCTTGCTGGAAAATCCCATGGATGGAGGAGCCTGGTAGGCTGCAGTCCATGGGGTCGCGAAGAGTCGGACATGACTGAAGTGACTTAGCAGCAGCAGCCTCAGAGTCACATGAGTCAGTTCCCTAAAGTAAACCTTTTACTCTTAGTACATACCCTTGATCCCGTTTCTCTGGAGAATCCTAACTCAGGGAGGAAAATGACTGCACTGGTTCTGGTAAATTATAACAAGACATAAAAATCAATTTCTGAATGCGGTGAATATCCACACCTGCAGTAACACTAAAAAGATATTCTGTAACTATTTGGTAAAGGTAA
The DNA here is from genome assembly GCF_023699985.2 of Odocoileus virginianus. NCBI lineage: Eukaryota > Metazoa > Chordata > Mammalia > Artiodactyla > Cervidae > Odocoileus > Odocoileus virginianus. Next base: position 40,477,596 of record NC_069694.1, on the reverse strand, counting down.
AACCCAGAGAGCAAAGGAGTCCCTTCACAAAGATTGTTTCCAGGTAGGTTAGCAGTTGGGCGGTCTGGGGGATTGCTGGACCTGTCAAGCTTTTCAGAGGATAGAAACTCTAGGTTTGAAAATTATCATGGTATGACAGCTGCAAAAGTAACAGGGAGTTCCTTAAGGATGAACTTATTCAATCTATAATTTAAAAGAGAAAAAGAAACAAACACCCTTTCTGCTGTGTGTGCGTTGGTATGTGTGTGTGTGTGATCAAGGCTAACACATGTGTGCAATTTTCTTAATAAAATGAGTGAATATCACAGAGACTATTTCTTGTTACCAGTTACTAGTGGATAGTATTCATGTTTTTCCCTAACCCTGTGATAAACTTACAGATTTAAACGTATTAAGTTTGACCCTGAAAATTCTACATTTTTTTGTGTGTCAGCTCAGAGAAGATGAACATATGTGTCTCCATAATTTGAGCACAGATAGTTCAGGAGCAGGGAATGGCAATCCACTCCAGTATTCTTGCTTTGTAAATCCCCTCGACAGAGGAGTCTGGAGGGCTACAGTCCACGGGGTGGCAAAGAGTCGGCCACGACTGAGCGTGAGCCGTCATACAGCTCAGTGCAGCACATTCAGAAGGCTTGTGTGCCAGTCTTTCATGCTGTTAATGGCCGATGCCACAGATAAGAGGTAGGAGATGAAGAGAACAAGGGAAAAGAAAAGAAAGTGATATTCTAAATAGTTGCCTTGTTTGCAGGCTAAGTTGCTTTAGTCGTGTCCAACTCATATGTGACCCTATGGACCGCAGCTTGCCAAGCTCCTCTGTCCATGAGATTCTCCAGGTAAGAATACTGGAGTGGGTTGCCATGCCCTCCTCCAGGGGATCTCCCAAACCCAGGGATCGAACCCACATCTCTTACGTCTCCCTGAATTGGCAGGCGGTTTCTTGACCACTAGCACCACCTGGGAAGCCAGATAAGCTGCCTTATAGTCCTATAAACAAGAGCTCTTTATTTTTGAAGCTCAAATAATACTAGTCTGATACCTAATGCTTACCAGGGTTTTATTGATTTTAATCTATGGTTAGCTTCATTGCCATCAACAAATTAACATATTAAGTATTTACTGAATATTAGAGACTCTTTCAGGCACTAGGAATAAATTCATGAACAAAATGGACAGGGCTCCTTCCTCAAGGACAGCATTTGCCCTCAGAGGCAAAAGTGGTGATTTGAAGAGAAAAATGTGCTATGAAACAAAAATCACTATGTTTTGGGGATTGCAAAAAATACCATAAAGAGTATCTGAGATAATTTCAAACTTGGCTTTATAAATTATTCATTAAAGTCATAAATTTAAATAATTCAGCACAAATAATTCATAACCTTTCCTCTTCAGTAAGGTCATCTGCCTGAGAAGCTAACTCCATCTATCCCTCTTTCTCTGGGGCTCCTGCACCTCAGAGAGTCACAGCTTATCATAGTGGATAGGGAGGCAGTGGCCAAGGAGTGGTTAATAATCTCTGCTGGCTGACTGGATTCACCCCAGCCCTGCCACCATTTGAGTAAATGATAGACATTCTCAATGCCTCATCTGTAAATCAGGTTTGAAAATAGTACCTACCATGGGTTTGTTGAGAGGAATTAAATAATATAAAGTAAGAGATGTTCTTAGAATTATTCTTAACCCAGAGTACATAATATGCAAGCATTAGCTCTTATTAGTAGAGGAAAAACACACTATATTAGTGATACTGATTTTTGTGATTTTATTTTCTCTTCCTTCTTGGAAGCAGTCTGAATGTATGGGTTTTACTTGTTTATCTCACATTCCTCTATCTTCCCTCAGCATCTAGAAGAGTACCTAGTATAAAGCAGAGTGTGTTAAACTTCTAAGAATTCATGAGTGTTTATTTTTGTTTTTAGTAATGATACACAAAAAATAGTCATGTATGGATGTGAAAGCTGGAACATAAAGAAGGCTGAGTGCCTAACAATTGATTCTTTTGAACTGTGGTGCTCGAGAAGACTCTTGAGAGTCCCTTGGTCAGCAAGGAGATCAAACCAGTCAATCAAATAAATCAATCCTGAACACTCATTGGAAGGACTGATGCTAAAGCTGAAGCACCAATACTTGGACCACCTTATGCAAACAGTCCACTCATTGGAAAATATCCTGATGCTGGGAAAGACTGAGGGAAGGAGGAGAAGTGGGAAACAGAGGATGAGACAGTTGGATGGTATCATCAACTCAATAGACATGAGTCTGAGCAAACTCCAGGAGACAGTGAAAAACACGGAAGCCTGGTGACCTGCAGTCCATGGTGTTGCAGAGTTGGACACAACTGAGTGAACAACAACAAAAAAACCTTCAGCTCATGAAATTTACTTGAGAATATGTGAAATATATCCTTGGGAGGATATATGAAAAAATCTATACTTGGAGGCTGTGTTGTCAAAAAAATGAACTGGAGGAATCTATAATATTACAGGCAATTTACATACCAAAACTCTAGTTTACTCAATCACTACAAGTTTTGATAATGTGTTATGTGTAAATCTGTTCCTAATTTCCTGTTTTTATCTTAGCAGTGATGCATGTGTAACTACTTTGAAGTGAGTTTACATGAATACAATTATTTTCTTATTACCTTTGCTTCTCATGTCAGAATGAGGAATAATCTTCCCAATTTCTTTTCTTTTGAATTGATTTCTTCATTATCCCTATATTCTATTCAGGTGATTTAAAATGAAAACTAAAGAGGTACATACAACTTCATGCATTGTGAAATTCATATTTGGGGAAAACATTTAAAAACATTTAAAAAACATTTAAAAATATTTCTTGCAAAATACCTTTGATATTGCTTCTTTCTGTTCCTAATTTTCTTTTCAGGGAGTTCAGTTCAGTTTAGTCACTCAGTCATGTCTGACTCTTTGAGACCCCATGAACTGCAGCATGCTAGGCCTCCCTGTCCATCACCAACTCCTGGAGTCCACCCAAACCCATGTCCATTGAGTCAGTGATGCCATCCAACCATCTCATCCCCTGTCATCCCCTTCTCTTCCTGCCCTCAATCTTTCCCAGCATCAGGGTCTCTTCAAATGAGTCAGCTCTTCGCATCAGGTGGCCAAAGTATTGGAGTTTCAGCTTCAACATCAGTCCTTCCAATGAATACCCAGGACTTATCTCCTTTAGGATGGACTGGTTGGATCTCCTTGCAGTCCAAGGGACTCTCAAGAGTCTTCTCCAACACCACAGTTCAAAAGCATCAATTCTTTGATGCTCAGCTTTCTTTATAGTCCAACTCTCACATCCATACATGACCACTGGAAAAACCATAGTCTTGACTAGACGGACCTTGGTTGACAAAGTAATGTCTCTGCTTTATAATATGCTGTCTAGGTTGGTCATAACTTTCCTTCCAAGGAGTAAGCCTCTTTTAATTTCATGGCTGCAATCACCATCTGCAGTGATTTTGGAGCCCAGAAAAATAAAGTCAGCCATTGTTTCCACTGTTTCCCCATCTATTTGCCATGAAGTGATGGGACCGGATGCCATGATCTTAGTTTTCTGAATGTTGAGCTTTAAGCCAACTTTTTCACTCTCCTCTTTCACTTTCATCAAGAGGCTCTTTAGTTCTTCTTCACTTTCTGCCATAAGCGTGGTGTCATCTGCATATCTGAGGTTACTGCTATTTCTCCTGGCAATCTTGATTGCAGCTTGTGCTTCCTCCAGCCCAGCATTTCTCATGATGTACTCTGCATATAAGTTAAATAAGCAGGGTGGCAATATACAGCCTTGACGTACTCCTTTTCCTATTTGGAACCAGTCTGTTCCATGTCCAGTTCTAACTGTTGCTTCCTGACCTGCATACAGATTTCTCAAGAGGCAGGTCAGATGGTCTGGTATTCTCATCTCTTGAAGAATTTTCCACAGTTTGTTGTGATCCACACAGTCAAAGGCTTTGGCATAGTCAATAAAGCAGAAATAGATGTTTTTCTGGAACTCTCTTGCTTTTTCGATGATCCAGTGGATGTTGGCAATTTGATCTCTGGTTCCTCTGCCTTTTCTAAAGCCAGCTTGAACATCTGGAAGTTCATGGTTCATGTATTGCTGAAGTCTGGCTTGGAGAATTTTAAGCATCATTTTACTAGTGTGTGAGATGAGTGCAATTGTACAGTAGTTTGAGCATTTTTGGCATTGCCTTTCTTTGGGACTGGAATGAAAACTGACTTTCTCCAGTCCTGGGGTCACTGCTGAGTTTTCCAAATTTGCTGGCATATTGAGTTCAGCACTTTCATCTTTCAGGATTTGAAATAGCTCAATTGGAATTCCATCACCTCCACTAGCTTTGCTTGTAGTGATGCTTCCTAAGGGCCACTTGACTTCAGGGAGTAGCATCAGTAATTTCTCATTTGTGAAAACATTTCTTTCTATGTAGAGCTATGTTACATATATCTCTAGTGGTGTTTCTATAGAAGTTCTTCAACAACATATCATTAATTCCATTCCCTGTATAAGGCTTCTCAAATCTCATCATCCTTTCATCCTGAACATTAAGAAATGTAGGTGCAAGGTCTTAAAGATCAGATATTTTGAAGCTGACACTGAGTCAAGATTATAGGGCCAATGAGGCAAGCAAAACATGAATTCAGCCATATTCATGTCTATGTTGCATATTTTATTATGTAACTTGTATTATGTTATTTTGTACTTTCACTAGGAATTAGAATCTAATGTTATGTTGCTTCTGTTATAGGTTTAATCTAATGTTGCTTCTGTTATAGGTTTAATAGCTCTACCTAGAAATAACCAACAATATGGTTTTTGAATGAATTACCTAGATTATATTGAACTATCCATTTTTAGCTTCTTCTCAAAAGTGCAATCATTTCATAAAAATATTTTTCCAAATACAAAATAATCATTACAGTCTAATAATGGCTCAAATTTTTCATATGCTATTAACTTAAGAGAGTAATATATTCTCAGTGTCAAAGATCAATACAAAGATGAATTATTTGGCAGGTCTGCAATATTGATATAGTGAAAAAATTGAAAACTGATGAACTTGGCTGCCCATTGGAATTACCTGGAAAACCTGAAAACGTACTGATAGCTGGAATCCACTCAAAGATTCTTTATTAATTTGGGGGTGTGGCTTGGGCATAGGCTGTTCTGAAGGCTTTGTAGTTAATTACAATATGCGCCAAGTTTCAGAACCACTGCTCTAAACCCTTGATACTCAAGGTTTGAGAACCAGCAACATCAGTTTTACCTGGAAGTTTGTTTAAAAAGCAGAAGCTTAACTATTCCCCATACCTATTGAATCAGACCCACATTATCAGGGCTTCAATTTAAACTATAAAGAATCCTTTTCTTAAAAAAAATAAAGAACCAAGTCTATTCCATCTTTTCCAACTCTAAAACTCAGATCCTTCAACATGAATGAGATACTCAAAAGCACTTTCAAACTTACCTAGAATTCTTTATCTATAAATGAGAGACCAAAGCCATCCTATCCTCTCCAACTCCATAATTCTCATTTCACAAACTTAAATATAATGCTGAGGAAACTTGTAAAAATTGTGTCATCATTTCATCTTCATGCCTTTACATACACTTTCTTTTCCTTAGAATTCCTGTTTCCTTTCTCTTCTCTCATTGAGACACATCATTTAAGATCTAGGTAAAATCCTATTTCCTTTAGGAAACACATCTTGAAAAATAATATAGTTTTTCTCTAAAATTCTATTGTCAATGCAATCAATTTCATGAAGTGTAGCACATTTTTTCCTTTCTATGATTACATGCATAATATCTTGTTTTCCCAGTTAAACAATGAGTATCTTAAGTAAGGGATCATGTCATGTTCCTTTTCTAACCCAACCCAATGTCTAACTTTTGTAAGTGAACTGTATATTGTTAAAATGTATGTGGGAAATAAAAATAATTGTGCATTACTCTCACAAGATTACGTATTCAAAAGCAGACTACCTTTGCCCTTTCCCCACAATGTGACCTTACCACACATAATGCACATTCCAGCACATCTGGGTGAATCTAATCAGTTGTGCCTTAGAGTCTCCTATTCTTTTCTTCCTGCTTCCCTCAGGCCTGACAGTCTGATGATGAAACTATTTCAAATAGCACAGAAACTCTACCGAAGAAAACCTTTGCTCATCAGCCCTACAGTATACCTATAGGAGACCTCTCATGTCCCGTAGCCATGCCTGTCTTACTCACCATTACATCTCCATCATTGTGTTTGGCACATACTGAGCATAAAACTGTATTAGAAACAGTGTTTCAACCAAAAACACAGGAATAAGCAATAAACAATGCATGCTACTGAGCTTGTGATAATATTTAGAAGTATAGTCTTTTATTATAGTAGCTCCTATAAATATTTCCCTTTATATATATGTATATGTATATTTCTATGATAAAAATAATATGCAGTCATTGTAGAAAACACAGATTTAGCAAAATGAAAAAAATGTAATCCCTGAAAGAGCAGAACCCAAGTATAGCAGATGCATATCTGTACAGACTATTGATTTATATATGTATATATGCATATGTATATGGGTGTGTGCATTTATATATATATATACACAAACATATGCTATTAAACATATATATCTCAAAACAGGCTCACACTCTTATCTCCTGCTATATATCCTACTTTTATTCGATTAAGTATAAAAAAGCATCACTCTAGTCAGCAAGCCAGTTTATAATAAAATTTGTTTATGACGGTTGCATTAACATATGTACCAAAGTTTATTTGATCAATTACCTATCTTTAAAAGACTGAGTTATTCCATTTTTGGTAATTATAAATAATGCTATGATGAACAATTTTCCTCATTCATTATCCAAATATTTCCTTAGACTAAAAACCAGCTCTCTCACCAGGGGATGGGAGTTTTTGAAAACATTTCATCAGCGATTCTACATTCTTTGCTGTAATATTTATTAAGCAATTATACAGAGTGAAATGTGACAAAAAGAATAATTGATGCAGTTGGAAAATACTCACATTCTTTTTGAGGGCAGATTTCAGTTTGGAGTGATTGGAATTCATAGAATGGTATCTCATGTTTGAATGTGGATGTGAGAATATCGTCAAGTTCGTCAATGTCATTCTGTTTTCAAATGAAAAGGAAATGTTTTTTTAGTTTAATTATTTACAAAGAAACATCTTAGTGCAATATAATAAAAATTATTGACTGGAATAAATACTGGGTAACCTTTAATAATACTTACAACTTTAAAAAAATAACAACACAAAATATTAGGGACATGGAAAAAAGAATAAAAGAAAAATGAATGCAAGAAATAAGTCTTTGCTTTTGGTTGGGCTTCCTTTGTGACTCAGCTAGTAAAGAATCTGCTTGCAATGTGGGAGACCTGGGTTTGATCCCTGGGTTGGGACGATCCCCTGGAGAAGGGAAAAGCTACACACTCCAGTAATCTGGCCTGGAGAATTCTATGGGCTGTATAGTCCATGGGGTCACAAAAAGTTGGACACAACTGAGCAATTTTCACTCACTCACTTTAGATGAGCTAATTTACTTGAAAATTGACTAATTTTAGAAGAGCTTTATAGAAAGTCAATGATAACACTGAAATTTGCTTCAATAATAAATTGTTAAAATATATGTTTCATTTTAATAAATGAGATAAAATGATGACTCTGATTCAATTTAAGGGTCAGAAATGAAACAGTCTTAGATTATTTTACTTCTGTGTCAAAGTGAGGGTGAATATTCATCTTGACCTATTTTTCCCCTGTAGATATAAAATAATTATATGTCAACTTTATTTCCCTAATTTGAACATTTTGGGAGGGTTATTGGTCTTGTACTACCAATGACATAACTGACTGCAAAGGCTACCATTCTTTTAAACTGTGTTTTGTGAAGCAATAGCTGAGATTAAACTGATTTGTGACCTAGATGATTAAAGCTGAGAAAGTAGGCCAATGAACAAAAGCCATGGGGTGGAGAGAGGATTATGGAACAAAAATATCTACTAAAGACTTTTGAAATGATTTCCAAGTAAATTAGATAGACTGCCAATATAAAGTCCCAGAAATTGGATGATTGGGTTGAAAAAAATGATGTTACTCTATTTCTTCATTTTTCAATAATCTGGATACCTCAAATAATAAAATGATTCAAGCCTTTCTGGATTTTCTAAAAGTCCTGTTTAGAAATGAAGAGAAAGGATGAAACTTATAGCTATGTAACGCAAAGCAAAATGAAAGTGTTAGTGGCTCAGTATTGTCCGACTCTTTACGACCCCATGGACTTTAGCCTGCCAGGTTCCTCTGTCCATGGGATTTCCCAGGCAAGAATACTGGAGTGGATTGCCATTTCTTCCTCCAGGGGATCTTCCTGTCCCAGGGATCAAACCTGCATCTCCTGCATTGGTATGCGATTTTTTTTTTTTTTTTTTACCATTTAGCCACTTTTTTTTTTTTTTTTTACCATTTAGCCATATCTAACTAAAAGGGTGGTTAAAAATACAAAAATCTAGTCTTCCCATCTTTAATAGCAGACAAGAGGCAAGGAAAAAGGTTTTAAAATATTGATGTTGAATGAAGAAACCTCTAAGGTTGACTACAGAATACTAAGTTATTTTTAAAAATCTGGTAGAGAAATACAGTAGTAGTAAGGAATCTTTATTAACAAGATAAATGATTTCAGTGAAATGATCATAGGAAGGCTATGAAATTCAAAATAGGAGACGAAACACATCATTTGCAGCATTTTACTTTCAGATATCTAAAAGGAAAGTTAATGGTTGAACTAAAAACATCTTGTTTTTCTTATAACAAATTTCTATGTTTCCTTAAGTTTCATTAGTAAAAGAAAATAAGGTTCACTTCGTTTATTCCATTGTTCATAATGTGTGCTATGAAAGCCAGCCAAAATAGACATTTAAAGGAAAATCTGATACATAGTTTACATATCTTAAACACAATTTCCTCCTACAGCTTGTAAAAAGAATGACAGAGAACAGAACAAATATTTTTTGGTTATAAAAAGCTTTTTGTTTTTTACTTTATGAGTATTCAACTTCAGGCACTTAATGTAAAAGAATAAACAACATCTAAGTTCTAATGAGATGGATGAAACTGGAGCCCATTATACAGAGTGAAGTAAGCCAGACAGATAAAGACCAATACAGTATACTAACATATATATATGGAATTTAGAAAGATGGTAACGATAACCATATATGCAAAACAGAAAAAGAGACACAGATGTACAGAACAGACTTTTGGACTCTGTGGGAGAAGGCGAGGGTGGGATGTTTTGAGAGAATAGCATCGAAACATGTATATTATCAAGGGTGAAACAGATCACCAGCCCAGGTTGGATGCATGAGACAAGTGCTCGGGGCTGGTGCACTGGGAAGACCCAGAGGGATGGGGTGGGAAGGGAGGTGGGAGGGGGGATTGGGATGGGGAATACATGTAAATCCAGTATGGCAAAAACCACTACAATATAAAAAAAAGAAAAGAATAAACAAGTAAATTGGGATAAGATAAAAGAGATAGTTTCCTTTGCCAAATTAATTTTTCTAAGTTTTAAATAAGTCAGTTCTAAGAATTTCAACATGTCATGACCATATATGCAAAAATAAATGTTAAGAGTATAAAACAATGCAATTTAACACTTCCTTCTAATATTTTGTATTTACTATTGATTAGGTATTCATGTACCTGTAGAAAATCTTTAAATAACTTGAAAGCATTTATACCAGGAAGAAAATATATTTTGAGATCTGAGAAACCTCTGTTGAAATGCCTGCTTCAGGGCTTATTAGTTGTGGGCCTTAATAATACTTAACCAACAGAATTACTCAGGAGTTCAAATAGTTTGATGTGAGCCCTCAGATATAACACATGAAATACAATCACTGTGATTTAGAAAAGTGCACATCTATTCATAAGGAGAGTTCACTCCCCAAACTAGCCTTTGCACTGACTGAACAAATTAAGTGCAAAGGCTAGTTTGGGGAAAGAAGTCTGAACGAATAATTTAGTTTCTCTTTTTAAATTAAGTAACACTTATCTGTAAAATTAGTTAGAATGTAGGTTTTATACTGTAATACAGGAATCCAAAATGTCAGAGGCTAAAGTGAGATAGAAGCCCATTCATTTCTCCTTAACATAAACATCTGGAATGAAGTAGTCTGGGGCTGCTGTCCTGGCTCCTTGATTATGGGATCCAGGCTCTATTTTGTTTCACTGCTGCATATCATTTTCATGGTTTTGGATGGTTCACAAATCATTCCCTTGTTAGCACTTCAGTCAATCACAGGAAAAAGCGAGTAATGGGGAGAGCATGACTACATCCTTCTTTTAAGAACATGATCAGAAATTTGCACAAATCACTTCCACTGACATGCTGTTGACCATTAATTAGTTATATGACTACACCTAGCTGCAAGGGAGTCAGCAAGTGTAATAATTACCTGGGTGGTCATGTGCCAGTTATATTACCATACAAAAAAGGAAATAGAAATATTAATGAACAATTAGCAGTTTCTGTCATCTCCATCAGTCATGCAAAATGTATAAACATTATAATTATGTGAAGGCAATCTGATAAAAGTTAACAAAAAAAAAAAAAAAAAACACTCTTATAGACCATTGATTGAATTTGACTGTGCTGAATTTTTTGACTTGATCCCTCTCTCACATAAGGTCAAAAAAGTCTCAAAACTTTAACTTGATCAAACTTGAACAGACTTTTGAATGAAGATATTTAGTGACATTAATGATGAAACAAAAAAGAAATGAAATAACAAAGTTTTCTATGGCAGGCATTTGGTAGAATAACCATAAGAATCATCTCTTTTCTCACCCTTACATCCCATTAGCAATCATTCTGTAACACCTTATTGTTAAATATGGGCTTTCCAGGTGGTGTTAGTGGTAAAGAGCCTGCCTGCCAATGCAAGAGATGTAAGAGATGTGGGTTTGATCCCTGGGTTGGGAAGATTCCTTGGAGGAGGGCATGGCGACCCATCCCAGTATTTTTGCCTGGAGAATCCCATGAACAAAGGAGCCTGGTGGGCTATGGTCTGCAGGGTTGCAAAGATTGAGACACAACTGAAATGATTTAGCATGCAGGTACATGCACTGTTAAATATGAAACAAGGGTGTTTTTAAAAATTTATTCAGTTTTTAATTGAATAATCGCTTTACAGAATTTTGTTGTTTTCTGTCAAACATCAATATGAGTCAGCCATAGGTATACATATGTCCCCTCCCTCTTGACGTTTTTTTACAATTTATTTAAATTTTTTTACAATTTGTTTAAAATTTTTTACAATGTGTTTACATTTGTTGGTTTCTGTCACACAACGATGGAAATCAGTCATAATTACATGTATATCCCCTCCCACTTGAGCATCCCTCCCTTCCCCACATCCCACCCCTCTAGGTCATCCCAGAGCAGCAGAGCTCCCTGTGTTACACAGCAACTTCTCACTAACAATCCATTTTACACACAATAGAATAAATATATTGATGCTACTTCCTCCATTTGTCGCACTCCCTCTCTCCCCCACTGTGTCCACTAGTCCATTCTTTACATCTCCATTCCTTGCGTCTCCGTTCCTTCCTTGCAAATAGGTTCATTAGTATCATTTTTATACATTTCATATATATGTGTTAACACTATAATTGTTTTTCTGTTTCTGACTTACTTCACTCTGTATGGCAGGACCTATGTTCATCCACCTTGCTAGAATTGACTCAAATTCATTCTTTTTTATGGCTGAGTAATATACCATTTTATATATGTACCACATCTTCTTTATCATCTGTCAATGAATATCTAGGTTGTTTCCATGCCCTGGCTATTGTAAATAATGCTGCACTGAACACTGGGGTACAAGTGTCTTTTAAAAATTGTGGTTTTCTCAGGACATATGCCCAATAGTGAGGTTGCTGGGTCATATGGTAGATTTATTCCTAATTTTTAAAAGAGTCTCCATACTGTTCTCCATACTGGCTATTTCAGCTTATAGTCCCACTAACAGTATAGGAGGGTTCCCTGTTCTCCACACCCTCTCCAGCATTTATTTGTAGATTTTTTTGATGATGGCCATTCTGATTGGTGTGAGGTGATACCTCATTACAGTTTTGATTTGCATTTCTCTAATAATGACATTGAGCATCTTTTCATGTGTTTATTGGTCATTTGTATATCTTCTTAGGAGAAATATCTGTTTAGGCCTTCTGCCCACTTTTTGATTGGGCTGCTTGTTTTCCTGATACTGAGCTGCATCAGATGCTTATATATTCTGGAGATTAATTCTGTGTCAGTTGTTTTGTTTGCAGTGATTTTCTCCCATTCTGAGGGGAACTTTAAAATAAATATTGCATTAGACCATTCAAAGAAATGTCTTTCAAAAAAGCCTTATCTAAATGAGGCCATGATTTCTTGAAAAATTTTGGGAATTATTCTCTTGAGTTGTTTTGATGCTGCCTTCCAAGTCAAACAATAGAATTATTCTCATCATTTTATATTCATTTTATTTTTTCCTTTGTTGTCCTTCTTTTTTTTGTCCTGCTCCTTCAACTTCAGCCAAAAGCAGCACTGCCTTAGCCAATAGACGAATAACCCTCTCAAAATGGCCTGTGTCTGTGCTATTAGGAAGTCAGGACCTCTGGTTGATGGATCATATGAGGTTGGGTGAGAAATTTAATGTATATTCTTTCACCCAACAAAATACACATTGAGCAGCCATGTTTCTGGCAGTGTACTTGATTTGGATATGAAACAGGGAACTAAATAGATAGCATCCCCACCTTTATTGACTTTGGAGTTTAATGAGAGACAGATAATAAAAGATAATTTGAGAACTATCATACCCAGAAATGTCAAATTATAGTATTACAAAGAGATACACAGGGAGACATATGGATCAAGGAAGGCTCCACTGAGGAAGGGGTGCTGGATTAAAAATTGGAGTTAGAATTAACTAGATGAAGATATTGATTGGAAAGGGTGATAGAGAGAGGGTTTCAGTTACAGAGGAGCACATATAAATGCCCTGTGGTAGGAGATGAGGAGCTAAAAGTAAAGCAGACCAGAGTTCCTGGAAAGCGGAAGCAGAGGATTAAGATGGGACTTCCTTAAATCTAAAACTTTTGTACAGTGAAAGAAACTACAAACAAGATGAAAAGGTAATCCTCAGAATGGGAGAAAATAATAGCAAGTGAAACAACTGACAAAGGATTCATCTCCAAAATCCACAAGCAGTTCATTCAGTTCAATACCAGAAAAACAACCCAATCATTAAAAGTGGGCAGAAGACCTAAACAGACATTTCTCCAAAGAAGACATACAGATGGCTAACAAACACATGAAAAGATGCTCAACATCACTCATTATTAGAGAAATGTAAATCAAAACTACAATGATGTATCACCTCACACTAGTCAGAATGGCCATTGTCAAAAAATCTACAACAATACATGCTGGACAGGGTGTGGAGAAAAGGAAATCCTCCTGCACTGTTGGGGGGAATGTAATTTATACAGCCACTATGGAAGGCAATGTGGAGATTACTTAAAAAACTAGGAATAAAACTACCATACGACCCAGCAACCCCACTACTGGGCATATACCCTGAGGAAACCATAATTGAAAAAGACACATATACTCCGATGTTCATTGCAGCACTATTTACAATAGCCAGGACATGAAGCGACCTAGATGTTCATCTACAGACAAATGGATAAAAAAGTTGTGGTACATATACACAATGGAATATTATTCAGCAATAAAAAGAAACACATTTGATTCAGTTCCAATGAGGTGGATGAACCTAGAGCCTATTATACAGAGTGAAGTAAGTCAGAAAGAGAAAGACAAATATCTCATATTAACACATATATACGGAATTTAGAAAGATGGTACTGATAAACCTATCTGCAGGGCATCAGGGAGATGTAGACATAGAGAACAACTGGTGGACACAGAGAGGGAAGGAGAGGGTGGGAGAAACTGAGAGAGTATCACTGCAGCATATATATTGCCACATGTAAAATTAGATAGCTAGTGGAAATTTACTATATGACGCAGGGAGCTCAAATCTGGTGCTCTGTGACAATTTAGAGGTGTAGGGGGTTCAAGGAGGAGGGGACATACATATACCTATGGCTGATTAATGTTGATATATGGCAGAAACCAACACAATATTGTAAAGCAATTATCCTCCAACTAAAAATAATTATTTTATTAAAAAGATTAATCTGGAAGGTGAGGGGACAGTGACATCAAGGCCATATTTTTCATGCTAAAGAATTTTTTAGTTCATTTAACAACTGGAATCTATTGAAGTATTTGAGCAAGAGAATTGCATGCTGACATCATTCTTGTTAAAATAACCTCACAGACCAGGGACTTGAGATAAGTAGGGTGTGTGCAAAACCTACAGTTGGGAACCAGTTAGGAGATTAGTCTAGCAGTGTAGGCAAGAGGAAAAGGTCCAGTAAAGTGTCAGAATTAGAGAGATGTGGAGAGAAGTGAGCAATATTTAGTAAGTAAAAATGATATGGCTTAATAATGGATTGAATTTGTAGGGTGAGGGAGTGCAAGGTATGAGGTGACTCCTGTGTTTCTGGCTTTTAAACTAGATTGACCATGATGCATTTCATGAGTTATAGAACAGTGAGAGACAGGCTTAAAGGAAATCCACAGTTGGTGTATATCTCATAAGTCAATGAGATAAACTGCAGAGGAAATATCCATAAAAAATAAGGGTGTCTAAGAATCAAAACTGAATAGATTTAAAATTTTATTTTATAGATCTACAATGAAGCAAATGCAAAGGATATCAAGAATGAAAGGCAAAGGATGTAGGAAGAAAACCAGGAACACATGTCTTCCTGGAAGTTAAGGGAAAAAATTAATCAAGACAGTAAGTTTGTTCAATGGTGTTAATTGCTGCTGAAAAGTCAAGTTACACTAAATTTTAAAATGTTCATCGATTTATTGAGAGGGACTTGTACATAACTGATGTATATTTGTGTGTTGATACTTAATAAGGTTGATGAAACTAAATGGCTGATCTCTGAAAAATAATAAGTTCTTAGAAGTTTAATTTTCCTTATCAAAGATTTATTTTACTTAATTTCCTATGTCTTGATACAGTTTAATGTAGAAGCATATTTCATGAATGCTAAACACAATTTAAACTTCCCAAATTATATTTCTTTATCTTATTATTAATACTATTTAATAAAGAAAACCACAAGAATGTATAATAACTTTTAGTAAATGCAAACAAACACATTTTTGCACAAGGATTTTTAGTCTTCTAATTTCCAAAGAGGTATGGAATATTTGGGGTTTGTTCCTACCTCGTTATTTATATGAATAAAGCTACGAAGGAACCTTGTTAACGGTGTTTGATTTGTGCTTTGTTTTTTAGGGTTGTTTAAAAATGCTAGTTATGATTGAAGATCTGAATGCTCTAAAGAACTAGACAGTAAAAGCAGAAGGCTGTACTTGGATGGGGTTGTTATAGACACCATTCACACCAGCACATAGACACCCTTTGCAGAGGGCAGTCAAAGCCAGCCCCAGCTTGACAAGAAGAAAGGGGATGTAAGGTGCAAGAGGGACACTTTAGTTTGGGAGAAATAAAACACTGAGGAAGGATTTATTTTCATCAAGCGAGCAGAAACTATAAATTAAGAAGTCATTAACAAAATATACGCTAAAGAGTAGATAAACGTAAACTTATGGGACCAATAACTGAAAATGGACTAAGATGGCACATAAGATCAAGAATTGTAGAGAAGCAACAGTATAGTTATGTCACTGGTTATATTAATAGCTATTTCTGTGCTCACAAATGTCTTTTTTTCTTATAACAGCTGCTGTATCTACCATTAAAGTTAACTGATTTATTTGTTTTTCTCTAAATAAATGGATGAGTATACTAGCTGTGTGTTCTTGTTTGAGTCAATGATTTGTAACTGAGGTGGGTATGATCATTAAGTCTGAACTATCCTAATTGGGCATCATTAACCATTGCTTGACCATTACACACAGGTAGAGACATAGCACACAGGAAATGCCTCATCTAAACTTCAAAAGATTTGTTTTACTCTTATCGGTCCATTCCAATTAGGAGAACAAACAATATGAAAAATGAATCCAGAAATACATCTTCAAATTGCATTTTGACTATTCTTTGTCTGATTAAAAATCTCTGATGGTTTTCTTCCTGACAGCTCAGTGGGTAAAGAATCTTTCAAACGCCTGCAATGCAGGAGACACAAGAGGCACAGGTTCTATCCCCGGGTTGGGAAGAACCCCTGGAGAAGGAGATGGCAACCCACTCCAGTATTCTTGCCTGGAGAATCCCATGGACAGTGGAGCCTGGTGGGCTACAGTTCAAATCTCTGATCAGAAATACAAAACAAGTAATAAAACCGAACAAAGGTACATGAAACTCGAATCACTTCCTTCTTCTCTGGGGGTAGAATTAAGAATCAGTGCAAATAAAATGGAAATAAAGGCTATATGGAAAGCCCATATATTTGCAAGTCAATCCTCTTTAATGGAGAATGGTCATAACTCTCAATCTAAATAAGCATTTTTTTTCTTGACTTATAATTATGGAATATTTGAGCTGGAAATGACCTTGGAGATCATATACTTAAACTTCTTCACTGTTCACAGGAGGGAATTCCTTTAGCACTAGGGAAAATGAGCTCTCATGAAGTGATTACTTACTTAATAAAAGAATCCAACTCTTGTTCCTGCCCTATCTAGAACTATTTCTCTTATGCCACACTGCCACAGTCCAGTAGGAAAAAGGAAAGATAATAAGCAGCCTTTTGAGAGAGGTAAAACCTTAGGCATTTTTGAGTAATGAACCTCTCCTTAACGTTCATAAGAAAGGCAAGGTCAGAGTCAAAAACTTTATAGCCATTAAAAGTCAGCAATGAAGTATATTTGGGAAGCTTGATGTACTGCTGCTCACCGGGTCGCAAAATGTCAGACACGACTTAGTGACTGAACAACAATGAAGTATATGTACAAGGAGTTCATGACTGAGGTAGGATGTGAAGGAAAGTTTGTAGCACAAAGTTGCCTAGTATTGTGAACCTCTGAGAGTTCCTTACTTTCATAAGCATCAGATTCATTTATTCAATTTTATAAATAAATAGCAGCATAATTTTTAAAAGGGAAGATTTCATTTCTCTCTTATTTGTATACTTATACTATAGTTTTTCACTCATTTTTTCAAATATCACTAGGAAAAAAGGTATCACTTTTTTCTCATTTTTTAAACCCTAAGTATCAGTTGTGTCAGATGCATCAGGAACTATAACTACGTGAAGAAACTGAGTATGCAAAGATGAAAAACACAATGCTGTGTCTTAAAGATGAGGCTGATGTTGCTAAGTCGCTTCAGTCGTGTCCGACTCTGTGCGACCCCATAGTGGAGGGTAAATGGCTTGCTGTGTATTAGAAGAAGGCACTGTCCTGGGTGGCTAAAACACAGGAATAAAGGAGGAAATTAAGGAGACAAGGAGGCATGCTATGGAGGAGTCAGTGTTGGAAAAGATGTAGGACCCTGAAGCCTTGTGTGTTTATCAACCTTTTGAGAGAGGCAAGGACTTTTAAAAAAAAACAACAAGCTAAGAGGCCTGGAAGTCGCCAGTTTCTCTCAGTAGGAAGAATCTTCTGAAGACCTCTTTAAGGGAGATAACTGCTAATGCTTAAGCTTTAACTTAATGAAGAAACTAACCTGTAAAGGAACTAAAAAAAAACAAACTGGGAAATTCCTCATGATGTGAGAGTTCTCTTAGTCCATATCCTCTACTTCAACCCCATCTGGTGTCACAGTGTATTAACTATTTGTAGGCAGTATACCAAAGATTGGATAATACAATTTAATAAAAAGTGGCAATGAAGTGCACCTAACACAAAGATGAAAATAAGATTTCAATAGGTATAAAGTAAAACATGCAAGACAATAAACATATTCAATGCAATATACCTTTTAATCAATAAGAACTACAACTAATAAAAATTATTTGGTATTATTTCAAAAACTCTCTTGATAAA
Source organism: Odocoileus virginianus (assembly GCF_023699985.2). Lineage (NCBI taxonomy): Eukaryota > Metazoa > Chordata > Mammalia > Artiodactyla > Cervidae > Odocoileus > Odocoileus virginianus. Next base: position 40,459,474 of record NC_069694.1, on the reverse strand, counting down.
CATGAGCCTAATGCTTTGATCAATAATTGCTATTATAGTTTTGCATTCTGACCTAGTTTGGTTTTTATATTATATCTAGCTGTTCCTATATAAAGTTATATTTATTGTTGCCCCTAGATAATTCTGTAAATAAGATGGAAGTCTCAAAGGTTTTAATTATCTCAGTTAAATAGGAGTTACTAGTTTTTCTAACACTAATACTTGAATTCTAATTATCTTCCCAAATAGGGCTTTGGATTTTTTCATTTGAATTCACTGTTCTAGGTTATGGTCGGGAAATTGTCCCTTTATGAGGCTATGTGTTGGGGTTTAGTATTTACGCAAAAAGATACAAAATGATTTAGGAAGCAGCTAGGTAATAAGCTGGTTTAGCTAAAGTCTTCTGAAACCTAATAGACATCTTCAAAATAAACTAAGAAAATAAAATTTCTCATTATCATTTCTTTCCTCAAATTCACAGGATGATCATTTTGTTATATGCCCTACAGTGTTTAAATGATAATAGAAAGTCTCTTACCACAAATTTGAGGACTACTGAAAACTAAAATCCATAGATTTCTCATTATTATTCCTTTCCTCAAATTTCCAGAATGTTCATGTTATTAAATGCCCAAGAGCTTTGAAATGATTATAGGAAGTATCTAATTACTAATCTTAAGGATTACTTAAATCACATCTACCATTAACATTTACAAGAAAACTCAGGATAGCTCTTCTAGTATACCATTTCAGCTAAGTAGGTAGAATATTAAAAAAAACACACAACCCTTAAATCTACTGGAATATGTCCTCACAGATATACAATAACTATGGTGAATAAAATTCACCATATGTTGTTCTTTGAGTAGAGATGGTCAGTGGACTATCTGTGAAATACACAAATTTCCCAGTTTAAGTAGTTGAGAAGCACATGAAAGAAATAGTAATGTCGTATGCTGGAGAGGAAAAGCATAACTTTTTACAACTTTCAGAATATAACCTACATGAGAGCAAAGCAAAATGTCAAAAGGAGCAAACAAAAGCCCATAAGGAGAAACGCAGTGTGAGTTGGGACACGTCCTTTGAGGCCAAGTAACCCTAAAACACACCAAGGTTCCTCTGTGTCCCTGCAGCTCCTTCTCTTTAATCAAGGGTGGAGTCTGATTTTTACCATCTCAGCAAATTCATGGTGGGGACACAGCACATGGTCCAGATGCCAATGGGTGAGATGAAACCCATGACATACCTAGCCCAAGATGAAAAGGAAACAGTGACATGCAGCCTTCCCTTCTGTCAGGATTGTGATGGTGTAGCTTTGTCTGGTCTGAAATCTCAGTCTCAGAATTTGTTTAATTTAAATCCACAACATGTATAGGTCCTCTTATGACAATAGCGAAAACTCTAAAATATCTTAATTTGTCTACATTAATCCAAATCTCTTAATGTTTCTTCCAAGCTGCAGTCTACTGTCACCAACTTAGCATAATTCTCCTCTCAGGACTCAGACCTCAGATTTAAAGTGTCTCCCAAGAGTGAAAACCTGAATCAAGCTGTGACTGCCTGCAATCCCCCTTTCACTAGGTACCAGGGCTCAGTGGAGGGAACCCTTCCTCGCCTCTCATTTCTGACACTGAGGGTAGAAATGAAACATTATTTTTCTAGTTATCGAAAAACTACTCAGAAAAAGTTTGTGCTCATTCAAAGCTGCAGAAGAAATCATGACTTGGATATTTGAAACATTCTGAAACACTGTTTGAGTCATAAATTACATTTCATTTTCATTATGCACAAAATATTTTTTTTGCTCCCCAAAGGCAAAATCAACAGAAAAATGTGTTTTGGGGACTACTTTACTTCTATGCTGACTGAATACCTTATAATGCAATATAACACTTCATTAGTCATTTTGTAGTGAATAAAGTTCTTAAAGTAGAGAATAAGGTAGACATAATACAGGAAAATGAAAAAAAATCTGTATTTCAAGCTGTTACTTTTATTTTTGCTTTGCGATTACAATATAGACATTTTGTCAAATATCCTCAGGCTCCTTAGTTTGACAAATGGTATTTTACTCTCTATTCTCTAGGACATTTTTACCTTTTCTATTGTTCTAGAATATATCATTCATAAAGGAGAATTCTAATAGAAAAAAATGTGTCACACAAAACAAATAACAAAGCCACCAATTCCAAACTAGTTTAAACAGTAAGGCTTCCTGACAACCTGTCAACATCATTATCATTGATGGTTTTATTACAAACCTAAGGGAGTGTTTTGTGGTAAATCTAAAGATGACATGTTTTCAGTTCAACTACCTGTTTCTTCACCTTGCCTCTGGTCTACCTCCTCCTTCCCCAAGAAAAACCAAGGCAATTAAGCAAGGTTGTAGTTCTAATTATCAAATAGCTGTTAAATGAAATGAAAGTTTTTTCAGTGAAGATTTGATGTAATAAGCATATAAAGAAGTCCCACATTAAGCAAGCTTTCTACTAAAAGTGGATCATGTAACAACAAAAAAAAAATGCAGAAATTAAACGAATGGCTTACAATGAATCAAAATGCATATTTTACCTTCTCAGTCCATCAGGGCAGGGCACTCACAGTACCTACCATTCACTGGAAAATGTCCAAACTAAGGGCCCTGGATAGGTGTGTAATCTCCACAGCAAGTCATCACTGCCAAGAACCACTATGTCACACCAGAGAAAAAAACCTGAAAACGCCTCTTTGTAGAGTTCCCAGAAAAGCTTGACTTTTCTGGAATTTCAAATAAATATTATTAATTTAAAGAAATAACTTTCACTGTCAGAAGAGAGTGATAAATGAAACTAAGAAAAAAATACACTGAGCTTGGAAATGTCCTCATGAAAATAACAATTTCCAGGTTAACACCACACACTTCCATTTTGGTGGTATTCTTGACTTATCTGAATCCTTAACTTCAAAACTTCTTTTATTTTGTATTACCCACATGTGGCTAAAGAGAAAATTCATTGTTTAAGAGTTCTCTTTAATCCTCTTGTCTTTATCTGGTCTGCAACAGCTTTAGAATGAGCCCATCAGAGTAGCTTTAATACTTTGTAATGGATAACCTGTTGTGACATCATCTGGAATGACTTGACTTATACTAACTAATTTATCTACATTTCTGCATCACAGAGGTCACTTTTTTCCTTTCCTATTGATCAGTAATTCATTTTATTCAACCAGCATTCAGACTTTATACTAAAGTATGCATTCATTTATTCTACGTTAGCTCTTTGGCTTATTATAGACTTCATGGAAAGATCAACTTACCACACCATCTCTTGGACCTGCCGCTCCCAACATAGCCTTCGGGGTTGTATAGTATTTAATCTCTGCTGTGGCCTTAATGATTCCATCACAGTAGACATCAACACTGACAGAGCCAGCAGGAAAATCTGATAAAACACAAATAAGAGGAGCTGAGTATATAAATGCATGTACCATATTATTACATCTCTTAGAGAATATGAAGTCAGGTTTTAAGAATTCATAACAATTTTACTAACTTTTAACATGTAATTCTTTTCTTTTTTTATCCTTAGCAGTTAGAAATCACAAAATAAAACATATATTTTTGCACTTAATTATTTAAAAAAATTTAACAGATAAAAATATACATTAAAATTACAATAAAAGCAAAGCAATAAATCTTTTCTCCTTACCCCGTAACCTTTTTGGAGTAATCTATAATCATTTCTATATAATATTTCAGAATTTAGAACAGTAAAGTTATTCATTAAAAGTTAGGCAGTTGTTGCTAATCTGAGAAAGTTAGTTCCCATTAATTTTCAGGAGGTTCTTAAAATTGTTTGGCAAAAGAAAGAGTAGAGTTGATTGAAATTGCAAAAACTTTTATTCAATTGATTACAATGAAAAACCCTCAGGAAGGCAAGGTTTAGTACCCTGTTATTTAAGTGCCATTTATACTAACCATTCAGCCTTTTTGTGAACAAGCTGTTCAAAGTGACTGACTGATACACTGCATTGTAAATTCTGCTGTAACACATCAACAAATATACAGTTATCTAAGACTGCTGTGCCCTCCATGAAAGGATAACACCAAATAATCACTTCAGTGGAAAGTTGTGTTTTATTGTAACAAAAGTAAACAAAATTTAGCTCTTTAAACTCCTTCACAGAGCACGCTTCAAAAACTTTCACTCTTTGTCACAGAGATATTTCCCAGATTCTCCCAAAAAATTGTTATCAAAACTTCTGCGGTTTGGGATAAGCTGTTAAGTACAAGCCATCTGATGAAACCATCTGATGAAATGTTAAATATTTTAAAGTTCTAAAGGTTTAAGCATTAGTTTTACTTTATCTCCTGAAGAAGTTAAAGGACCTCTCACAATATTGCTTAGGGAAATCTGAAGCCAAAATAACAATCTTAGATTTAACTAGATCAAGAAGCTGAAGTTCCTCTTCTCATATTGCTTGACCAGACACTTAACCTGCATTATATAAAAAAAAAAAAAAAAGTAGAAAAGTTCTCCCATTCTCTATTCATCCAATAGAGAATGTAACAGAAATCTCAAAGAACTGGAAGTAGTAAAGTATACCTCATCAGCTACAGCTATGTGTATATATAGTTAAGGGGTTCTGGAGTTACTGGAGTGAAATGAAATCAATTTCAGTAGATTTCATAAAGATGATTTTGAAAGCAACTATTGGTTTTGTTTATCAGAAAACAAATCAGGAGTTTTATGATGGGATGTTAACCTTCTGAAAAGTCAGATGATAAATCACAAAAGATATATGGTGAGAATATATAAGATACTTATATACTTACATACTTACATAAGATACTTAAAATATTCTACTTTCTTTAGAATTTAACATGAGAATAAACTGATATATTCCTGATGTCTTAAGTCATTAGTTGACATAAAATTTTACCATTAGATCAACTGAAAATGATGTTGATTTTATAGAAATCCTCCAAAGGGATGCCATTTGAAGTACTGCTTTTGCTGCATACACTTTCATATCTATTGAATGTCATTTATTCAGTCAAGACCTAATTATTGTATCCATTGAAATAACAGGAAGGACTCTTATGGCTTCCTCTGGTAGAAAGACCCTCCTTAGTAACATATTAATTGAATTGGCTTTTTCCTGACCAGTACTCTGTGGTCACTATATTGTCTATATTGTATAGCAATTCAGTAAAAATAAAAATTAATTAATTTAAAGACTCAACAGAAGAGAGGAAAGTGAGTTCTGTTGTTTACTATCTAGACAAAGTAGGCAAGTGACATTTAACAACAAAATTACACACAAATGCAGGTCAAGATCACCAAACTAAGGAAGCATATGAGAGTCAGTTATGAAGATGAAAAAGGATGTATCATGGAAGGAAAAGATGGAACTCCCTACCTCTATCAGACATACATACATAATAAAATATACTTACAGAGGAGCAGTGGTTAAAAATGAACTCTATTTAAATTTTAAATATCAAGTTCTAGGCCATTCAAGAATCTCTGACAACACTCCCTGTCTCCACTATTTAAGTGGTCTATTCTTCCAGGTGGGCCTCCCCGGCAGCTCAGATGGTAAAGATTCTGCCTGCAATGCGGGAGACCCAGGCTTGATCCCTGGGTTGGGAAGATCCCCTGGAGAAGGGAAAGGCTACCCATTCCAGTATTCTGGCCTGGAGAATTCCATGGATGGAGGAGACTGGCAGACTACTGTCCATGGAGTCACAAGAAGTCAGACGCTACTAAGTGACCAACACACACACACACATCTTCCCAGGGGAGGAACAAACTAATTTATGGGAAATATAATGCAAAGGTATTTCTAAATATCAGAACTATATTCACTATTTCCATAAAATATATATATTTCACAAATTCATTAACTTACTAGCTTTTTGCTTTCTGTTTTCCTATGTTGTGTTCCTTTATTAACCAAATCTAGCACTTTACAACATAGCAAACTTTGAATCAATCCACATAAAGCTTCTATGAGGACAGAAATAAACATAACACTTTTGATGGTAAATTATTATTCAATAAATATTGGTGGCTTCAAAGTCTCAGTCACACCTAAAAATTACTACCAATTTAATACAAGTTAAAACCATCTTCCTGAAGTATGATATTTAGAATAATTTCTTAACAGTTGTTATTTTTCTAAGTATGTTCAGCATACTTAGCACATCCTAAAGTATTTCTTTGTTTTTTAAATGAAATATGAAATTATAATTTACATTATCCAGAACCCAGCTTCTTAATTAATCATGAAATTCTCTTTGTGGATACATTTCACATTCCTTTCAGCTTTTAATTGATTGTCCCCCTGCTGTGTAAAATAATTTTCTGTCTGAGATGCAGGTACCAGAGGAACACTTTCTTATTTCTGAGTTAAAATTATTTAATATTTCTCATTTAAAGCCTTCACATGTATTTTTATAAGTTTTGGCAAAAGGGGACTATAGAAGCTTCAAATTCCTGTAACACAAAATAGTACCTGTCAGAGATGACTCTGTGGACGTCATTAGAAAGGTGCGTTTTTTAGAAAGTCAAGTCACATAAGCACTTTTTCTAGAGTGGAAAGAGACCAACACAGGGAGGCCAGCTCCTGAATTTGAAACATCAGTTTTCTTCAAAAGAACCCTGAGAGAAGAGAAGCATCCCTGTTTATGTTTCCACTTCAGGGTTAGATTCTCCATTGTAATTTGGTATTCAAAGGAGTAGAACAAAAAAAAATTTAAAACCTTAAATATGTTGAGACTAGTATTTATGGTATGAGATAAAATTGAGATCATTTCCTGCCTGAAAGTCATCAGTAGGTATAGGAAGTATACATGAGATATTCAGAACCAGGAGTGCTTCTGAGCATGGTTGCCCAAGAGTGAAAGGGGACAAATTTTATATCAAGGGATGTGAACACAGGAGGAGGGAGTGGGCAATATGAGTGCAGTGTTTATAGAGAAAGATGCTTCCTCAATTCTCTCCCAAAAGGAAGACAAAGAAGTTTTAAAGCCACTCAAGTTTACGAGATTTGCTAGAGGGAGAGACTGACACTTTGTTCCTCAGCTGGATGTCTCAGTGGTGTCTCATATATTATCTCCCTTATCCCCAAACATCCTGTACATGAGTACTTAAAACACAAGTACAGAAGTTGTTTTATCAGTAAGAAAACTGAGCACAGAAGGATCAGGAGACTTGTCTAAAGTTTCCCAGTAAATGGCTCAATACAGAATAAGAACAGCTCTATTGGCCACCAGTTAAGTATTTCCTTAACTTCACTGCAGATTCCGCACAGAGAGCTAGCCTGCGAGCGCACACTGGCTACTCCCTCTTAATCTGCAGCTGGTGTAGAGAAAACGGAACTCCAGTATACAGTCAGTGCTGTCCAATCAAACTTTCCGAGATGATGGCTATGTTCCAGTGAAGCACCTGAAATATGGTTAGTGCAACTGAATTCTAAACTTTATTTAATTGTAATAAAGTAAATAACCAGATGTGGCCAGTGGCTACCATATTGGCTGGTGCAGCTGCAAAACACAGTTTCTCCAGCTATGGTTTGTGACCCACTAGTTCATCATGACATCAATTTAGGAGGTTCTAAATAACAGTGAAAAAAAAATGAAAACAAAAAAATATGTTTCTCTCTACTTACATTACCCATATGCTCTTGCATGTTGTCTATTTTTCCATTACAGCCCTTAACATATTAATCATAGTTGTATAAAATTCCCTGTCTGATAATTCCAACATCTGTGTCACACCTGTCTAGTCTGATGTGCGTTTTATCTCTCTGGACTGTTTTCCTTTGCTTTCTGGCATGTCTTGTAATTTCTTGTCGAAAAGTAGATATGTTGTTTGGGGTGAAAAGTGAAAGTGAAAGTTGCTCAGTCGTGTCCAACTCCTTGTGACCCCATGGACTGTAGCCCACCAGGCTTCTCTGTCCATGGGATCCCCCAGGCAAGAATATAGGAATGGGTTGCCATTTCCTTCTCCAGGAGATCTTTCCGACCCAGGGATTGAATCTGGGTCTACCATATTGCAGGCAGATTTTTCACTGACTGAACCACCAGGGTTTTTTGTTTGGGGTATAAGAAGTAAAGTAGGTAAGGGTGTAATGAGAGTAATCTCTCTAGGAGTTGGACTGTATCTGCTGTTCGCTGTAGCTGGCGGTGCCAAAGTCTTTGACTTCCTCTCTTATCCTTGTCTTCTCTCTTGATCGTGTGCTGCCCTAAGTACTGCTCCTCAGAAAGACACTGCATCTTGCATACTTTCAACTGTAACCCACTGTCATTACCCTGCTGTGGTAATCGTCAAGTTGGCTGGAGGGGAGCACTTTCATCTTGTGATTCTCAGTCTTTTAGTGGGCCTGTGTCTTTTGCTGTGACCTCCACTAGCGCTTCTGCCATGGCGTAGCTTTCTTTTCCTCCTTAAATGAGACAGAAAGGCTAGAGGGGGCGCCCTTCCTCAGGCAGGATGGGACTCTGGTAAAATGTTTCCCCCTGAAAAGTAGACCTTCGTTATGGAGAACACATGGAGAGTATTTCCCCTTGATTATGCTTCCTCTGACCCAGCAGAATCTTCCAGATCTTTCTTAGATCTTCACTGTATGAATCTGATGGGATTCCTGAAGATAAATTCCACAAAATTACAGGTGCCTCATAAGACAACTCAGTGGTAAAGAATCCATTCACCTGTCAATGCAGGAGACTCAGGAGACTCAGGCTTGATCCCTGGGTTGGGAAGATCCCCTGGAGAAGGAGATGGCAACTCACTCCAGTATTTTTGCCTTGAAAATCCCATGGACAGAGGAGCCTGGTGGGCTACGGTCCATGGGGTCACAAAGAGTCAGACATGACTGAGCACACAGCACACTTAAGATGGCAGCCTCCAGGAGTTTCTTACTTGTGAGCTAATTCACACTTAGCCTTCGGCAGTTCATGAGAATTACCATTTAGGTGTTCTTACCAGTTTACGGCTCCAGAGACTTCTGCCCCAGGTAAGCAGATCTTAGATGTCACTCTAGATTTACCTTTTTCTCCACATTTTGTAATGGTTGTTTGCCCTCCAACTTCAGTTCTCCAACGAGTTCAAGAAAAGTCACTGATTTTCAGTTTATTCAGTTTTTTCTTGTTGTAAGAATGGGAGTGCAACTTTCAAGCTCTTTACGTGTCATGGCTGAAACCATTAGTCTAAGTATTGCTTTTAAAAACCTTTGTTTTCATTATGTATTCATGCATACATACTGCATCATAACGTAAAATGTAGTTCTTGCTAGGGTTCAAAAATTTTTAAGAAACAGTACCACGAGGCAGAGAAAGTAAGACTCTGGGGCCATTTCTGCTGCGCCATGTCCCATCCATAGTCCCATACTTGTTCATGGAACTATCCTATATATTGTTACATAACAGGCAATATTTTGTGAGAAAATCTATCATTAATTTAGAGGATACACTGGTTGAAAAAAAGAGTTGGAGAGGTTTAATTAGAATAACTGGTAAATAATAGTTTATTTTTACTATAAATTAGTTTCAATCACATAGATAATATTATAGTCTCATATATCTTGGAAAATATGGAATAACAGTTTTCTATTTTTCTGAAAAATATCTGAAATTTGACATTTTATTCTTTCCACTGCTCTTAGCTACTAGGTAAACTGAACATAAAATCTTAATGTGAATAATTTTATTTGACATTTTGATTTGGTATTTCAGAAGTATTATCTCAGTACTTCTTAATTTGCAATACCGATTTTTCTGTAGTGATTTTAGTCTAACTAGATTTAGCTTAACTTCTAAACTAATTAGAAATTGCTGTTCATTAAATCATTTTAAAAATGTGACATAAGGAAATAACAGGCTTTGGAAGAAAAGCAAAAGAAACAGAATTCTTTCTCATTTCACTTCTGCATGTCCTTGTCCATGACAGGAAGCAGTGTCTAAGATGTTTATAAATGGTTCGCATAGAGTCTTCCCTTTCTATAATCCAACTCTGATCGAAGCTGTGTGAGGATATCTACAGAAGGGACACATACTTTATACAACATAACAGAAAAGATTTGTAAATGCTCTGTAAATGGATTTCACTAGAGTTATATTCTAAAAAGAAAACAAAAAAGCTCTGGATGCATTTGACATACTCTAATTTTTGACTACATTTCCAAATTCATAATAAGATTGAATATCTTTGTACTTTAAAATACTTAAATTCACATTTATAAAGTTTTACTCTCTGATTGTAAAAGGACATCATAAATTAAAAACCAGCAAGTCCTACATTTATATCAAAACATCCAGAAATTAATATATTAGATTTTGATTTTAGTACAATTATAAAGACAAGTCTGTATATTTCACCTGGAATTTTAAATCTGATATGATTTATCATGTTGAAGCAAACTTGGATAATAAATGGTTAGGTTCATAATTTAAAAAAGGAAAAGAGAGAAGACTGTATATAGATATGGTACCAAGATGATAAAATAGTGAAAAAGAACTATGCACTATGCTTTCCAAACAAGCAACAATATACTCAGGGGCATGGCAGAAACAAAAAAACAAAAAAAAAAAAAAGAAGAAGAAGAAAATTACAAATAAAAATCCAAATGTTTGCTCATCCTGTTACAATAAAAGTGAATGATTTTAATTCCCTAATTTAATAGCTAACATTTAAAGTGCTCTTCGCTGACACAGTTAAAAGTACATGATATTACTGCCTGTCATTTCACCACATGGTACATAGGCTAATTTCTCATAATTTACACATTCCTGCTTTTGCAAACTCAGATTAATAATAACAGCCTTGGACATGTGAAAGCTAAACACAGGAAACACCTGCAGAACAATATTAGTTTCTGTAGAGAAGTGAAACCATTTACCAGAAATTTATTGAAAGAAACTCAGAATGATGTTTTATATTTATTAAAGCATAAAAAAATTTCTTACCTAAAGCTTTCATACTCCAGACACTTTTATTCCAGAGGGCTGGCTGTGTTCTAATGCATTTACTATTTGATGTAAATTCAACCTCCACAGCATCACTGGTTACTTCATCTCTCAAAATAATAAATATTTCACCAGGATTCTATACAATGAAAAATATAACTCAATTAGGCATTTGAAAAGTTTTCATTAACCAATCAAATACATTTATTAGTGATAAAGGTCCAACATGGTAATTAGTGTAAAGAACGTGCCTGCCAGGCAGGAGACCCGGGTTTGATCTCTTGGTGGGACAGATCCCTTGAAGGAGGAAATGGCAATCCACCTCAGTATTCTTGCCTGGGAAACCCCATAGACAGAGGAGCACGATGGGCTACTGTCCATGGGGTTGCAAATGTAGGACACAACTTAGGGACTAACTAAGCCATCACCACCATCGTGTCCATAGTTTCAGCCTTACTCATAAACGAAATATGTTAAGCTGAGTCTCACAAGATTTTAAGTTTATCAACTTATGTCTATTGAATACTTATTTTTCCCCAGCACCATATTTTGCAAATGAATAGACTGAGTTCATAGCTGCTCCCCTTTCCTTTCACCTCATCCCTGTGTGAGAGGTTCTATGTGAAGGTGATGAGCATCATTTCACAGACCTGCAGGGAATGTAATTCGATTGCTAAACAAATTTTCTTTTTCCCCAAATCCCTTTCCTTCACCTTTCTAGGACTTGGTGTATTTATCTATAAATAAGAGGATTGAACATGTTTCACTTGAAGACCTCTTATACTTTAAATATGATTAACTGGTTTAGATATCTAATACAGTTGACCCTTGAACAACACAACTCTTAGGAGCACCTACTGGCCCTCAGTACAGTAGAAAATCCATATAAGATTGATAGTACGCCCTCTGCAACAGCAGTATCCTGATTCAACCAACTGCAGGTCATGTTGTACTGGGGTATTTGCTACTGAGAAAAATCCATGTATAAATGGACCCATGCAATTCAAAACCCCTATTGTTCAAGGGTCACGTGTATTGTTAATCTTACCAATAAGAGATTCTTCCATTACTCTTTATGATGAATACAAGTGAAGGCTGTTGGGTTGACTAGAGGTTATAAATCTAAAAGTTTCAAGATTTTATTATGATGAAAAAGCTGCTGCTGCTGCTGCTGCTGCTAAGTCGCTTCAGTCAAGTCCGACTCTGTGCGACCCCATAGACGGCAGCCCACCAGACTTATCCTGGGATTCTCCAGGCAAGAACACTGGAGTGGGTTGTGATTTCCTTCTCCAATGCATGAAAGTGAAAAGTGAAAGGGAAGTTGCTCAGTCATGTCCAACTCTTAGCGACCCCATGGACTGCAGCCTACCAGGCTCCTCCATCCATGGGATTTTCCAGGCAAGAGTACTGGAGTGGGGTGCCATTTCCTTCTCTGGTGGAAAAGCTAGGGAAGCCCAAATCTATGTATATAATATTCAAATTGCCAACATCTGTTGGATCATAGAAAAAGCAATAGAATTCTAGAAAAAAAAATATAAATATACTTCTGCTTCATTGTCTGTATTAAAAACATTGACTGTGTGGATCACAACAAACTGGGGGGGAATTCTTAAAGTGATGGGAATACCAGACTACCTTCCCCGCTTCCAGAGAAACATGTATGCAGGTCAAGAAGAAACAGTTAGAACCGGACATGGAATGATTGTTTCAAAATTGGGAAAGGAGTATATCAAGGCTGTATATCATTACCCTGCTGATTTATTTTATATGCAGTATACATCATGTGAAATGCTGGACTGGATGAAACATAAGCTGGAATCAAGATTTCCATGAGAAATAGCAACAATCTCAGATATGCAGATGCTACCACCCTAATGGCAGAAAGCGAAGAGGAAAATAAAAGAGGAGAGTGAAATATCTGGCTTAAAATTCAGCATTCAAAAAACTAAGATCATAGCATCCGGTCCCATCACTTCATGGCAGATAGAAGGGTAAGAAATGGAAACTGTGACAGATTTTATCTTCTTGGGCTCCAAAATCACTGCAGAGAATGACTGCACCCGTGAAATTAAAAGACTCTTGCTCCTTGGAAGAAAAGCTATGACAAACCTAGACAGGGTATTAAAACGCAGGGCCATCACTTTGCTGACAAAGGTCCATATATAGTCAAAGCTATGGTTTTCCCAGTAGTCATGTATGGATGCGAGAGTTGGACCATAAAGAAAGTTGAGCGCTGAAGAATTGATGTTTATGAACTGTGGTGCTGAATAAGACTCTTGAGAGTCCCTTGGACAGCAAGGAGATCAAACCAGTCAATCCTAAAGGAAACCAACCCTGAACATTCATTGGAAGGATTGATGCTGAAGTTGAAGTGCCAATACTTTGGCCACCTGATGGGAAGAGCTGACTCACTGGAAAAGACCCTGATAAGGGAAAGATTGAGGACAGGAAGAGAAGGGGATAACAGAGGATGAGATGGTTGGATGGCATCACAGACTCAATGGATATGAGTTTGAGCAGACTCCAGGAGACAGTGACGGACAGAGAAGACTGGTGTGATGCAGTCCAGGGGGCTGCAAAGAGCTGGACGTGACTTAGCGACTGAACAACTACAAAGATGTAAGGGGTTATTGAAAAACCTTTTTGAAAAAAAAAAAAAACCCTGAAAGAAAACTAAGGATAAGAAGATTGGATTTAATACAGAGAAAAGAAAGGGATAAACATCTTTTGAGCATCTGTTTTATACTGGATTTTCCAGATGAAACAGTGGTAAAGAATCCACCTGCCAATTCAGGAGATGTAAGAGACACACTGGTATCAGGATTGCCGGGAGAAATATCAATAACCTCAGATATGCAGATGACACCACCCTTATGACAGAAAGCAAAGAAGAACTCAAGAGCCTCTTGATGAAAGTGAAAGAGGAGAGTGAAAAAGTTGGCTTAAAGCTCAACATTCAGAAAACTAAGATCATGGCATCTGGTCTCATCTCATGGGAAATAGATGGGGAGACAGTGGAAACAGTGTCAGACTTTATTTTTTGGGGCTCCAAAATCACTGCAGATGGTGATTGCAGCCATGAAATTAAAAGACGCTTACTCCTTAGAAGGAAAGTTATGACCAACATATTAAAAAGCAGAGACATTACTCTGCCAACAAAGATCTGTCTAGTCAAAACTATGGTATTTCCAGCGGTCATGTATGGATGTGAGAGTTGGACTGTGAAGAAAGCTGAGTGCCAAAAAATTGATGCTTTTGAACTGTGGTGTTGGAGAAGACTCTTGAGAGTCCCTTGGACTGCAAGGAGATCCAACCAGTGCATCCTAAAGCAGATCAGTCCTGGGTGTTCATTGGAAGGACTGATGCTGAAGCTGAAACTCCAGTACTTTGGCCACTTCATGCAAAGAGCTGACTCGTTGGAAAAGACCCTGATGCTGGGAAAGATTGAGGGCAGTAGGAGAAGGGGACGACAGAGGATGAGATGGCTGGATGGCATCACCAACCTGATGGACATGAGTTTGAATGAACTCCGGGAGTTGGTGATGGACAGGGAGGCCTGACGTGCTGCGATTCATGGGGTCGCAAAGAGTCGGACATGACTGAGCGACTGAACTGAAGAGACATGGGTTCAGTCCCTGGATCAGGAAGATTCCCTGGAGGAGAAAACGACACCCCACTCCAGTATTCTTGCCTGGCAAATTCCAGGGACAGAGGAGCCTGGTGGGTTACAGTCCATGAAATCACAAAGAGTTAGACATGACAGAGTGACTTGAGTATGCATTCATGTATTTCATACTAGCTAATCACTTTTTATATAAAACCATTTCCTTTAATCCTAACCAACACACACACACACACACACACACACACACACACTCAAAAACCAATATGGAAGGCTATTATATTTCTCTTTTATGCAGAGAGTAATGAATACAAAGATTTACATTCTGAAAATCAATCAGAATTATCTAAATTCAAACTCTGTACTATTGTTTACATGACACTGTTCCAACATTCAAAATAACTAAAATGAAATATTTTATGATTATCTCAGATATCACCTTTCAAAGGCTTTCTTCAAAGTCAAACTGAATTTCAGTCTTTCACAAAGTAAACAGGAATCCCATTTATATGCTCTTATAAAACTGTGTTTACCCAAAAGTCATTAATTTCAAAGTTTTCTTATTTAAATATTATTTCCCTAAGCATAAATCACCCACCAATAAAACTTACATTTTTAATGCTCTGTACCATGGGGTTTTTACAAATATGTTGATGTTAAAAAAAATCATTTCAGCTGACACACATCCGCCTCTGGCATTTTTCCAGCAGAGTCTAGTGCTCCCAAGTATTTGTCCACAGGATATTCTGAACTAAATTTCTCTATATCAGTTAAATTGCACTTTGAGAAAAGATCCCATGCCACCTACTGCTCTGGCTTCACACATCTGACCTATGGGAAGTGCTTCTGTTTCTCGGCCTATGCCTCCTCATGCACTACTTCATCTGAGTTTGAGGTCAGTAACTGGAGCTCCTTCCAGGCCACACTCCTGCCATCTCCTCTTTGGAGACCACACTTCCAAGGCAGTTCCTTAGTCCCTCACTTGCTCACATCTGTCTCCTTACTTTGCAGCTTTAATGACTTCCCATTTTCACTCTGGCTCAAATCCAGCTTCAAAGTTCTTTGGAGTTTTCTTCTATGAGTACATCCCTCCCTGTAAAACTCGGACCTCTCGCCTTCCAAACAGTAAACCCGAGCATCCTCTCCTGGTGTTTATTCAGCCAGCAACTCATTTTCATTCATGGGTGCTCACATGCCATGCAGCACTAAGTTGCTGTAGTCATGTCCGACTCTTTGCGATGCTATGGACTGTAGCCTGTCAGGCTCCTCTGTCCATGTAGTTCTCCAGCAAGAATACTGGAGTGGGCTTCTATTTCCTCCTCCAGGGGATCTTCCCAACCCAGAGATTGAACCCATAGTCTCTTAAGTCTCCTCCTGCATTGGCAGGCAAATTCTTTACCACTGGTGCCATGTGGGAAGCCGGGTGCGTCCATGGGCTGCTTCTTATGCACCAGATTCTCTTCCACCTTTCAACCATCTCCAGAGAAGAGGTCTAAACAAAAGATAAGCATACTGACCACCCCCAAGGAGGCACTGACACCTCATTTGTAACTGGAACAAGCTTCAAGGGCATGTAATCTCTGAAGATGCACAGAACCTGTTTTAATGTTCTGCTATCACACCTTGAAATGCTTAATAATTAGACCTGGGGTCTCTACCTTTTCATTTTACACTGGGCCCTGCTAATTAGGAAGCCTTTCCTATTTGCACATAATGTTGGCATGCTCTTGAGTTCCTACTCTCCCTCCATCTCCTCATACTTATCCTCTTCACCAAGGTCCAACTCAGGTTTCGCGTACAACTTCCAAAGGGATCATAAAACATTTCACACCTGTACTCCTCATTTGACCCTTTCTAAGTCATGCCCTCTGGTCTTAATAAGTTTTTAATGCCTGTGTTGAGGCTTCCCAGACAGATTTTAAACATCCTGAAGGTGTTTTTATTTTTTATATCATTTTGGCATCTTGTAAGAATTAGGTACCTAAGAGGTACTCTGGGGAACTCCCTGCTGGTTCCAGGTTAAGACTTCACCTTCCAATGCAGGGGCTGTGGGTTGAGGAGTTAGGATCCCACATGACTTGCAGCCAAAAACAAAAACATAAAATACAAGCAATACTGTAACAACTTTAATAAAGACTTTAAAAATGGTCCAAATCAAAAAGAATCTTTAAAAAAATTGAAAAGAGGCAATTTATATGTATTTTTAAATTGAGATGGAGTAAGCCTATAAAAATATAACATTTTTTTTTTCTTTTTTACATTGAGCAAGCACTATTCCTTATCCCCATCATGACTCAGAGAGTCATCTGCTTCTTGCATCTCCATGCTCAAAGGGGGCTGCTGAGGAGGAAAGGCCTGCACTTGTCCAGCCCTGTTCTTAATTATTGTGAAAGTGAAAAAAATGAAGGTGTTAGTTGCTCAGATGTGTCTAACTTTTTGCAACCCCAAGGACTGTAGCTCACCAGGCTCCTCTGTCCATGGAATTCTCCAGGCAAGAATACTGGAGCAGGTTGCCACTCCCTTCTCCAGGGGATCTTTCAGACCCGGGGACTGAATCTGAGGCTCCTGTATTGCAGGCAGATTCTTAATTGTCTGACTCATTGGGGAAGCCTTAATTATTATGGACATCTTAATTAAAGCTACAATTATATGGACATATTTAATTCAATGGAGGAAATATTAGGACACTCAAATGTCATAAATTCAGTTTTATCAGAAGATGCTATTTTATTCTCAATCTAAGTTCTTTGTTTATCCCTTTTCTGGCTCTGAGCATTCAAATTGAGAAAGAGTTATTATAATAATCACTACCAAACTCTCTAGATTTGCTACATTGTAAACAAACCTTGAGACCTCACCAGAAGGGCTGGAACTTGGTCTGCAGTACAACACATTGGTAGTGGAGATTCTAGATTGTCAGGGTGGGTGCCCTTCTAGACTTTAATCAATTATTAAGCACAGGTTAACAAAGGATTTTGACCCTCGTGGATCATATCAGCTTACTTTGATTTGTGCACCCAGACCAATGGCTCTTTTCATATGTTCATAATTAATAGGAACTAGCTCTACAAGCACAGTTGCACGGGCATGGGCCTTATCAAGCCAGCACTGTGCAAGTCCCTGAAGCTGGCCCTGACCTAACCTGTAACAGAAGAGCAAGGATTAGGTTATGGCAGTGGTTCCAAATTTGGCTGCTAATTCTCACCTTGGAGAACACTTGGGAAGCTTTAATACTCCCAATGTCCAGGCCAAAACTCAGACTATTTACATCTGAATCTCTAACAGTAGGATTCAGACATTTTTACTTTGTAAAACCTCCCCTAGTCATCCCTATATGCTGCTTAATTTGAGAAACACTTGGTTAAAGGGAAAAAACACCTTTTTAAAAAAAAAAACAAAAACACAACATTTTTTGTCATTGTAAAACCTTACCACTGAAGGGGTAATGCTTCACAACATAGACATTTTAGGCAGTGACAGACACAATAGTCTTTTGCTGCTTTTATTGTTATGTTTCAATTAAATCATAGGACCTGACTTTAAGTTAAGGTTGGTTATCAAGATCTAATGCATGATTTGATGTCAAAAATAAGTGGGCAGTGCTGTTAGTTTCTGTGTATTGTTTTAAACTGTATTCAGTGCCAAAGAGTGAACAGGAAGGACCTAATCTCAGAGGTTTTTGTAGCTTCTCCATGGGCCCTGCTAAGAGTCACACTCCATATATTCTCAGAGTTTCTCTAGATTCACTGGTTATACAATCTGTGATCTGAACAGATTTGGGTTTGGAGACTCATATTATGGTTGCAGACACAGACATATACACCAGTGAAGGCCAAATAAAATGAAGGTCTTTATCAGGGGATGTGCCACATTCTAGGACTCAGAAAAACAAGTCAGTGAAATTAATATAGCTATAATTGCTGATAAAGCCCATTAAGAGGTCTTTTTGTGGTGATACTATAACTTTAAGAATTAAATTTGCTCAAAAATCAACAAGTAACCAGCCTTATCCAAATAGTAGCCATGGAAGAATAACATAAACATAAAGAAATTTCAGTTAACTATATGAAAGGAAGTAAGAGGTTTGGGGTGGAGGAGAGCTGAGATTGCAGCAGATTCTACCAAAAGGAAGGGAAAATGCCATATTGAAGTCCTGCCTACACAGTTAAGACAAGATAAAAATAAGCTCCTCTTAGCTGCTCTTTAGGATGGAAGAAGCAATAGAGAGGCCATTACTGACACATGATTGAGGCTCCAGGAGAGGCAGGAGGCCTTTAGAGCAAACCACAGTATTTCTGAAAGGGCCATTGAGGAAAACACTCAAAGGATCCCTCTTAAAGCTTCAGGTCAAATCCATTAAAAAATTATCCAGTGACTGGGTCACTGCTTAGAGATGATGCCTCTCTAACAAGAAGGGCTTCCCAGGTAGTGTGAGTGGTAAAGAACCCTCCTGCTAATGCAGAAGAGGTAAGAGAAGTGGATTTGATCCGTGGGCTGGGAAGATCCCCTTCCCACTCCAGTATTCTTGTGGCAACCCACTCCAGTATTCTTGCCTGGAAAATTCCATGGATAGAAGAGCCTGGAGGGCTACAGTCCATGGGGTGGCAAAGAGTCGGACACGACTGAAGCAACTTAGCACAGCATAGCACAGCTCTAACAAGCGATCACAGAACAACTGCCTGGACTGCAGACAAGCCTCTGAAGAAGAGCACTGCCTCCCTGATGCCATTCCTAGGGTGATCTGAAGTGACCTATTACTGAGAGGCATGAATGTACTTTCTGTCCTCTGGCGCAGGATTTAACCTTGACACTACTGACATCTGGGGACCAGAGGAGCCACTGCTGTGGGGACCACCCTATGCACTATGGGATTTTTAGTAGCATCCCTGGCTTCTACCCAGCAGATGCCAGGAGCAACCCCTGGTTATGACAAACCTGTCTGTAGACTTTGCCAAATATCCCCTTGGGAGAGACAGCCAAATCACTCCCAGATGAGAATCATTGTTCTGAGGGAATTTTCCTGAGAAATTAACGATATTAGGACTTTGGGGTAAACACACAGCAAAGGAAACACACAAAAGAAGGCAGCAAATAACAGACCAGGTTCAGTTCTGGTTTAGATGTTATTTCAGTGGGAGAATGCCTCCCAAGTGGATAATTCATCAGAAACAAAACTGGGTAAGATTACTTTGAACAATGGGCTTGTTTGGAAGACTTGGAACTCACTGATTTCATATCTTTCATGATACATTACCCCATACAAGACAAAATCAAGAGGAATATGCTAGAAAAGCAGGTATCTTGGCCCATAAAAAACAACAAAAAGCTTAACAAACACTAAAACAGAACAAAGATTGCTAATCCTAGATAACGGAAAAGAAGAGGTCGAATTAAGCAGATTTAAACTGTTAAGACCCATTTAGGTGTTTCTTAAAAAGAGAATAACTTACATAAATAGAAAACTGGAGGCACATCTTCACTAGTGCACACACACACACACACACACACACACACACACACACAAACCTGTCAAAAGAAAAAAGTGTTTTTCTGCTGTTTTTAAAGTGGCACAAATTTCAAGTTCCAGGAAAGGAACAATGCTGGGAAAGATGACTAGGCAGAAGAAATCAAAAGAGCCAGGCTTCTGGGGTCAAAAGCAGCAGCAGGCTCACCTGGAGCCTCAGTTACGCCAATAAAATGCCACTTCTCCAGAGCAGAGGAGGGCAGAGGGAGAGTATTTTGCTAGCGGCAGGTCTACAGACTCAAGCCATTCTGCAGCAAGAGAGAGCAGCAGAGACTTAAACGAGTTCCCTGTTCATCAGACAGAGTGAAGATGACACCAATAGACTGAATCAGTCAACTCAACAATGGCATGCCAGAAACTTTATAAAGTGTAAGGGGAAATTCATAGAATTTGAAGATACTGGGAGCAGAAGAGGCACATCTCAAATATGACCTGGTGACTGGCAATGACAGTCTTATAAATTTCTAGATTTTGTATAATGGCAGAGAAGTCTCAAATATCATTTCTGGAGAGAGAAAGCTATACATTTAAGTGGATTCCATTTACCCAGTAACTTGAAGACTTCTCAGAAATGAGTAAGCTCAAAGGTTGTGCTTTCAGACAACTGGTAGAGACTGAATGCTATCCTGGGCTTCCCAGGTGCTGCTAGTGGTAAAAGAACCCACCTCCCAATGCAGAAGACATAAGAGATGCAAGTTCCTGGTAAATCTCAAACATGATTTTCACTCATCTCGCTTGTGGTGCATGAAAACTTGGACATGAATTTAGACTGTACTGAGATCTAGGTTCTAAGAATACAAGATTTTGACTTGGGTGACTATTTTTGGCCCATGGATCAGTCTGTTTCAAGTTTTTAGTGTGTACGTGCTAAGTCACTTCAGTCAGGTACAACTTTTTGCGACCCCATGGACTATAGCACTCCCGGCTTCTCTATCCACGGGATTCTCCAGGCAAAAATACTGGAGTGGGTTGTTGTACACTTCTCCAGGGGATCTTTCTGACCCAGGGGTTGAACACATGTCTCTTATATCTCCTGAATTGCCACTTGGGAAGCTGGCTGGTGCTAAAATAGTCTTATATGATCTTTCAACTCTTAGGATTGTTTAAAAAGTGGGGCTCCCAAGAAAGATTTGGAATTGAAATAATTTAATTCAGATCCTTCAGAGATTCTGATAGAATTATATCCATGTCAATAAATAAAAGACAGTCCACAATTCCACTATGGAAAGAACCCTGGTCCTCCCCAGAACACCTAAGTGCATGATTTCTGCCTGGAGGGCAGTGGGATTTAATTTTTGGAGTTTGATGTCTCTGCAATTTAATAATGGAAAGGCTTTATATTGTTCAAATTTTACTGTTGCAGATATTTTTAAAAGCAGCTAGTTAGACTCATTGCATAATTCTTGGTGAGCAATTTTTAGTTCCAGAGGGTTTTTTTATTTTATTTGACTTTACCTACTTGAGAATAGTCCTCATTTCCCTTTTATAGTCTCTTCCACTAATTTCTGTCTCTTCCATTATTTCTCACTCAAGAGGAGCCGCTGGTTCTGATTGTTTGGCCTGGTCTTCCTTCCTCAAGTAGGCTGTAATATTTCTTTGCCTGATTCCTCTGTCTCGGTTCCCTCCAACCTGTACAGTTCCTGTTCCTGGGGTCTCTAAGGGAGTGCCAAAGAAGTTTTGTTCCTCTGGCACTGATAACATAGTAACTTAAATTGGTGATTCTCCTGCTTGTGCATGGGGTCTGGAGATGAAGGAAATAAGCTTTTCAGAATTGCACAGAACATTCTGCTTCTGCCAGGGCTGCTGGAACCATCAGGATCAGAAGATTCTCTCCCCAAATACGCCTCCCAGTAAGCAGACAAGTGAGCTTCCCTGGTCGCTCAGCTGGAAAAGAATCCGCCTGCAGTGCAGGAGACCCTGGTTCGATTCCTGGGTTGGGAAGGTCCCCTGGAGAAGGGATAGGCTACCCACTCCAGTATTCTTGGGCTTCCCTGGTGGCTCAGATGATTAAGAATCTGCCTCCTGCAATGCGGGAGACCTGGGTTCGATCCCTGGGTTGGGAAGATCCCCTGGAGAAGGGCATGGCAACCCACTCCAGTATTCTTGCCTGGAGAATCCCATGGACAAAGGAGCCTGGTGGGCTACAGTCCACGGAGTCACAAAGAATTGGACACGACTGACTGACTAAGCACAGCACAGCAAGCAGACAAGCGTAGCTCCTGTCACCTAAACACTGGCTTCTACCTGAAGGACCCTCTCATGCGACTCTCAAGCTTCTCCTATATCTCTGGCTCTTTCTGCTCAAGTACACTGCAGACGTTGAGGGCCAGCATCTTTTTAGTTTCTGGAGATTACATAGCCCAAATTTTGGTCAAGCTCTAGCATGGCTTATTTTAGTGGTTCAGTCCAGTGAAGACTTAGGAAGAAGAAATGTCACCAACATGTATCCATATAACCTCTCTTGAGAAATCTACTTGCTTTAACATTATATTTTTATTCAGAAATCAGCTCTTCTAGCTCTTATGATATTTCCACTTCATAATGTAGGCCTTTGACACATGTTTTATAATTGAAGATAGGTGGTCCTAAAAATTAAGTATTTTCAAATTCTATTCAAGAACATATTTCCTTTCATGAAAAAATCCTTGATCTGGTTAATATGAATCCAACTTTGCTTTGAACAGTTTGATACACACACACACACACACAGACATATATATATATAGCAATTGTAAATCTGTTTGCAACAGATCAAGTAACATCTAAATAGCAATTGTATATATATATATATATATATATATATATATATATATAGCAATTGTAAATCTGTTTGCAACAGATCAAGTAACATCTAAATAGCAATTGTATATATATATATATATATATATATAGCAATTGTAAATCTGTTTGCAACAGATCAAGTAACATCTAAATAGCAATTGTATATATATATATAAATATATATATAGCAATTGTAAATCTGTTTGCAACAGATCAAGTAACATCTAAAAACATGGTGCTTTCATGTATGTTTCAATATTTTATTACTCAACAAATACATATCAAATGCCTACTAACTGCCAGACATTGTTCTGCCATTCTGAGGACACAGCCAAGAACAGAGTGAACGAAAACACCCTTGTATTGGAGCTTCTAGTGTCAGTTACTTTCTAGTGAAATGCAATATCCATGACAACAATAAGGTGTCTTTACTGACCTCACATGGAATCTCAGCAGGAAGCACCACTGCCTGTGGTATTGTGCTTCCTGAAGCTTCTGATAATTCTTCAACTTCCTTTCTCTCACTGATTTGCCCAGAATGTTCCTTTCTTAGGTCTGGTGAAATAATGATCTCCAGGTAGTCCGCAGAACCTAAGGGAAAGTTCATTAATATGGATTATAATACAGCTAAGGCCATATTAAGTTCCCATTGTTATGAAAACTAATTGCTGAACAGTTGGCTTAATTAATATATGGGAGAACCAAACTGAGTTTAAGATAGTCAAAACAATTGAACCAATGTTAATAATTAAAATGATGCCTCATAATTTAACTAGTATTACAACCTTAGCTACTAAACTAAATCAAATGCATATTTTCATCTACTAGGTAAATATTTTCCTCCCAAAAAATCCAAATACCACTTTACATTAAAACAGTAAATCTGAAAAACATGAAACTATCTCCGTTCAATGACTGTAAATAAGAAAATTTATTTATTTAAAATCAGAACAATTTAACTCAGAACAATTATTTACCCTTTATGCATATTTCCAATTTTTAAAAACAATAGGCATAACTAGGAGATAATCTAAACAAACAAATATTTCTATGAAACACTAGTTTAATAGTGAAATATTAGTGTTCATCAAAACGTTAATGTGTCCTGTGAAAAAAGTATCTTCAATTAAATGATATGGGTTTCTTTATGGTAGTACTATTAAGAACACTAAAATATGCTAATGTGAATTTTGAATATAAGAAGGAGAAAAGTATTTGATTGTTTAAAAATGTAACAGTAATGTAACAGCATTTGGTCTCAATCATTAAAAAACTTTATTGAAGAGAAGAAGAGTTGTGTGAAGAGAGATGGACAATATTTTTATTGTCCAAAGTCCAAAGCGTTTCCTTAGGGCACAGAACTAATATGACTGAAACCAAGGCTCTCACAACAGACACTCACAGCTGTCATCTATCTTTGGCCAACCACAAAAGTGCCCCTCAAATCTCTGAAGAAGGGTACTGGAGAAAAGGAAAACAGCTCCTAACAGCTAGAAATTGTCCTGATACCTTGTGAAGGCCTTGATGTTGCTAGGTGGTGGCCTCCCGTCCTGTTGAACACCAACAATCTCACAGAAAACCACCATCTCTAGACCACGCTGCCACCATGATGGGTCCAGTCAGAGATCAGCCTACTTTGTAATCATGTCTGAATCCAGGCAAAAACATGAACATTATCCAAACCACAAAAGGAACCAAATATCCTGAATCGTGGCTCCTGTGAGTGACTTTGCTTTTTTACCAAGTCTAGCCTCAGCCTCTTTTCATTTTTACCTTCCAGGTAGGGCAACCAACTCCTCCCAGTTTGCTTGGGATTTTGGGGAGGTTGTATGCTGAAAATGCTGTGCCCCAGAAACCCCTCAGTTGCAGGGAGAGTTGGTTACCCAGCTTCTCAGTAAGTCATTAATAACGCAAATCATAAAATTACACCTCTTTTTGACAACAAACAAACAATAGCAAAGCCCTGCTTCCATGAACCCTTCCTCAAATCACAATACAACCCTAAACCTACAGTAAGTCTTTTCTTAATACAATGTTACTGAGATGACCCATGGTTCGCCATGGTAGCCTTCACTTCATTGCTACTAGACAAAAAAAATAAATAATAGTTCAATAGTTCAAGTACAGGTGTGTTCCTAGTTCCTCTGGCAAAAGGAAATTGACAGCATGACAAGGAAGAAGAGTCAAAGGCAATATAGATGAAGATCTATATATTGATGAAGGGGGCTAGAATTTTGGTGTCATTGCATCTCAAAAGTGAAGTCACCATTCCTATCAGAGAAGCAGAGTAACAAAAGTGATGTCCTCTGGAGAAGAGCTGTCCCCATGCTACACCTAAGAAGGACTGTTTTTTTTTTTTTTTTCTCCTGTCTTATGAAAGTTACAGAAGAAAAGTACAAAAGCACCTGGGATTTCCAGATTCTCCCAATATCAGTCCTGCTTGAAACGGCATGAAAAACAGCCTTCATTTCTCTAATGTATTTAAGACACTTCCATAAGCAGTCTCATTCTCTCTTTCTCTCTCATGCTCTTTTATACAGACCCCCAAACAGTGAAAGGTTGTATAGAACTGACTCAATCACTTTGTGAATTGATGAAAGAACAAGAGAACTGATTTTATTTAATGCATCTTAAGAGGTATATGCTGTTCCACCGTAGCAGTATCTAGGATGTTTTCTGCTAATTCATCTGTGGAATTAAGTTAGGAAGAGCCATCTTCTTTACTCTGAAGACATAATTATAGATGTGCAAAATATTTATCTCTATGAATGCTCACAGAAGATCTGTTTATAATGCGGAAAATTAGGAGCAGTCTAAGCAATAACAGACCAGATAAAAATATCTAATGTGATAAAAGATATTGTCACTAATTAAAATTCTATCAAAGAACATTTAACAGTAAGGAACAAGTTTATGACATAAGTGAAAAAATTCAAGTTACAAAATTGTCAATTTTGTAGGTTTCCATTTTAGTAAAATAAGAAGTATAGGACTTCCTGTTTCGGGTTCCATATTTAAGGAGCTTTGGAAGTCACCACTCTATCCTAACAAACAAAAAACTGAACAGACTAAAAATTGAACAACTCTTCTTTGGTTAATTTTTTGTTTGTACAGTTTGGCTGTGCTGGGTATTCACTGAAGCACTGGCTTTTCCCCAGTTGTGCAAGTGGGGGCTACTCTCTAGAGTGGTGCATGCCTTCTCGTGGACGTGACTTCTGAAGTGCAACTGACAAATTGCTGGACACTCAACAGAGGACAAGTCTGAGAGTTAAAATCTCCAGGAGGGTTCAGCTAAAAGATTGGAGGGGACACGTTATTTTGAGATTTAGCTCTAGGAGCTTGACCAGATGCCCACAGCAAATACTAGGGAACAGTATTTCTAAGGAAATGGAAACAACCTTAGACACTCCAGAGCACTCTAGTCTTCTTAACAAGGCCTGCCCTCAAGAAAAACTAGTTAATCAGCCTAATCTACTAAGGTATTTTCAGAGTCCAACTGACCACAGGAAGGGAAATAACTAACTGTAGTTCACTATAACAAACCTCTCTCACCTAAAGGGGATAAACAAACGGAGAAATTCTTGTGAGGTTCACAGTTGACAGGCGTAGGCTTACTAAAGGACTGAGACCTAATCACAGGACTCTAGAAAGCCTCCTCCCCACACCTCACCGCTGCATTCAGTTCAGTTCAGTTTAGTCACTCAGTCGTGTCTGACTCTTTGCGACCCCATGAATCGTAGCACGCCAGGCCTCCCTGTCCATCACCAAATCCCGGAGTTTACTCAAACTCATGCCCATTGAGTTGGTGATGCCATCCAGCCATCTCATCCTCTGTTGTCCCCTTCTCCTCCTGCCCCCAATCCCTCCCAGCATCAGGGTCTTTTCCAATGAGTCAACTCTTTGCATGGGTGGCCAAAGTACTGGAGTTCCAGCTTCAGCATCAGTCCTTCCAATGAACACCCAGGACTGATCTCCTTAGGATGGACTGGTTGGATCTCCTTGCAGTCCAAGGGACTCTCAAGAGTTTTCTCCAACACCACAGTTCAAAAGCATCAATTCTTTGGTGCTCAGCTTTCTTTATAGTCCAACTGTCAAATCCATACATGACCACTGGAAAAACCACAGCCTTGACTAGATGGACCTTTGTTGGCAGAGTAATGTCTCTGCTTTTTAATATGCTGTCTAGGTTGGTCATAACTTTCCTTCCAAGGAGTGTCTTTTAATTTCATGGCTGCAATCACCATCTGCAGTGATTTTGGAGCCCCCCCAAAAATAAAGTCTGACACTGTTTCCACTGTTTCCCCATCTATTTCCCGTGAAGTGATGGGACCAGATGCCACCACTGCATTACTAAAGGTCTATTTGCAACAGTTCTTTTTACAGGGAATATTTGTGTGTGAGCTATGTCCCTTCAGTTGTATCCAGCTCTTCTCAACTCTATGGACTGTAGCCCGCCCTCTGCCCATGGGATTCTCCAGGCAAGAATACTGGAGTGGGTCGCCATGCCCTCCTACAGGGTACCTTCTCAACTCAGGGATCGAACCCATGTCTCTTATGTCTCCTGCACTGGCAGGTGGGTTCTTTACCACTAGTGCCACCGGGGAAGCCCACATCATATCTAGTTATCAAGAAAAATTACAAGGCATACATACCAAAAGGAAGGGAGTACAATTTGAAGAGACCAGGGAAAAAGCATTTGTTTTCTGTTTTTGTTACCTTGTTGTTTGTTTCTGTTTTCTCTTCTACTGTTTTTCTGCCATTGTGTTTTACTGAATATTTTATATGATTCCATTTTTCTTCTTTTTTTATTTAGCATATCAGTCATACTCAAAAACATTTTTAGTGGTTATCCTGGAGTTTGCAATATGCATTTACAACTAGTCCAAGTCCAGTATCAAATAACACTGTACCACTTTATAGATAGTTTTAGTACCTTATAATAATAAAATGATTACTCCTCCCTCCTATACTTTATATTACTGCTTTCATTTATGTCATTATATATAAACATACACAAGCATATATATGTAAAATTTATATCATATATTATATAAGCATACATTATTGAATATATTGTTGATAATATTTTGAACAAACTATTATCTTCTAGATCAATGGCAAATAGGAAATATATATATATATACTTTAATTTTATCTTCAGTTATTCCTTCTTTGATGCTACAGATCTGAATTTCTGATCTATATTACTTTTCTTTTCACTATAAAACTTCTTTTAACTTTTCTTTCAGGCAGGTCCACTGATAATAAATTTTTCAATATTTTTTCCTGAGGAAAATGTCTTACTAACAATAAACAAGTAGAACTGGAAGTTAAAAATGGAATACCACTTACAATAGTCCCTCTAGCTTTTTCTTTGTCCCTCCTCAAAATGAAATACTTAGGTATAAATCTAACAAAATATGTACAATATCAATATGATGAAAACCACAAAACTTTGATAACCAAAATCAAATAAGGACTAAGTAAATGGAAATATATTCTGTTCATGGATAGAAAAACTCAATAGTGTCAAGATGTCTGTTCTTCCCAATTTGCTCTATAGATTCAATTCAATCACAATAAAAATATCAGAAAATTACAGATATGGACAGACTGATTCTAAAGTTTATATGGAGAGGCAAGAGATCCAGAGTAGGCAACTTAATATTGAAGGTGAAGAACAATGTTGGAAAACTGATACTACACTACTTCAATACTTACTATAAAGTTACAGTGATCCAGGCAGTGTGGTCTTGGGAAAAGAATAATCAAACAGTTCAATGGAACACAATAAAGAGCCAAGAAAGAGAATCACATAAACATAGTTAATTGATCTTTGAGCAAGGAAAAAAATAATACAGTGAGGCAAAAAAAGTCACTTCAACAAAAGGTGATGGAATGACTAAATATTCACATGCAAAAAAAAAAAGCATCAAGATATAAACCTTACAACAATCAAAAAAATTAACTAAAAATGGATCCTAGACATAAATGTATATGAAATTATAAAACTAGAAGACATTAATACCAGAAGAGAAAACCTAGATGACTTTGGGTATGATGATGCATTTTTAGACACAACACTGAAGTTATGATCCATGAAAGAAATAATTCATAAGCTGGACTTCATTAAAATGAAAAATATGTCTGCAAAAGACAATATCTAGAGAATTAGGAGATAAGCCATAGATTCAGAGAAGATATTTGCAAAAGACACATTTAGAAAAGGACTGTTTTCCAAAATCTATAAAGACCTCAAATTCAACAATTAAGAAAACAACCAAATCAATTTAAAATCAGTCAAAGTTCTTAAACATCTCATCAAAGAAGACATATAGGTAGAAAATAGGCATATGAAAACATGCTCCACTTGTATGTCATTAAGGAAATGCAAATTAAAATAACAATGAAATAGCTCTATACACCTATTATACACCTATTAGAATGGCCAAAATTTGGAACACTGACAATATCAAATGCTACTAAGAATTTGGAACAAGAACTCTCATCAATCGCTGGTGGAAATGCAAATGGTACAACTATTTTGGGAGACATTTTGGTGGTTTCTGACAAACCTAAACATATTCTTATCATTCTAACAAATGCACTCCTTGGTATTTATTCAAGTGAATTAGAAAACTTATATCCACACAAGAATCTACATATAGATATTTATAGCAGCTTTATTCATAATTGCCCAAACTTAGGAGCAATCAAGATGTTCTTCAGCAAGTAGAATGAATAAGTTGTGGTTCATCCATACAAGGAAATATTATTCAGCACTAATAAGTGAAGTAAGCTATTAAAACAATGAAAAAACATGGGTAAAAAACCTTAGATGCTTATTACTAAGTGAAAGAAGCCACTCTGAAAAGGCCATACATAGTATGATTCCAACTATATGACATTCTGGAAAAGGCAAAACTGTAGAGACAGTAAAAAGATCTGGGATTGCCAGGGATCTGGAATAGAAGGGAGAGGAATGAATAGGCAGAGCTCAGATTTGGAGTGCAATGAAAATACTCTTTATGATACCATTATACATTGCCCAAACCCATAGATTGTACAATACCAAGAGTATACCCTAAGGTAAACTATGGACTTTGAGGGATTATGCTATGTTAATGTAGGCTCATTCTTAAGTGGTGAAAAAGATGTACCATTGTGGTGAGTGATGATAATTGGGGTGGCTATATATGTAATTGGGGGTGACAGGGTGGAGACTATATGGGAAATCTCTGTATCTCCCTCTCAGTTGCTGTAAACCTAAAACTGCTCTAAAAAATAAAGTCTTTTAATATGTATATATATTCAGAACTATTTTGTAGAAATTCAAGACAAATTTTTGAATGCATACAAATAGTCTAGCTATATAAATCCAAGATACCTAGAGGTTACTTCTGATTGATGGATACATGAGAAATTTTATTTTACACATAACTAATAATATCAGTTATTTTTAATATCTAATATACTTAAGAATCATTCTGAATCTATACTGAAAATATATTTGTTTTATAGATTGAACTATATACATTCCTCAAATACAGGAATAAAATGATCAAGATTACAGATTGAGCAAATTTCTTTACCCCTCCTCTACAACATGCAAGTGAAATTACA
The DNA here is from genome assembly GCF_023699985.2 of Odocoileus virginianus. Taxonomy (NCBI): domain Eukaryota; kingdom Metazoa; phylum Chordata; class Mammalia; order Artiodactyla; family Cervidae; genus Odocoileus; species Odocoileus virginianus. Next base: position 40,428,997 of record NC_069694.1, on the reverse strand, counting down.
GAAAAGATTTTTTTTTATGTATGATGATGGAAAAATGTGGAGGAAACATTGCTATTCAGATAATATATGAAATGAACCAGTTTACCACAAATTATTTCATGTTCAGGTGATCTAAGCAATCTCCAAAACTATGAACTGAAATTAACTTGTCTTCACTCTTTTAAAGTAAACATAATCCTAGAGGAAAATTACAGATATCCTGCTGCTGCTGCTAAGTCGCTTCAGTTGTGTCTGACTGTGCAACCCCATAGAGGGCAGCCCACCAGGCTCCCCCATCCCTGGGATTCTCCAGGCAAGAATACTGGAGTGGGTTGCCATTTCCTCCTCCAATGCATGAAAGTGGAAAGTGAAAATGAAGTCTCTCAGTCATGTTTGACTCTTCGTGACCCCGTAGACTGCAGCCTACCAGGCTCCTCCGTCCATGGGATTTTCCAGGCAAGAGTACTGGAGTGGGGTGCCAGCAAGATAATTCGGTATAATTTTTTAGCACCCAACATTACACTGCAAACTTAGCAAAATAATAAAATAGTTAAGCATCAGAAGATAAACTTCCCCATGGATTAAGTTGCAAAAAATCATTATATATTTAATTTTTTTTCCATTTATTTTTATTAGTTGGAGGCTAATTACTTTACAATATTGTAGTGGGTTTTGTCATACATTGAGTTGAATCAGTCATGATTTTACATGTATTTCCCATCCCGATCCCCCCTCCCACCTCCCTCTATACCCAATCCCTCTGGGTCTTCCCAGTGCACCAGCCCCGAGCACTTGTCTCATGCATCCAGCCTGGGCTGGTGATCTGTTTCACTATAGATAATATACATGTTTCGATGCTGTTCTCTTGAAAGATCCCACCCTCACCTTCTCCCACAGAGTCCAAAAGTCTGTTCTGTACAACTGTGTCTCTTTTTCTGTTTTGCATATAGGGTTATCATTACCATCTTTCTAAATTCCATATATATGTGTTAGTATGCTGTAATGTTCTTTATCTTTCTGGCTTACTTCACTCTGTATAATGGGCCCCAGTTTCATTCATCTCATTAGAACTGATTCAAATATATTCTTTTTAATGGCTGAGTAATATTCCAAGGTGTATATGTACCACAGCTTCCTTATCCATTCGTCTGCTGACGGGCATCTGGGTTGCTTCCATGTCCTGGCTATTATAAACAGTGCTGCGATGAATATTGGCGTGCATGTGTCTCTTTCAGATCTGGTTTCCTCGGTGTGTATGCCCAGAAGTGGGATTGCTGGGTCATATGGCAGCTCTATTTCCAGGTTTTTAAGGAATCTCCACACTGTTCTCCATAGCGGCTGTACTAGTTTGCATTCCCACCAACAGTGTAAGAGGGTTCCCTTTTCTCCACACCCTCTCCAGCATTTATTGCTTGTAGACTTTTGGATAGCAGCCATCCTGACTGGCGTGTAATAGTACCTCATTGTGGTTTTGATTTGCATTTCTCTGATAATGAGTGATGTTGAGCATCTTTTCATGTGTTTGTTAGCCATCTGCATGTCTTCTTTGGAGAAATGTCTGTTTAGTTCTTTGGCCCATTTTTTGATTGGGTCATTTATTTTTCTGGAATTGAGCTGCAGGAGTTGCTTGTATATTTTTGAGATTAATCCTTTGTCTGTTGTTTCGTTTGCTATTATTTTCTCCCAATCTGAGGGCTGTCTTTTCACCTTGCTTATAGTTTCCTTTGTTGTGCAAAAGCTTTTAAGTTTCATTAGGTCCCATTTGTTTATTTTTGCTTTTATCTCCAATATTCTGGGAGGTGGGTCATAGAGGATCCTGCTGTGATTCACCATTGCAACAAAAAGAATAAAATACTTAGGAGTATATCTACCTAAAGAAACAAAAGATCTATACATAGAAAACTATAAAACACTGATGAAAGAAATCAAAGAGGACACAAACAGATGGAGAAACACACCGTATTCATGGATTGGAAGAATCAATATTGTCAAAATGGCTATACTACCCAAAGCAATCTATAGATTCAATGCAATTCCTATTAAGCTACCAATGGTATTTTTCACAGAACTAGAACAAATAATTTCACAATTTGTATGGAAATATAAAAAACCTCAAATAGCCAAAGTAATCTTGAGAAAGAAGAATGGAACTGGAGGAATCAACCTGCCTGACTTCAGACTATACTACAAAGCCACAGTCATCAAGACAGTATGGTACTGGCACAAAGACAGAAATATAGATCAATGGAACAGAATAGAAAGCCCAGAGATAAATCCATGAACCTATGGACACCTTATCTTTGACAAAGGAGGCAAGGATATACAATGGAAAAAAGACAACCTCTTTAACAAGTGGTGCTGGGAAAACTGGTCAACCACTTGTAAAAGAATGAAACTAGAACACTTTCTAACACTATACACAAAAATAAACTCAAAATGAATTAAAGATCTAAATGTAAGACCAAAAACTATAAAACTCTTAGAGGAGAACATAGGCAAAACACTCTTTGACATATATATTTAATTTTTAAAGCATACCAAATGTTTTTCAAAATAGAAACTTTTTAATACTGTTTTTTCAAAAAATTAACTTTTAGTGTAGTATTTTTATCTTTTGTTTTTATTTGTCAATTGATTAAATCCTCATTTGGAATGAGGACAGGTTTTTTGATAATTAACAAAACTCAGTGGAGCCTGAAAAAAGATAGAATCCTTTATTGCTATCATACTTGAACTGCTTTCATTATAGTGATCTGATGAAAAAAGAAGTTATTCCTCAATAGCCAGTGACACTTCAAATCTATCAATAGGTCAAAGACAAAGCAAGGTTTCAGTTTTCATAATAAATAATTTGGGAACAGAGAGAGAGAGAGGGAGAGAAAGGCAAGCAATAATATAGAAGACATATGTCTGCTGCTAAAAAAACCTTCCTGTCGTCTCATGCAACCTTGGAAGAAAAGCTTCAATTTCCACAATTGTTTAATGGGGTAAATGACTTCCTTGTTGGATTGTTTTGATTACATTTAATAAAATGTATTGTGTGTCAGGCCTAGGATAGACACTCAATATTAGTCTCCTTCTTCTTCTAATTTCTGATATCAAACTGAATAAAAGCAATTTTTTTTATTTTCAAAAGATCATAAATCCATCTTTCTAAGTTTGTACGGGCTAACTATGATTCAGAAAGCACTGCAACATATTCCTGGAATGTCAATACTGAACATACTTTTTTGGACAGATTTATAATTTAGTAAATGATTCTTTAATCATAATGTAGCTGATACCATTAAGTATGTTTAAGGCAGTACAGATTCTAGCATGCTCTTCTGGAGTTTTAATGTCATACTAAAGACTATAACATTCCCTATCATTCAGGGAAGTAAACAGGTATCTTTCCAAGAGGTAAAGGAAACAGATAAACTACACAAAAAGATGTAATTTTACCAACCTTTTAGTCTAGTCCTCAGGTATCTTAATCTTTGTTGTCTGTGGGGCATTACAAAAGACACAAAATAAGGAATATTTCATTCAAGGCTATGTCCAAAGAAAAATAATACTGATCATAATACAACTTCTTACCTAACAAATATATATAAAAACTCAATATAATCAAGTAAATGTTGGTTTCCAATAATAAAAAGATAAATCTACATTATTTAAATATGCACATTTATCCTGGCACTGAAACTGCGCAAACTCTACCAATTCTCTCAAATCTAGGCATCAGTATATATTTAATTTTACTCTTAGTACTTTAGTCTTTTTATTTTAGTCTGTAACAAGCAGGAATAGTTCTAAGACAGAAAATATGTAAGGAGATGCTGTTTTTGGTAGCCTGTGTGTTCCACTTTTATCTGCATTTCTGTTCTATTCTGTTTATTATATTTTCTCCTTTTTCCTATCTTTTCCCCTTCTCATAATCCATCACCCATTACCCACTCTTCCTTTAAGATACATTTTCTTACCCACCTCTTAGTCAAACTAACTACAGAAAATGATATCATATCTTGCAACTCAAGACTATTGTCTTCAGACCAGGAGTTTATTAGACATGCGTACTTCTAGCCACCACCCTAGAGCTACTGAATCATAATCTGCATTTTAAAAGGACCCCAAATGATTTGAATGCACACTGAAGTTTGAGAAATGATGCACATTAACAACTGGTGTGATACTATTTCACAACATTAACAAAGCATGAGCCACTAACTGAAATCATATCATGTGTTTATTTTCTTCCTTGTTTCTTGTCCATCCATCTAGAATGCAACTGTTTGAGGTCAAATAATTAGTCCTTTTTACCCTTTTATGTATCTCTGGTACATACAATAGGGCGTGCTCAGTTGTATCTGACTCTTTGTGATCCCATGGACTATATAGTCTATGGAATTCTCCAGGCCAGAATACTGGAGTAGGTAGCCTTTCCCTTCTCCAGGGGATCTTCCCAACCCAGGGATCAAACCCAGGTCTCCCACACTGCAGGTGGATTCTTTACCAGCTGAGCCACACTGGAAGCACCCTTTAACACAGCAGATGCTCAATATTTATATGAGTAGACATAGTGATAAGATGTTGCGTATTCACATGCACAGCAGATGTAAATATTTGTTGCTTGATTGATGATTAAATAAATCCATGTCTGGTTTTTTATTTGGGAGGTAAGTAGAGTTGTGGCTTGTATCTGAAGGACAGTGTTTTGTTCTATCTACCAGACTCTTTGCCTGGCTGTTTTAAGGAACTATGTCTGTATTTAAATCAGTATAACCTTTAAGGACAGGAACTGAACAAGTCAGAGAAAATCACCAAAGCTTAGAAAGCACTAAGCTTTCCTCTGCTCTCCTACACATTTTCATTGTTTATACTTTTTCTGAGAGTTGCTAAGGCAATATTAGCATTAGCTATTCTATCGATGGGCTTCTGCCTGCCAAAGAATCTGCCTGCCAAACAGGAGACCAGGGTTCAATTTCCCAGTCAGGAAGATCCCCTGGAGAAGGAAATGGCAACCCACTGCAGTATTCTTGCCTGGGAAATTCCAAGGACAGAGAAGCCTAGTGGGTTACACAGTCCATGGGGTCAAAAAAGAGTTGCACATAACTTTGTGACTAAACAACAACAATGCTATCGACTGTTATTTCCTGCAACTGGATATATGAAACACTTAGATGAAAGAATTGAAATGCCAGTTAATGAAATGAACCCTAATTACATCCTCCCTGAAGAAGTTTAACACATATCAATGATAATCCCTTTCAGCAGAGTATCCAGAATGAAATAAAATCAAGATTTATTGAATAAGATTGCAAACAAAAACTGACCATCAGGCTTTCAAATATTGCCTTCAATGAATGACACTGTAAAGTATTGACTCTATTCTGATTGCTGTATTTTTGAAGTCTAGGTTACCATAAAACTTTGTGTATAAATTGATCATTCCAGGTTTAGATGCTAAAAATAATACAAGGGATTTACAATTCATGAGTAGGGAAATGACTTTTTGTGGTCTTAGAAAATATTCCACTGAAATACCTAGTACATGATAATGTACACTTAACCCAGATAAATTCAGCAATTTACCAGTTAGTCTTTCTGTTAGTCTTTTCTTAGAATTATGTAAAAGAAAAAACAGATTAATCTGAATAGAAATTCACGAAATGTATGGTTTGAGCAACATTTCATTCCAAATGAATGAAACAATTTTTGCTATGATGTTCACTGAACATAAAAGCATATATATGTACATGTGTGTAGATGTATGCACATATTTGTGTATCATACACATACATAAGTGATATAGATTTATAAGTATACTGCCATATATGTGTGTGTGTATATATATATATATATATATATATATAATAGGGCAAGAAAAAAATTACTGTTATTTTAACAGTGATTATTTTTGAGAGGTAGAAATAAAAGTTATTTTCAAAATTTCCTTCTTCATCCTTTATAATATGGGCTTCCCAGGGAGCTCAGTGGTAAAGAATCTGCCTGCTGATGTAGGAGACGCAAGAGATGTGGGTTTGATTTCCGGGTCAGGAAGATTCCCTGGAGTAGGAAATGGCAGTGCAATCTAGTACTCTTGCCTGGAAAATTCCATGGACGGAGAAGCCTGGTGGGCTACAGTCCATGGGGCAGCAGGGTCAGACATGACTGTGTGACTCAGAACACATTCCAAACAACACAAATATTACTTCCAACAATCAGACAAAAATGAACATCAACAAAAATTATTCATCATTTTCACAAGGTGAGAGGACAGCAGCAATTCTATTTTTCATAATCAAATTTATGCATTTTTACATAAGTAATAACTATTCTTTATGTATAATTTTTGGCCTTTTATAGTTCATGAGGTTCTCATGGCAGGTATCCTGGGGTGGTTTGCATTCCCCACTTCAGCAGATCAGGTTTTGTCAGAACTCTCTGCTTTGACCTGGCAGTCTTGGGTGGCCCTGCATGGCATGGCTCATAGCTTCATTGAGTTACTCAAGTTCCTTTGCCATGACAAGGCAGTGATCCTAAAGCCTTTGACTGTGTGGATCATGACAAGCTGTGGAAAGCTCTTACAGAGATGGAAATACCAGACCATCTTACCTGTCTCCTGAGAAACGTATATGCAGGTTAAGAAGCAACAGTTAGAACCCTGTATGGAACAACAGACTGGTTCAAGATAGAGAAAGGAGCAGGACAGGGCTGTCCACTGTCACCCTGTTTATTTAACCTATATACTCAGCACATCATGAGAAATGTCAGGCTGGATGAGTTACAAGCTGGAATCAACATAGAAGGGAGAAACATCAACAACCTCAGATATGTGGATGATACCACTCTAATGGCCGAAAATGAAGAGGAACTTGATGAGGGTGCAGGAGAGTGAAAAAGCCAGCTTATGACTAAATATTAAAAAATCTAAGATCATGGCATCCGGCACCATTACTGCATGGCAAATAGAAGGGGAAGAGGTGGAAGTAGTGACCGATTTCCTCTTCTTGGGATCCAAAATCACTGCAGACGGTGACTGTAGCCATGAAATCAGACTGCTTATTGGCAGGAAAGCAATGACAAACCTAGACAGTGTGCTTAAACCCAGAGACATTACTCTGCCGACAGAGGCCTGTATAGTCAAGGCTGTGGTCTTCTCAGTGGTCATGTACGGTTGTGAGAGCTGGACCGTAAAGAAAGCTGAGCGCCAAAGAATTGATGCCTTCAAACTGTGGTGCTGGAGAAGACTCCTGAAAGTCCCTTGGATGGCAAAGAGATCAAACCAGTCAATCTTAAGGGAGATCAACCCTGAATATTCACTGGAAGGACTGATGCTGAAGCTGAAGCTCCAGTATTTTGGTCATCTGATGCAAACAGCTGACTCATTGGAAAAGTCCCTGATGCTGCGAAAGATTGAGGGCAGAAGGAGAAAAGGGCATCAGAGGATGAGATGGCTGGAAAGCATCACCAATCCAATAGAACATGAACCTGGGCAAACTCTGGGAGATGGTGAGGGACAGGGAGGCCTGGCATGCTGCAGTCCATGGGGTTGCAGAGTCAGACACCACTGGGTGACTGAACAACAACAATGAATAATTTAGAACACACAAAGAAAAAGAATAAAATAAAACCACCTATAATATTATTTCCAAGAGATAACCCTCCCTAACTTTTGATATATATATCTTATAGTCTTTTTTTTTTTGAAGAATACAAATGCATATTTTTGAAAAACTAAAATGGGACAGTCTTATATGTATTTATACTATTAGGTAATGTAATAACCCTTTATATGCTAACAGCTCTTTGCAATCAAAATTTTCACATACACTGCATTTTATTTTGAATGCACACTTAAAATTATAATCCCATTTCAATGCTGGATTACTGAATTTCTGTCAACCATTTAAAACTATTTGTATATAGTTTTAAAATTCTGTGAGCCAGAAACTATTTTTTCACCATAAGTTGTTCAACCAAATAGAATATTTTATTCCTTTTCTAATGTTTCAAAGCTGTGAAGAAAATTGTTTAGTCGCTAAATTGTGTTTGACTTTGCAACCCTATGGACTGTAGCCTGCCAGGCTCCTCTGTCCTTGGGATTTCCCAAGCAAAAATACTGAAGCGGATTGCCATTTCCTTCTCCAGAGTATCTTCTTGACGCAGGAATAGAACAAATGGCTCCTGCATTGGCAGGCAGGTTCTTTACCACTGAGCCATATTAATTATTATCAAACAGGGTTAAAAAATTAAATGTAGATACAGTTGACCCAGGATTAATGTAATAAAGCCCTAAGTAGTAAATTCAATAGCAAAATCTTAAATTTCGCAAAATAAATGATGAGGCTTTTCTGGTACTTGAAATTTCAACATTGTTTAGAAAATTATTAGAATTTGTTTTTCTCCTAAGAAGCTTTAGTAATTTAATTAGGGAGACATTACTTTGTTTATATAGCTTCTTTACCTAGCTAGGAACACTGACACCAACACCACATGTTAGTTGTTAGATAAAGAAATTAAAAAGCCTCTTGATGAAAGTGAAAGAGGAGAGTGAAAAAGTTGGCTTAAAGGTTAACATTCAGAAAACTAAGATCATGGCATCTGGTCCCATCACTTCATGGGAAATAGATGGGGAGACAGTGGAAACAGTGTCAGACTTAAATTTTTGGGGCTCCAAAATCACTGCAGATGGTGATTGCAGCCATGAAATTAAAAGACGCTTACTCCTTGAAAGTTATGACCAACCTAGATAGCATTCAGTGAGTGACTACATTATTCTAGCAAGTGGATAGAGTCCCCATCTTTCCCCTCCTAATGTAGCAAAGTCAACCACAAGTTATCCTCAGGAAGCAGGGAAGTTTTTAGTGATGATGTTTTCTAGTTTACCAAATGAAAAGGTATGCTACAAGTTCATTGGCTAAAAGGAAAAGAATTTCAAATAGATATCTGTTCTAGAATGAATATCCATGATTTTATTAACAAGCTTCCTCGAGAGTATTAATAACAGCTAAAAACTACTGAACATTTACTATGTACTAAGTACTGTTGTTAGTGTTTTGCATACATTAGCACACAATGTATTGAAATGTCTACAAGTCTATGAAGTAGGTGTTAATATTAACCTCATCTTATAGATTAATTCACTGATTCTTTGAATAAATATTCAGTGGAGAATCCCAGGGATGGTGGAGCCTGGTGGGCTGCCGTCTACGGGGTCGCACAGAGTCGGACACGACTGAAGTGACTTAGCAGCAGTCACAGCAAGCACCAGTTATGTACCAGGTGATCTACAAAGAGCTGAGGTGAATCTTTCTTCCTAGGACTTGCAAGCTAAAGAGGTAGAGGCAAAAAAAAAAAAAAAACAGGTGTAAAATATGAAGTGTAGCAGATGCTAGGAAGAAAATTGAAGCCAGGAAGGCATGGAGAGTTCCGGGAGGTAGGGAGGGAGGTGATGTTTCAAATGAGGAAAATAGGCTATGAGCAAGAAATGAACACTTCCAAGGCCACAGAGCTACTTACTGCTGAAGACAGGGCTTTCCAGGTGGCTCAGTGGTAAAGAATCTGCCTGCCAATGCAGGAGATACAGGAAACGCAGGTTCAATCCCTGGGTCCAGAAGATCCCCTGGAGGAGGAAATGGCAACCCACTCTAGTATTCTTGCCTGGGAAATCCCATGGACAGAGGAAGGAGTCTGGTGGGTTACAGTTCAAGGGGTCAAAATGAGTCGGACACAGATGAACACACAGGGAGCAAAGAGGAATAGCTAGTCAGACTTCAGGGACCTCTAATCTCTATTCAGTATCCCACCCAAAGTTAAATCCCTGCATATGACAGTCCATTAATCACGAGAATAATCTTATAGAATCAAAGTCACACAATTTTCAAAGTTGTTAAAAACAACATATGGCCCAAAACTCCAGTGAAAATGTCTAAGGCATTAATTCCTATGATAGCATAAGATTACACTCCATTTGACATTAAATTGATGTTCTAGTTAGGATCCTTAATTTACAAAGAAAGGGCAATTTGCATGTGAGAGTATATGTTTACCAGTCTTGCTGTTCACTGAATTATCTCACAAGAATATTTTATATTAGAAAGAATTCCCAGGGGTGGTTTGTATGTTGTTGAACTGACTCTCACTCCCAGAGAAAATGATTCTTTTTATAGTGCCAAACATGTGGAATCATTATCAGTAGGTAATGATGATTCTTCTCAGTCCAAATTAGATTTGAAGGAGCAGATACAGTTCTGACATTTTTCCTTCTGCAAATTCTTTACAATCATCTAGAGTAGAACATGAACTTGGACAGCAGACTGTCCTTGGTATTTTATTTAAAAAAAAGTCCACCAGCATTTTATGCATTTTAAATAGTAATCAACATTTGAAACTGATTCCAAGACTATTTCCACAAAATACCAGGGACTCTGTACCTGAGGATTTTATTTTAATTTCCAAATTAAATAAAGTGTAAATAATTTTAGTATGTGTTATAGGTTTTAGTTTTCTATTTTCATGTGACTAGACAAAATGACTTTGAAATTGCTTGTTTCACATAAAAGCAACCTTTAAAGGATACTTTCATTCTCTCAGAAATACTGTATATAAGGATCATATTTTTAACTTGAATAAAAATAGTAGAAGCTGAGTCTATATACCTCTGTACACTTTTAGGGAAGCAATAAGTTTTGGTTTTCTTTTTTCCCTTTTATTCAGTGAGATATACTAATAAGAAAGATGACTTCACTTAAGCCTAGGAAAGTTTCTCCTGGGGCTCACTTTATTGATAGATAAGATCCTAAAAGAAGCTTTTCAGGTTGGGATAAAACAAGAGGTAACATGTATTGAGTTCAGATTAAGTCTCAAATACCCTAGGTAGAGATTTCTGCAACGTGGGAGATACTGGTTCGATCCCTGGGTCACAAAGATCCCCTGGAGGAGAAAATGGCAACCCACTCTAGTATTCTTGCCTGGAGAACTCCATGGACAGAGAAGCCTGGCAGACTAGAGTCCATAGGATCACAAAGAGTTGGACACGACTGAGCAACTAACACTTTTCACCTTTTTTTTCACCCTAGGTAGAGATTTTTACACATAATCGCATTAAATATTCACAACTGTCCTGAAATACACAGTATTATTTTCTCACTTCACTGATAAAGAAACAGAGTTTTAAAAAAGTTAAACTGCCATAGTTCACAGAGCCGAACTCCAATCCAGGAGTATCCAACTCGAAACCTTTTGCTCATGGCCACAGAGGTATAGTCTGGCTTGTCCACATACATCATGGGGGTCCCCAGTTCCACACACAAAACGCTCTAGCAAGTTGGCCTCATTGGTAGGCCTGCTTCTGTTAAGAGTGAAGAAGAACCTAATGAGTACTTCCTTTGATTCATTTGTGAGAATGCTCTATTCCCACTGTAGCCATCCCAGTCTCCCAGTCCCTGAATATAACCATCATCTTTCACATTCATTCATGCATTCTCTTTTCCTTTGCTTGCTGCACTTAGTCTCATTTATCCTCCTAATTAATTTTCAACACTCCTATCAATGATTGCTCCTGGTAGAAGACTTCTTTCAAATTATCCATGATCATAGCTCTGTACTATATACTTCATGAGAAAGTGTCAAATACAGCAATTCCCTGGGAGTCCAGTGATTAGGATCTTATGTTTTCACTGCTGAGAGCTCGAGTTCAATCCCTGGTCAAACAACTAAGGACCCACAAGCTGTGTGGTGTGGTCAGAAAAAAAGAAAAAGAGAAAGGTGTCACATGGATCACATTATTTACACAGTATTTGTTTCCTTTCTCTGTCATTAGTGAGCTCTTGATAGCAGAAGCTGGGTGATCTTTGTTTCTACCTCAACTCTAAGTATCCACCAAAAGCCTGCCACAGAGTAGAAGTTCAATAAATGTTGGTTGGCTAAAACCATTAGTTAGTGGAAACTGAACCAAGCCAAAGGAAAAAAAAAAGCATTCCAAATAAGGCACTTGTGCCTTATAGCCAAAACACATAATTCAAAGAAGATTATTCAAAGTTGAATAATGAGGAAAAGCAAATTACACAGATATGGCACTGTCTTGCATGGGAACTAGGGAAACATATTAGACAAAGAGTATATTAATTTAGGGGGTTATGGAAAAAGCACTCCTAATATCTAAATGTCTCAGGATTGTAGAGGAAAAAAACATGACTAATATCTAAATGTTAACAATAAAGGGAAAATGATAAAATGCTTGATTCTAATGTTTTAATTAACAGCATGAAAATATATCCATGAGGTCAAAAGGCTAATATGAAAAATGTGTCTACATTGATGAAGACCAGAATAATCTGCTTATGACTAAAATACTGTTGAAGAAGAACACTCTGGGGTATCATTTTATGCTAAATCAAAATAAATATCATAGAGTATTTGTCATGAAAAGTACAAAATAGGGAAGCAATACTGACATGGAAACATGAAAACAAAACTCATAATAATGAAATGAGACCAATAAAAATGATATGCATACTGGAAAGATGATAGACAGGAAAAGTAGATAATTTTCTTGGCTGCAATTTTGAAATATGATGCCTAAAATGAAAATGTTTCAAGTAGAATATTCAGAAACTTATCTACTTTAAAAGTTTTTAAGTACTGCTATACTAGTCCAGATGGGAAAACTTTCTGAAGTTCGTTTAGCATAAGAAAGTTACTAAATTCGAAAGGCTATATAATATTGTCTTCAAATAAAATATATTGCAAGTTTGTTCATGTAAAGTAAGTCACAGGGCCTAAGATGTAAAATACGTTCAAGTGTGACCCTTCTGTTAAATATAGAATGTGGAATTGTTTTATGAAAGCTTAAAATCTTCCCACAATTGAAACTATAGGTGATAGGGAAGAGGATTCTGCCTGTGACAGTATTTCCTCTGCAAAGCTGACTCCAATTATTGCCACCTCAGGTTTTAAGAACACTCTGATTACACTTAAGAGTATCTGTACATCTAAGAAGGTAAAAATGAGCTGGTATTCCCAAAGAACCCTAAAAATAATTTTTATACATCAAACAAAAATCTGTTCAGTAGTTATTTATCTTAAATTGGGTGCTAGATGTATCTGATCCACATTCCAGCTCTGTCGTTTCCTAGTTGCCTACCCTCCCATGCTTGTACTTTTTACTTAAAAATCACAATGGCACTAGTATCCAGACATTTTGTGTGAATAAATAAAACATTTTGTGTGAATAAATAAAAATGTGCATAACATTCTTATAACAGTGTTTGACATGTAGAAATTTGTAACTCACAGAAATTCATTAAATATTAGCAAATCAATATTTTTAAAATGTAAGGCATAAAAGAATGGATCAGTCTAGAACAAATAAAGCAGGTGAAGTGATATGTTCCTTCACGCAAGCAAGAGCACCCTTGGAGAACTGGAATTCAGAGGGGAGGAGCCAGCATCTGGACTCAGTGTGGATTTTCCCAGACTCCTGCCCACGTGGATACTATGGGTCCTGCATAAACAATTTAATGTCTCAAGGTTTCATCTGTCAAATGACAATCTTGGACAAGATATTATTTGAGACCACTTTTAACTCTAGAACTCTAGCACGAGTCTATGATTTCTTCAGAAAAAGAGGGTTTTTAAAATAATCCTTTATAGTAAATACAATCCTCATCATATATTTACATCCCCATCATATATTTATATCTCCATCAAATGTTTATATCTTCTTTCATTTTCTAATAGTTCATCTGTTTATGGCTTGTTTTTGCTTCCCCCTACATCAATATTTTGCACAATTATATGTAAGTAAGATTATCATTACCATTTAAATCTATGCTTCCATACATTAACATTTTGTTTGTTTTGAGGTATTTGTTCCATACTAGAGTCTTTCATTACAGTATGACATTGATTTTGGTGAGATTTTCATTTTACCTTGGAACACTTTTTTTTTTTTCCCCCAGAAATGATGTTCCATTTATTTACTGAAAAAGAGGGAGATTAGGCCTTCTTGATCAATTTCTTCCAGTCTCCCCAAACTCCCTCCCTTCACTTTTCCAAAATAACACACTGAGAAACATTTTTGTACAAAAACCACGTTATTATTCCCCCCCTCACAAAATCGGGTGGCTGTATTACAGGAACGAAACCAGATCAAAGACATAAAAAGAAAAAGTCACCACTTATACTGAAACACAACAGTGTTAAGAATTCAGGTATTCTGTAGAATTATTACCAGCATAGTTAAAATATTTCCACCTGGATCTTTTAAATTTGAAAGTGATCACATTAAAGACCTGAGGTTGCAAGAGACCACAGTATGAACCAGAATTCCATTTTCCTTTAAAGACCTCAGTGGAAAAGGTATTTGGAATGAGTTTCCTTTGGGAAAGACTGGCAGGAAAATACAGAAAACCCTGACCATTGTCGAAAGGCACTGGGGTCTTTCTGGAGTCAAAAGCAATGGGATTAAACTCCAGTAGGAACATGCTCATTTCCACTCCAACAGTCTGGAGTAAACTCACAAAAGGAACAAGGTCTCCTTGGTTCCAGTACTCTGATGGTGACCAGGGCCACCTGGTTAGAGGTAACACCTGAGGGTTTGAAAGGCAAATCTCAATTGTGGTTTGATTTTTTTTTTTTTTTTTTTTTTTGCTTTCTGATATTAAGGAAAAAGGTTCTAAGGTGTTTTATAAACAACTTCCCACACCCTCACACATGTAAAGCTTTATAGAATATATAGAAAAGATATCTGAAAAGATGTTCATCTTACTTTGGAACACTTATATCATTTCAGACCCAAAGCCAAATTTGACATTCTGGTCTTTTTCTCTAACATAAACTATGATTTTGTTTTAAAGTGATTCTACATACATGTTTGGAAGTACTCTCTCAACAATTAAACAGCCTGTATTCTACATTATAAGAATTTATCTTAGGAATGAAACTGTCAAAATGTTCACAGTTAGTGCTTCAAGGTATTGTCATTCTGAGTGACCTTTGTTTCTGGCTTCTTTCATATTTTCTGTGCAATTCAGAATTTTTATAATGAGCATATCTTATTTTCATAACTAAAGAATAATTTAGATTTTTAAAAATATATTTCTTTGGATTTTAAAACTCTTATCCATAATTCAAAGTTGGTTTCATATATTTAAGGTCACATAAACTATAAAATTAAATATCTGAAATTATATAGTATCTTTCTTAATCAAGAAAGTAGGGAAAAAACACCAATTATAAGCTCTTTCTAAATTCTAAACATCTTTCAAAGACTGACAATTAAAGATTAGATATAAATCATATTTTCTCATATTTTAAAAGAATTTCAATGAGTTGTAAAGAACTTGGCCAGTTGAATAAGAAAATTATTTGTGTATGGTTCTAATCATTGTGACTAGTGGAATAATGATTGAGAAAATCCCCCATGCTTAAGAAGCTTCAGACTAGAGACAGGAATGATAGAGCATTTATTAGGGTGTTGGGAGGCATTTTAGTAGACTTGAAAATTCATGTTCCCAATTATCAAATTACCATAATGTTAGTCAAAGAGAATTCCTGCTGAGGTACTTGAATAAAAGGAAAAGTTGAATAAAAGCTAAGCTTCTTCATATCGGAAACTATTAAAGAAATTAATAAGCATTATTTATATCCATTTTCTAGCACTATAATACTATTAAGATTTAAAAAAATGCAGACAGAGGATGAACTTAAGAGTAAGAACTGTGTCGATTTCCACTTGTCCCCAACATACCTATTACAATTCAAAAGAAACTTATAATTGCCTAGTAAGTAGCACAACCATAAAAATTTAATGGATAAATATAGTTCCTCGGAACAAATGTAATTCCAACTCTGCTATTATGCAATTTGTAAATGGGAATTAAAAAATATAAACTCTTCCAATATACAGGAATATTAAGACATTAGTAAAAAGTAATTTGAAATGTCTCATGCAAAGTTAAAGTGAAAATTATAAATCCTAAATATATGAGTGTAAGTGAATTCCTGTTTGGTGGTAACATAAAATGTCTGACTTAAAATCTTTACTTATTTCTCAATATAATATAAACTGTCTATTGTGTTTCTCAGTGAATAATTAAAAATTAAAATATAAGGGCCTCTTGCCCTATTTCCTATGTGAAATACAAACATATGGTAAATCAGTGTTAAAGGCACCACTTTGTATCAAGCTGTTTGTTGATCTGATATGATCTTATGTTTTATTATCTTTCAGAATAAACCTCAGTGTGAATGAGAAAATGTCACTGATGTTAAGAAAATACAGTTTAAATTGTCTGTCTAGAAAAATAATTATTGCAACAAGTAAATGGTTGGTTACCAGCTAGAGAAAGGGGTGTTTAAGTCAAACACAACTCATATGTAATATTTCCTTTCAAATTTGATGAGAGTGTCTCCATAATCACTTGAGAATGGAGTTCTACGGATCTGAGATACATAGACTTCAGGATATCTACTGTGTTGACACAGATTTCAGAGCTAGATATTTTATTCAATAAGAAACAGTGGTATTTTGCTTTTTCATGGGCTCTTTACATAGTTTCTTCCTTTAAACACTAGAGTTAATATTCAGAGAGGCCTTTGAATGGTGCTGTCAATAAGCAGATGACTATTTCCCATGAAGAACTGAACATGAAAAAGAAGAGCAATTTTTAGAAAAAGTGAAAAGAAAATCAACTAAGAGGAGATACGATATTTTGGAGCAGCAAGGAATGGCATCAGCTAGCTATTATGTATTCAGCAAAGTAATGATCCTGAGGAATATGGAACAGCACACCTTAGTTTTGATACAAAAAGGGAGGTGGCAGAAATCTGGAATAGAAGGCATTACATTCATGATATGAATACAGTATAAAGCTACTCAGGAGGCGCTAGTGGTAAAGAACCTGCCTGCCAATGCAAGAGACATAAGAGACATGGGTTCGATCCCTGGGTTGGGAAGGTCATTTGGAGGAGGGCACAGCAATGCACTCCAGTGTTCTTGCCTAGAGACTCCTATGGACAGAGGAACGTGGTGGGCTACAGTCCACAGGGTTCCAAAGAGTTGTGCAGGACTGAAGCGACTTGGCACACACACATGCGAAAAGCTAAGCAGTATTCAAAAGCCATTACAAATACGGCTGAAAATACCCTGAACAAATGCCTTTGTCTTATTTTATTAGCAACGAATAATTTATCATTATACTCTAGTGTCTATGACTAATAAGCTTCTACTAACAATTTGGTTGGAGAAGACTCTTGAGAGTCCCTTGGACTGCAAGGAGATCCAACCAGTCCATCCTAAAGGAGATCAGTCCTGGGTGTTCATTGGAAGGACTGATGCTGAAGCTGATACTCCAATACTTTGGCCACCTCATGCGAAGAGTTGACTCATTGGAAAAGACCCTGATGCTGGGAGGGATTGGGGGCAAGAGGAGAAGGGGACGACAGAGGATGAGATGGTTGGATGGCATCACCAACTTGATGGACATGTGTTTGAGTAAGCTCCGGGAGTTTGTGACTGAAAGGGAGGCCTGGCGTGTGGCGATTCATGGGGTCACAAAGAGTCGGACACGACTGACTGACTGAACTGAACTGAACAATTTGGTGTTCGGGTTTCATTCTTCAATATATATATAAGAATGACAAAATATGATATTTAGAAAACAAAATAAAATTTAAAAAATGAAAAATAGAATTCAAAAAGATAAATTTATTAAAATTAAAAAGATGAATTTCTTCAAAGAAAAGTCCAATATGGATCATAAATTGAGGAAAACACCTTGAAACCTCAGTCTTTGCAGCCTCAAAAAATAATTTCAGCAACTTTATTAAATCATGCAAGTCACAGAAGCTCTCTGGGACAAAATAAAACCCTTGTGTATGTACAGCATCACATACCTGAACTCACATTTATAATTCAGACTTTTTGAGTAGTGTTCTTTTTAAACAATCCATCATTTTAATTGGAATTCTGAAGTTAAAATGAACTATTAGCTTCTTGGAGAAAGCATAAAAGCAGATATCCAATCTCTGAATCTAAAGGCTGGCAGCTAATAAGTTTTCAAACTTTAATACATTCTAGAACTACAAAAACAGTTTTCTATTGGCCTTTGTCCTAAATGTACTATTATCATTATACATTTACTGTTAGAATTAATTATTGTCTAAATTAGAAGACAAGCAGTGTAGGTGTTTTAAACCATGCTACTAATTTTTAAAAAGTTACCTAATATATGATTTTGAGCAGCCTCGTCAGCTACTCTAAGGTATTCTGACTTTATTCTGTAGGTAATGTAGAACCCCATAACCATGTGAATTCTAGAAAGACTGAGGACACAGGCTGCCAGCAGCAGTTGTAAAAGAGAAGATGATCCAGGCTGATGGGAATGGGCAATGGGGAAGCAGAGACATTTCTAAGGCAGAGAAGTTCACTGTATGTGGGAGAAAGAGAAGTCTCTGGGATGGCCCTGAGGTGCTATGGGTAGTCGTTATGCTTTTAAATAAGATCTGAAGGTGTGACATATATAAACTATGTGAAGTCTAGGGGGAAAGTGCAGACTAGAATAGTGATTCAAAGGGTCCATGAGGTCAAAACAATTTTCATAATAATACTAAGATATAGTTTGCCTATGTTGGGGCAAAAGTAATGGATAGTTAAGACAAATGCTGCTTAAGCATGAATAATAAAGGCAGTGGCACCAAACTGTGTGATTAACCACCATGTACTTGTGCTTAAAATAAATGTTAATTTCATATAAGAAAAAAACACACAATAAGATACCATTAGACAGCCATCAGAATGGCTGAAATTGAGACTGACCAAGTGTTGGTAAGGGTGATGAGCAATTGGAACCCTCAACACTGCTTGTGGGAATGTAAAATGGTATAACCACTTTGGAAAACAGTTGTCTGGTTTGTGCCACAGTGATTAATGACTTTGAGCATCTTTTTATGTGCTTGCTTGCAATCCAGATATCTCCTTTGGTCAAGTATCTACTTAAGTCTTTTGCCCAGTTTTTTTTCATTGAGTTGTTTTCTTATTATTGTGTTTCGAGAGTTCTCCATATATTCCAGATAGAAGTCTTTTATGATTGATTTCTCTACTGATTACACGTAAAGTTACCCCGCTTTCTGGAAAGCTGGGGAATTTTTGTTTGCTGTTGGACATTACAGTCTTTATCATGGGTGCTATATCCCTACAAATATACTTGAACTTTGTTCTAGGATGCAGTTACATCACTTGATAGCAGTTTAATATTTCAAGATCTGCTTTTAAATTTTGTTATGCATGACCAAAACTGTTTTTCATTTAGGGCTGATTTTGCCCTCGCTGGCCAGGCTATACTTTGCTAAGTGTCCTCCCAGACGTTTCTTGAGCTACAAGGTTTTTTTCCTACTCTTGGAGGTGGATACACAAACGATTTCCAAGTCTGAGTGAACTCCTGAGAGGTTCCTCTGCTCCCTCAGGACGGTTCTTTCTTTGGTTTTGAGTAGTTTCCTTGCTGCCATGATTTGTTTGGTATTCTGCTGAAGATGAACCATCCTCTGCTGTTCTCCATTATTCCTCTCTGTACAGCTCCCTGCTTCAGCACCGTGCCTGGTGACCTCATGATGCCTCAGCCTCTGGTACTCCCATCTCCATCTCCTGAACTCTGGGAAACCAGTGACTCCACCTGGGTCACCCTTTCCCCTCTGGTGGCCTGGAAACTCTCTCCAGGTGGTAAGCTGGGAAAATTATAGGACTGACCTTACTGTCTCCCCTCTCAGTGCTGATATTCCTGAATGGCCTCATGTCTAGTATCTGAAAATGGTTGCTTCATATATACTGTCTATTTTGTTTAGCTGTATTGGATCATAACTACTCCACTTGGCGAGAAAGAGAAAGCCCAGTACCTGTCTTTTTAAAATTCTACATGGCAAAATGCGTATACCGTACTTCTGCTACATACTCAAGTTTAGTAATCATCTCAGGGACAAGTGTCCATGCAATTCTTTGATTTGTTGCTGAAAATAGTCAGTAGGCTCCCCCTACTTCCCAATGAAACAATAGTTGTACTTAAAAGAAAAACTAACAGATAAACTATGGTTATTCAGACTTGACCACCAGCAGACATTTTCTTGAAAGTGAATGAAGTTGTAACTCGTTGACAATGTTTGTCGACAATTAGAAATTTGTACATTGAGAAAAAAAAATTGTATTTCGAGCAAAAAATAGAACATTAAAAAACTTATATCCAAACCATGAGCTTGAGACCTTCCCAATACATAATACTTTTCTAATTAGATCAATGGTGATATTAATGACTGTGATTGGGGGATGCTCTATAATGAAATGCATCAATACTTAGAAGATCTGTATCTAAGTAAATCAATATTTTCTACATGACCAATGTATGTTATAAAATCACTCATGGATAGAAGAGACATTAAAAGTGCAAGACAGGCCAAAGAACTGAGTATATTTAGCAGAGTACAAAAAGTCCACTGATATATTTTTAGATGTTACATTGCAGCTAAGCTTTAAGAAACTATCACTTGTCAAGTTTGAGGGTAGTATAAAGAATAACTCCTCTCTTTTCTAACTACAAATCAGAGACAGAACTTTTTTCACATACAGCATGTTGCCAAAGCCAACATGATAATCTAACTGACTTCTACTAGACATTAGAGTTTTGTAAGAATGTAAAGCAATACCACTTCTCTCACTAATTTTTTGTTTTTAAAAATACACCTCTTTTACATAGAAATGCTATTTATGTTTACCAGGAATGAATTTACTATTTTAAAATGAATCAGATTCTTAATTCTACATTTTAATTTCTGACATAATAAAAATTAATAAATTTAACTAATATAAAAGCTCTTTGGGATTGTCAAATGTTTTTAAGAATATAAAGTTTCTTGAGAACAAAATGTTTAATAATCATATTATACATAAGAGACAGACATCTGACCGATACCCTCACCTTCCTACTGTTGCTCACATGTCCCTACATCTAATTTGTCCTTAAGATGTATTATTTTATCCTTTAAGTAGCTTTCTAATTCGTCCTCTTGGATCCATCTCTCCATTAATTCCTTAATTCAGCCCCTCGTTATTTCTTTCCTGTACCACTGCAGTATCCTCTTGCCCAGTCATATGGCCATTACTTGTACACCACACTGCCAGAATAACCCTTCTAGCCCCCTAGCCTGATTATATGTTAACCACAATTGAAAGGAATTTGTAAATAGTCCCAAGCAGTTAAAATTCAAACTGCATGAGAAAGCCATTCAGACTGCATCCAGTTCAGTCTGTGTTTCTAGCCTCATCACACAAAAACAGCGACACATGAACTACTGTCATTCAAAGCTACATGGTGTGTTCTCAGTGACAGATCTGCCCTAGCCTAAGTCCATACTCCCTAAATGGTAGAGTTTAAATAAATGAAAAGGAGTAACTGAGCCTTTCTCAAGTCATCTTTGTGACACTACATTTATGAATAACAGACATTATTAAAAATATGTCACTAGACAAGAGTTACTCAAAGTCTTTCTTTCTAAGCTAGTAAGCAACTATGCAACAATACAGCTGATCAGAAATGATCTGGATGGAATGTTTAAATGGCTGAACAACAATCACCTTACAAAAACCCTGTAAAAGGTTTACATTTGCTAACCATTGTAATTAACTGAAAAGTTATAGTAGACTGAGGTAATGAACTGCACTGTTACTAGTTGTGTAACCTATTTGTAACATGAGAGTTTATGGATTTATCTACAACATTCTTTTTTAGCTGTACATTTATTTCATAATATGGCTTCTCCTGTCTGAACCGCTTTATGACTCACTAAATTGAAGGAGAAGGCATTAGAAGAAAGAAAACCAGTAAAGCTAAAAGTAGATTTTGTGCCACATTTCCCCTAACCACATCTGACCAAAGGCCAGCATATAGAAGCACAGTTTATATGGACATCCTTTCCAGGGGGTTTATTACTGGGAATACAGAACACCATGGTTTCTAACAAAAGAAGTCCCCACAAAAGGTATCCCCAGGGTAGGAATTTGCAAAGGAACCATAATTCAAATGTTTCAATTTAATTAATTGCCACAACAAATTTATTTCTACTGTGCTATTGTTATTAACATAAACCAGCAAGTTTTCTTACATCTTGAAGTCCATGATAAAAATTAGCCTTTTCTTTGATATGACTCTGAATTCAACTACTTAATATAGTATCATATATGCCAACAAAACATGAAAATTAATTAAATGGTATCTTTTCTATAATGACGTGCCTACTTATTATCTTTGTTAACTGACATATGATGTGAAAAGTAGAACACAGTCTTTTTTTTTTTCTTTTCAGTTAAAGAAACCTGTATGGTTTATTTTGAAAACTGATTAAATCTCAGCTGTTTCTAAGTCATCCTTATCTCACGTATTTAAGTACAACTTCCTGTTTTACTGGAATTGTTTGAAAGAATTTTTATTTGCAGCATTTTAGAATCACTAAAAACATTTTTTTCCTCTTAAATTGAATTCCTAAAATTTTCTCACTATGAATTCACTGAAACTTTACAATTTTTGATTTAATGGGTGGATTTGGACAATGAAAATGAAACATGTAAGGGTAAACCAAAGGAAAAAAAGCAGTTTTAGGTATTTAGTCCAAAGGTTCCTGGAGGACATGTCTCAAGATGCATGCTAGAAATCTTAATTAGTTGAAATCTGTAATTGTTCATACTCCTTGTTATACTTGTAACTAATAATTTTTTTTCAATTGTAAATAGTGTTTCAAGTAGTCTATTTATAGAGATATAACAGATTAAAGATTCAACCTCTATCAATCTCTGTATAGGAAATAAAAAATACAACAAATAATAATAATATTTCACTCATGAATGGTTGAATGTCACAGAAAATTTCTCAGAAGCCAGAGCAATATGTAAGCACAGATCTATGGTGTTAAGGGAATGCATTGGAACCCATATTTCCTCTGAGTTTTTCTGCCCATCCTGGTGGTCCTAGGTCTAAGGAACACCATACTCATTGCAAAAGTGACAAAATCAAGGCATGAACAAAGAAAGGGAATCTTCTCATAAATTGAGATGCTCAATCTTCCTTTTCAGCCTTGTTCTGGGTGAAACAGAAAAGTAGAAATATTACTTCTTGAGATTTCCTAAACTAAGAGCATTCACTTGGTTGCTGGACCTACACAGGGCCAACCTTAAAAACTGCCAAAAAACTGCAAGCCAAAAATTTAGTTTAAAGTAATCCCAGGTGGAAATTCAACTTCCTGGCAGAAGCAGACTTAAATCTTTTTTCTTTTTTAAGCAAACTACATTAAAATGAGGTCTCAGTGGAGTTATATAGAGTTCCATGTTACATCAGATACAATGAAAAAAATATTGGAAGAACAAAAGTCTTAAGGAATAAGGCCAGCAATCCACATATTACTATTTTCAGAAAAAAATATAAATAAGTCTCAATATAATTAACGACATTTTAATAAGAAAATGAGGTTGTAAAGAAATCAAAGACTATTAACATGGGCCCGGCTGTGGTCAAACACCCAAATGGAACTCTAAGAAATGAAAAATCTAATTGCATGTGATAACTGAAATTAAAAAACTCAATGAAGATTTAAAGACAGCTGAGAAAAGCTGAAGAATCTGTTATCCAAAAGATAAATCTGAAGAAATTAAGTAGAAAGAAGCAAGAGGAACAAAGTGAGGGCAGGTTTGAAAGAGATACACAGAGAATGAGGTCATACATGTGCTTAATCAGGTTGCAGGAGATAACTGGAGGAACAGAGAAGAGGGAAGACACTCAAAGGCATCAGTGCTTTTTCAGATTATGAAAAGACAGGGAACCTCAGATCTAAGGAGCTCAAATAATTACACGCTGGATAAATTTAAAAGGTCATGTCTAGACACATCAGAATAAAACTGAAGAAATTCATACAAGAAGATCTTAACAGTTGCTTACTGAGAAAAATAGACTCAAAACAGACAAATGGCTGTTAAGTAGCCAACTTCTCAACAGCAAAATGGATGTGAAATGTCAGTTGAATAATATTTTCAAGGACTGACAAAAAATAACTGAACATCTCTATCCAGTGAGACTATCTTCAACAATGCTGCCAATCTGACATTTTTGCACAAATTGAAACTGAGATGGTTTATTACCAACAGAGCTCATTAAAGAGAACCTTTAAAGATATATATACTAAACGGGAAGAAAAAATGATACAGAGAGAGTTTAAGATGCAAGAAAGAATGGCATACAAAGAAAATTAGAAATCAATGGTTTAAGTTAAACAAATGTTGATTCTATAAACATCAAAAATGTGGAGAAACTAAGAAAGAAAAATCATCCTGAAAAGTTGGAAAGGAGATGATTACAGTTAAAACATTATAAATGGTGCTTTTATTTCTCAGTGCAAAGATAATAAATATAATATTTAATAGCTAAAAGTAATTATTAATAATTTACTTGTTAAGTATATATCTATAAATTTCTAGAATATTATGAAAGAATAAAGTAGCATGCAAATAAAATGAGAGGGACTCAAGCCAAAAACAAGCAAAAAAAGATGAAAGAAAAGAGAAACATGAAAAAAATGGAACAAAATGAAAGCAATAAATAAGATGGTAAAGTTGAATCCATATGCATCAGATATAAATATATAAATATATCAATTATCAATATAAATATATTATTATATATTATATATTTATTTAAATATATTTAATATTATATATTAAAAGACTATGATTCTAACACTGCATTTTAAAATCCAGCTAGGCACCATTTATGAAATATATACTGAGTATATAAAGATAGAGCAAATATATAAAGATAGCTCAAAATAAAAGAACGTAAAAAGTTTTACCGTATAGATAACAAGTTTGGTCTAATGGCCATAAATTACAGTGCATACCAAATATAGAGATAAGCTTTCTTTTTGAGCACACATGGATTTTTCTAAAAAATTAGTCAAATACAAGACCCTAAATAGAACTCAATAAATTTAAAACTACCTGAATAATAGAGACCATATTTTCTGATGACACAATTTAGAAGTGAATGACAGAAGATAAATTAGACTTGTGGACACAGAAGGGAAAGCAGAAGGGGGGACATGAATTGAGAGAATAGCACTGAAATATATACATTACCATGTGTAAAATAAAGAGCTAGTGGAAAGTTGCTATATAACACAGGGAGCTCAACTCCGTGCTCTGTGACAACCTAGAGAGGCGGGATGGAGTGGGGGCAGTGGGAGGGAGGTTCAAGCAGGACAGGACATATGTATGCTTATGACTGGTTGACGCTGAATGGCAGAAACCAACACAATGTAAAGCAACTATCCTCCAACAGAAAAAGTACTAATAAATTAAAGCTCATATTTCTGTTTTTGGCTTCCCTGGTGGCTCAGGTGGTAAAGCATCCATGAGCAATGTGGGAGACTTGAGTTCGATCCCTGGGTTGGGAAGCTAACCTGGAGAAGGAAATGGCAATGCACTCCGGTACCCTTGCCTGGAAAATCCCATGGACAGGGGAGACTGGTAGGCTACAGTCCACGGGGTCACAAAGAGTCATACACGACTGAGCAACTTCACTTTCACTTCTGTTTATAATACTTCTAAATAAATCAAAATAAGATTAGAAAACATATGGGACTGAATAATAATGAAAAGCATTATGAGAACCTGTTGGGTATAAATGAAGTACTTGAAGAGAATTATAGCCTTAAATGTCTTCATAGAAAGGAAAAATATAAAGATTACATATTCATGAGCTAAATATCTTTAAAACTGAATGAAATAGAAAAAAGAAATATTAGGTATAATATAAAAATAACTAAAATAGAAAAATATAGAATAGAAAATAATTTTTAAATTTAAAAGATTTTTCCTTTCCTTTGAAAGGAAAATAAAATTGACAAACTGTTGGGAAGATTAATTGATATAAAACAAAAGGAGACAAATATCAATAAACGATCTTAGAAATAAAGAGAGCACACAGTTTTATACAGAGTGGACACTTAAAAATAAAGGATTGTTATGAACAATTTTATAATGGTAAACTTTGAAAACAGTGAAATCAGCAAATTCTCAGAAAAATAAAACAACAAAAATGACTCAAATAGAAAACCTGAATGACTGCAGAACCCTTAAATATATTCAACCGAAACATTCGAAGAACAGATAATTAATTCATAATGGAAAAAAATAATCTGGCGTCCAACCTCACATTGCACACAGAATTAATTCCAGATGGAGATGGATGTCAGATTTAATGAGAAAGTCAAAAGTTTCCAGTTTTCAGAAGATATCTGTATGACCTAAGAGGTAAAGATTTCTTAGACAGGATATAATAAATAGTAAGCTAAAAGAAAAGTACTGATACATTTAACTGTAATAAGAGTTTGTTTATCAAAACTCTCAAAAAGGAAGTTAAAAACTTAAAAATCCCAAACTCAAACTCCGAGGAGGTATTTGTAAACTATATAACCAAATATTTTTAAAGTATCCAATAAACCAAAAGACAAAATGAGTAAAAGACATGAAGAAGCATTTCATAGAACAAAATTAGAGATTGAGATCTATGAATATATGCATGTGCAAATATATGAGAAAATGCTAATTAGTAACCAGGATATGCAATTTAAATCTATGATGAAATACACTTTCACATTCATTAAATTGAAAATTAAAAACTCTGAGTGTACCAAGCATTGAAGAGGATCAGGAAGCATTGAGAACTTACATTTCTATCAGGTAAGTTGGTACAACTGCCCTGGGGAGACAATCTGCATTACCTTTTATATGCATAAATCCTATTAGCACAACTTTCTTCCAGGACATAAGGCCCCAAACTAAAACTTGTGGGCCAGCAGACTTGTACAAAATAATATTCATAGAACAACACTTTAATTGCATTAATTAAACAAAATCCAAACCCCAAACCTCTGCAACTAGTCACTATTTATTAATATGTGGACAATACAATTGATAGATAAATTGAGGTGCATTCAAGTATTTCAAACAACAGAGGAGAGATACTGATTTAAATTTCATAAAGCCACTATTTCTAATTCTTTGAGTGATGCTTAATTATCCATCAGTAAAGCTTATATTCATTAGACAATTAGTTCAGATCAGTGGTTCTTAAGCTTCAGAGTTCACTAGCCACAGGGGATCTCATTTAATGTTTATTTCTACAGCCGCTGCTATTCTTTCATGACTCACTTCCAGAGATTTTACTCATTGGAACTAGAAGGAGCCAGGTATCTCTCATTCTGGCCAGCCCCCTCTGCACTACTCTCAACAGTCTGATAGAGATGGAGAGAGAGCCACAGAGAATAATGATGTGCATTTATTCCTCCTGCTAGTACACAAAGTTGGATCAATATAGGAAGGCTCCCTTAATGAAACAATTTGAAAAGATTCCCTTTACTTCATAAAACCAGTACATTTAATTTAACATTTGTAACTTCTTACCAAAAAAAAATTTAATAAATAAACTTTGAAAACTACAAACACTTAAGAAACCAGGAGTGTGCTTCTAATTCATTCATATTAGAGAAAGCCCAAACACATCAAATTGTGAAAATGAACGATTAGAACCACGAGAAAACAGAATTCCTGCTTGCTTCTAGCGTACTTACCCTTTTGTCCAAATTTACCACATGTATCTAGGGAGAAAATCATGCTGTAATTTGACAAGCTACAGAAACAGAAACTCTTGGATCTCCTCCTTTCTATTCCCTGAAGGTATTTTTTTCTGAGCTAGCCCAAAGCCTTCAGGCCCTCACCTGCTGATTGGCTTGGGGCCACCCAAGGAGTAGGTGTGAATTCCAAAATAAATGAAGCTACTTTTTGTTATCAGTCTTAGTGACTTAAATCAATTCTTCTTTTCCTATTTCTTCCTACTTCAATTCCCACCTGTTTTCCTGTTTCCTGAACTCTAACCTCTCCTAGATTTTTTACTTTTTACCTGATATTTGACTCACTTCTTTCCTTGACACTCTTTCAGGCTTGCACTTTTCATTCACATCTCTGATCTCTCTTTCTAGCCCAATCAATAACACCTTGGCCTCTATTTGCAGTCCTAGAGTCCCTGCCTCTCTCCCCCAGTCTCAGATGTGGCCTCCCCTCTCCTCCTCCCTTATTTCCCCTCTCTACTTTTGTCTTTTTCCCTCTCTCTATTTCTCCCTCCCTCCCTTCCTTTCTTTCTTCCTCTCATTTAATCAATACACAGAAAAGTAATAAAACAAGCTTATGTTTATTGAGCATAGACTCTTTGCCAGGAGCTCTTGTAAGCACTGTAAATGTATTAAATAATTGACTCATCACAATAATATCAGGTAGACAGTATTATTAAGTCAGCTCTTCCCTATGCCTATTATCCTGGGCTCAGAGGCATGTAATAGGGTTTCTGTGGGAAATATATTTATTTAATACCTGCTTAATTGACAATAGTAAGTTTCCCCTTTAAATATTTACCTTACACAGAAAATCTGGGGGAGAAACTCAACATGAGTTTATGATCCCTAAACATCATTTTATGGCTTTGAACTACTCAAGTTTTCTAAGAGACACAGCATACAACAAACCAGAGTATAAGACATAAGACATGGTATTTGACATAAAGGGCTAAAATAATATGGAGAAGAAAAAAGTCAGTAAACAATACAGACGAAACATGACTTTTCATGTCAGATGACGTCCCCAACCCCATCCCACAGTAAGAATGGCAGTAAAATGCTATATTATTACATACCAAATAGACACGTGGAAGCTCCATGAATGCTACCTACAGGGTGATTAGGTCTAGCTTCACAGTGCATGCACTGAACTATGTCCTCCTTCAAAAGCCACCACCTCTCAAAGGTGCACAACTATCAGTTTACTTTGCTTTTTATCAATCTCTTAGAATGTGCTTACTTTTGTTCATCTCTTAGAAAGTGCTTACTTTGTTTTCATTCATCTCTTAGAACTACAGATATGTATAGAAGATAACTCAGGATATTTAGCCAGGAATCACACACACACACACACACACACACACACACACACACACCTGTTTGTAAATAGATGTATCTGTCTAGGTGTATGTGTGTGCTGGGCATATGCATGCCAGTTGACATCACGCCCCATTACTCCTAAATATTTCCTAACAGGGACATTCTCCTGCATATCATCTAACAATTTAAAACTCTGAGAAGTGAACATTGTGCAATGCTGCTATCTACTACCTGTGTGCTCTGTCACTCAGTCATGTCTGACTCTTTGTGACACCATGGACTGTAGCCGTCCAGGCTCCTCTGTCCGTGGGATTTTACCAGGTAAAAATATTGGAGTGGGTTGCCAGTGCCTACTCCAGGGGATCTTCCCAACTCAGGGATCAAACCGCGTTTCCTACATTGGCAAGTGTATTCTTCACCACTGAGCCACCCATCCTTTCTCCATCGTATGTTCTTTGCTCACGCTGACTGCCCCCGCCAAAAAGTTCCAGATAAGTACCAAGGACAGACATCCACCAATCAGCAGCCCGTTGCCAGGCAGACTGATGGACGCGAAGGTGCCAAGACTCCGGCCAATCAAGAAAAACCAACGCGGTACAAAAGGCCAATCAGCACCCTAGAGCCTGACTCCAAGCATATTCGAAAAGGTCCCGCCGCTTCCGTATCCGCCAGGATATATAGGTGCCGCCCCCTTCCCGCAGGTTGCAAACTCCCTTTGTCTCTTCACTCACCCGCCCCCGGGAGTTCTGCCCGAGAGCGACCGCCCAATAAAGGCCTTCATCAACGGTCCTTAGAGGTGGCTCTTTCTTCCCGCGGCGTTTTCTAACACTCCTTACCATAAATTAACTGTCCATATACATGTAGGTTTTTATTTCTGAGGTCTCAATTCTGTTTTTTTGATCTGTGCCTATCTTGAGCCAGAACCACACTGACTTTATTATTAGAGCTTTGTAATATAGTTTGATGTCAGCAAATGTAATATGTCTAGCTTTGTTTTTCTTTCTCAGTATTGCTTGAACTATCTGGAATATTTAGTGGCTCCATCCAAATTTTATAATTATTTGTTCTAGTTCTGTGAAATATATCATTTGGCACTTTAATTGGGATGGTAATGCATCTGTAGATTGCTTTGGGTAGTACAGACATTTTTATGAAATTATTTCAATCATAAGTAAAGAACATAGTTTCATATATTTGTGTCTCCTTAATTTCCTTCATTAGTGTCTTACAGTTTTCAGTGTACAGGTCTTTCACCTCCTTGGTTAAATTTAAAATATTGAGTATTTTATTCTTATGATGAAATTGTAAATGGGATGGTTTTCTTAGTTTTTCTGATAGTTCTTTATTAGTGTATAGAAACATCACAGATATATGTATGTTGATTACGTATCTTGGAAATTTGCTGAATTAATTAATTAGTTCTAGCAGTTTTTTGGTGGAGTTTTTAGGGTTTTCTACAGACAGCATTATGTGATCAGCAAGTGTGACAGTCTTACTTCTCCCTTTCTTATTTGAATAACTTTTCTTTTTCTTGCCTAAATCTGAGGCCAGAATTTCCAAATTCTATGGAATTTATTTCTAAATTTCCAATTTCTATTTCCAAAACTATGTTGAATAAAAGTGTCAAGAGAGGCATACTTACCTTGTTCCTAATCTTAGAGGGAAAGGGTTCAGATTTTCACCGTTGAGTGTGATGCTACTAAAAGTTTATCATGTATGACCTTTATTATATTGAGGTATGCTCTCTCTCAACACATTTTGTTTAGAATTTTTATCATAAATATATTTTGAGCTTTGTCAACTGGTTTTTCTGCACCTATTGAAATGATCATATAAATTTAACCTTCATTTTGTTAATGTAACGTGTCATGTTGGATAATTTGGATATTGGATCAGAGAGATATTGGACCATCTTTGCATTTCTGGAATAAATCCCTCTTGATCATGGTGTATCATCCTTTTAAAGTATTGTTGGATTAATTTTGCTAATGTTTTGTTGATGATTTTTGCATCCATATTCATTAAGGATATTGGCCTGTAATTTTCTCTTTTTTTGTGGTGTCATTGTCTGGTTTTGGTGTCAGGGTAATGCTGGCTTTGTAAATTGTCTTTTGAAGGTTTCCTGCCCCTAAAATTTTTTAGAAGAGTTCAAAATGGATAAGTACAAAATCTTCTTTCAGTGTTGTACAGAATTCATCAGTATTGGTGATTTTGGTGAAACATATTGGTCCTGGACTTTTCAACTTCCTTACTAGTAATCAGTCTACTTAGATTTTCTATTTCTTTCTGATTTAGTCTTGAAAGATTGTATGTTTCTAGGAATTTATCCATTTCTTTTCAGTTGTTCAATTTCTTGGCATATAATTGTGGTAGCCTCATGATCCTTTGTGGATCCTCTGTGGATCTTCTAACTTCTCTTTTATTTCTGATTTTATTTATATGAGGTCTTTTTCTCTTTCCTGGTTAGTCTATCTAATATTTGTTGATTTTGCTTATTATTTCAAAGAAGTAGTTCTTTGTCTCACTGATCTTTTCTACTGCTTTTTGTCTCTAATATATTTCTCTGATATTATTTTCTTCCTTCTACTAATTTTGGGTTTTATTTGCTTTTTTTCTGATTCCTTTTGTAGAGTTAGATTGTTTATTGGGGATTCTTCTTGCTTCCTGATGTAGGCCTATATTGCTGTGGACTTCCTTCTTAGAAGCATTTTTGTTACACTCCATGGATTTTGATATATTCTATTTCTGTTTTCATTTATCTATAGGATACATGTCATAATCTCCTTTGATATCTTTGATGATCCATTGATTGATTGCTCAATAGCATGCTGTTTACGCTCCATGTTTTTGTGGGTTTTTTCCTTATGATTGATTTCTAGTTTCCTACCATTATGATTGGAGAAGATGCTTGATGTGATTTCATTCTACTTTAACTTATAGAAACTTTATTACCTAACATGTAATCTATTCTTGAGACTGTTTTATGTGCTCTTGAAAAAAATGCTAATTCTGATGCTTTTGAAAGGAATGTTCAATATATACATCTACTAAGTCTTGCTGGGGCACAGCCCGACGGCCAAAGCACACTGGTGGGCAGAGAGAGCTCTGGCCTGGCTGCAAGGCTCAGCTAAGGCACAGGAGTAGGTGTGGCTTTCACTAGGGCATGCCTGCTGTGGTGACAGGTTGGAGGGAGAATTAAAAAATGGCAACTACCAGTGACAGCATTAGGAAGGTAGCCTGAGACCAACCCCACACAAAAAAGTCTCCTGCCAGTGTCTTAGTCTCTGGGGAGCATCTCAACCGGTTCCTGCCTCCCTGGCAGATGCTTCAGACGCTTCAAGATTAGTAAGTGGGTCCCCTCTCCTATGGACCATATGCTTTTCAATCTGGTATTTCTGTACTGGTTTTCATATCAAGTGTGTTGTGTGGGAGCCCTTTATAAGCAGGTTCTATTTCCTACAGTTCTATAGCTTTCTTGGACATATTCCCTGTTGAGCCAAGTGTATAATCCTTTTACCCTTTGTTGTTCATCCAGTTTTCAGGTCCCTTTCTTAGGGAACTATTACAAATATAGTTGTATTAATAGATGTGCTTGATCCATGGCAAAAGGTAAATTTAGGATTTTCCTACACTGCCATCTTTACTCTTCCAAATTTCAGATTTTGTAATCTTGACAGAAATGCCACAATAAACTCATTCATCGTTAACAAAGTGAAACTTGACTGCACCAATAAACATTTATAAACTTAGAAACACAATCTGTATTCTTCTACTATTTTTTTCAATATTCAAAATGCTGAAATATTTTAGAAAGAAAGCAGCATTACATTTTAGAAACAGAAAATAATGAGGAGAAGAAATTGTCAAAAATAATTACAAAGAATATAATGAGAGTTATAAATAAGCAGTAATAAAAATTTAAAAGAATTAGAGATGAGGAGTATATTTTCAAGTAGAAAAGATCTGAGATGAATTCATTAATAAAGCAGCTTTTCAATGAATCTTGAAGGATGGCTAGGATTTCAATCAAAAATATGGGGACAGTAACTCCACATAAAGAAGGCAGCATAAGAGCAATGGTGTTAAGACAGAAATGGGAGACTGTGTTCAATGGAAGGTGATGCAGTTATCCTAGTGTAGAGCACATGCCTATACTAATGGTAATGACAGAAATGGCCTGAACATCTATGTTAGAGCCATGCTTTTGAGGAGCTAAAAGGCCATGTAAAATGGATGGACTTCATTTGAAGGCCACGAGACCTCACTGACCAACAAACCAGAGCTTCTGGAGCAATACATAGCTCAGATGAGAGGAAAGAAAAACATGCTTCTGTATGATTTATTTCAATGCATTGTGGCATTATTATTTTTCCTGTTTTGTTTCTCCAACAACTCTACTGTTACACTGCTGTTCATAATTTAATGATTCCTATTTTACATTATCAAAGTTAAATGTCTGAAACCCTTGGTTTGGTAATATGACAACAAAATCAAAATGTTAACGTTGTTCATGAAAGTATTAGCAGCTCTCCCATTACTAGTACATCCATAATCCAACAATGAAGAAAGTATGATAAATATGAATAAACTAGGAACATCATATTTTCATATAAATATAAAATATGATAAAATAAAGGTTAAAGAGAGCAGACTCAACTGTTGATAACAAGCCAGAATGCTTAAAAGATATAAGAAGAAAGAGAAAGAGAGGAAGGTGACCCAGTAGATGAGCTGGGATCACAGGAACGGGTACACATCCTTTTAAGAAAAGGATTCATAAGCAGCAAAATACATAATGGTAATACTCAGAACTGTTAGTTGATTTTATATAGATTTGAGATTAGATAATTCATATTACACATAAACTATGCTGTATGAAATCTATACATGTGAAAAGATTAGAAGGAGAAAACAAGGTAAAGGTTCAAAAATAAACAGAAGACAGAAAAGGAAAACATGTGGTCGAATTGGTTACACTACATACAGAAAGGTGGAAAACATGTATTATTCCCAGTTTGTGAATGAAGGAGACAGGAAATTAAGATTTCTTCATTTGTTAAATAGAAATAAAACACTCATATTAAACATGAATTACTGTATCTTTTTTCATAATTTTAACATTAAAAAGTTTTCCAGTGTCTTGATTAATTATAAAATATCTTTCTCTTTCATTAAGTTTTATAAAATTTCCTCTGATTTGTCTTTCTTATGTGAATATATTAGAACATGCAATTATTTCCAGGACTTTTCTGGCTTTTTTTTATTATTATCTTTATCATACAATGTTCCTGAATAATAAGTTTCCTTTCTTCCTGTATAATTCTCTATGGCATAGAAGGGAAGTAGAAAAAGGACACTAAAATCGAATTCCACATCTTTCATTCTAATTAACCCATTTTTTAAAAAAACAGACTTTATGTGTACAACACAAATGGCAACAGATAACAAAAATAATTTAGCACAACATTCAAGCAGTTTACTAAAACAAATTATTACTGCATAGACCACAGCAATTAATACCAATTTTTTCAAGTGACTCAACCAATACATAAAATTATTTTAGGCATGGTTAGCCAATTGCTTATCAATCAGTATTTTGACTGCATGCTTATATTTCAGACAAATTTATCTTTGAATGTCTTTTTTCACACAATATTATATTTACTACTTTTTAGGTACATCTAAGCTATTATAGAACTGGACATGGAACAACAGACCGGTTCCAAATAGGAAAAGGAGTACATCAAGGCTGTATATTGTCACCCTGCTTATTTGACTTATATGCAGAGTACATTATGAGAAATGTTGGGCTGAAAGAAGCACAAGCTGGAATCAAGATTGTCGGGAGAAGTAACAATAACCTCAGATATGCAGATGACACCACCCTTATGCCAGAAAGTGAAGAAGAACTAAAAAGCCTCCTGCTGAAGGTGAAACAGGACAGTGAAAAAGCTGGCTTAAAGCTCAACATTCAGAAAACTAAGATCATGGCATCCGGTCCCATCACTTCATGGGAAATAGATGGGGAAACGGTGGAAACAGTGCCAGACTTTATTTTTTTGGGCTCCAAAACCACTGCAGATGGTGATTGCAGCCATGAAATTAAAAGACACTTACTCCTTGGAAGGAAAGTTATGACCAACCTAGACAGCATATTAAAAAGCAGAGACATTACTTTGTCAATACAGGTCCATCTAGTCAAGGCTATGGTTTTTCCAGTGGTCATGTATGGATGTGAGAGTTGGATTGTAAAGAAAGCTGAGCGCTGAAGAATTGATGCTTTTGAACTGTGGTATTAGAGAAGACTCTTGAGAGTCTCTTGGACTGCAAGGAGATCCAACCAGTCCATCCTGAAGGAGATCAGTCCTGGGTGTTCATTGGAAGGACTGATGTTGAACCTGAAACTCCAATACTTTGGCCACCTGATGCAAAGAATTGACTCATTGGAAAAGACCCTGATGCTGGGAAAGAATGAGGGCAGGAGGGGAAGGGGCGACAGAGCATGAGATGGTTGGATGGCATCACCGACTCAATGGACATGAGTTTGGGTGGACTCTGGGAATTGGTGATGGACAGGGAGGCCTGGTGTGCTGTAGTTCATGGGATCACAAAGAGTCAGACACAACTGAATGAATGAACTGAACTGAACTGAACTGAAGCTATTATAAGAAGTCAGTATAAAAGCTGAATATGGGAAGATGAGAGCTAACAATGTCTTAAAAAATAGTCCTATGTTGTCCATAAGCTATAAGATTTTTTCCCATCAAATATCAATGGGAATACAATTTGAAAACACAGTTGACATAGCCACTCAATGGTACTCATCATAAAGCAAAACAACTGAAACAATAAGGTATGCCCCAACATTTTTACACAATAGTGATATCATAATATAAGTGGCCAATAAAGTTTGAATTCTTCAAGGAAGTAAAAATAATGGGCGTGGAAAACCACTCAAAATTTTGCCACAGATTTTTAGTGTTCCTCTGTATCGGAGGAGACAACTGGCATAAAATCACTTGCATCTTATGTTCTCATGTGTATTTTACTGTAATAAATGTTTTATAATTTCCAATTGCAATATTTTTTCTTTTCAACTAAAAATACAAAAGGTACTTGCGGAATACTAAACAAAAATAAAAAGTAACAGATTATTAGATATTAGAGGACTGCCAGTTTGAAAAGCATAGTGTAGGGTCAACATTTCCCCCTTTTTATTCCTGCAAATCATCCCAAAAAATAAACAATGAGAAACAATTATACAAATGTCCTATTCATTGAAAATAGCAAACAGCGATGTCTTAGACCTCCAGGTCAACAGAATGGTTCCAAAATCAGATTTCAAAAAGGGCTAACAAACATAGCTTTCTCTAAGGCTAGAGGTCATGCTTTTCTATATTGTAGACATGAGGCAACAGTTTCAGGTAGAAGCATCTGTGGAAGTGGTTTGGTTCCAAAAAAGCAGAAAAAGTGAGGCTAAATGAAAAACTATACAGAAAAGACAAAGCTGTAGAAAGCAGCCTATGTCTGTGAAAACAAAGAAAAGTCTTTCATGGTGGGGGTGGGGAGGAACAAACAACAAAACCCACATTCTTTATCTTCGTTGGCGAGACCAAGAAAAGCTCACTTTGTTCAGTGATACAAAAGAAAAACTGGACCAGCCCAGGATCCATATGAAGGTAACTATGAGAGAAGGAGCAAACCAACTGCACATAAAGAATCACATACTAAAATCACATTGCCATAAAAGTAGAAAATTGTGACCAAGCATTTTTCCACGAATTTTTAAAATGTAATAAATTATGATCACCCTTTTGAAACAATTATACAATGGAGAAATACAAGGTGTTAAGGAGAAGATAAGAACAAGAAATTCATTGTAAACTTCCAGTGTTCAACCAAATGTTAAAATGAAAGAAGTACAGCAATGTAAAAATGAAGAAGAAATTTGAAATAATACAGGGGAAGAGAGAGTACAGAAAATATAAGAATGTAGCAAGGACTGAAGTGATGAATACAAGCTAAGTATTAATAAACTGATATTAATAAAGAATCAAAAATAATTAGAAACTGTAGAGTATATTAAGACAAATCAAACACACATATGAAAGGAATCTCTGAAAAAGAAAATCATAATAATAAGATAGAGCAAACATTTAAAGACAGAAGCCAAGAAATTATGCCTGAAATAAAAAGAATACTGAATCTATGTCTTGTGGAAAAGAGCCCTCCCTCCCCCCCAAAAAAAGAAAAAGGAAAGCTAAAACAAAAACTAACCATTTCCCTGGGCAAAACAGTCCAGAACACCAAGCAGAAGGATAACATTCTAGTAAAGTCACTAGACTTCACATACAAAGAAAGAAACCTTTAGTCAGCCAGGCAAGTAAGAATTCCCTAAATTCTCCAATGCTAGAAGAAAGAAGAGCGACACGGTTCTCAGTCAAACTGTACTTCATGTATAAGGCAAGAGACAAATGCTTTGGAAGGTGCAAGATTTCAGGCGCATTTCTTCCAAGGGCCTTTGCTCAGGAGTCTACTAGAGGTGATTTCCATCTAAGAGTTGGTTAAAAAACAGTAACAAACTTGCCAACAAAGTGAGCCCCTGTTGGAAGCAAATCCTCCCCAAGTGAACACCGGAGGCTTCAGGTGACTTACAGCTCCAAGGCAGCTCTACTGAAACCTCTGGACAGCTCCTGACCCAGAGCCTCCCAGCTAGGGGCTCCTAGATTCCTCAGCCACAGAAACTATGACAGCATCACGTCTGAAGTCGCTAAATCTGAAGACAACTTGTTATGCAACAACAGATAACCAAAACGAGGCTTTGCTGTTGCTTAGTCGCTCAGTCGTGTCTGACCCCACAGCTTGTAGCCTATGCAGGCTCCTTTGTCCATGGGATTTTCCAGGCAAGAATACTGGAGTGTGCTGCCAAAAACAAGGCTTAAAAAGTGTGGAATCCCTATTTTCCAGCTTCTTTCCTGCTGGAAAACAGGGAGGAGATTTTTTTTAAAAGAGAGTTTTTGATGTTCTGGGAGTCCCACCATCCTCCATGCGTTATTACCATCCTCCCGCACAGGGACGAGGGGTTTCAGCAAAGCTTTTGGGATAGGTGTCCTCTGACTTTAAAGAGCACCAAGAATTGTGCTCGACCCATGTTTGGAAATGACTAAAGGCAAGAGGCTGCAGTGCAGTGCCGCTCTGAGAGCAGGATGATGATAACTTCATGGGGAATGGCATGTGTGCCCAGGGTTTGTTAGGGGAAAAGAAAAATGAATGAGTTTATACACATATGTGGGCCAAGTGGGAGAAAGGGCCAGAAGGAGATAGCTTAGGGTTTTTGATCAAAAGAGACATATGAGGACGCTGGATAAATTAATATTAAGAATGTATATGGGATGGACCACCGAGAGATGTCCCCAGGGAATGAGGGGAGCTCCAGAGAGCCTAGAAATATGCTCCAAGAAAAGCCAGCACTTAATATCTGATATGGCCTTAGAAAATAAGAACACCAGAACTTCTCTGGAAGAGAGAAAACTGTAACTGGAACACTGGAAGTTAAAGGCATAGGCAGGCTAAGAAAACCATGGGACAGCTGAGCACAGTACCCTTCCCACACCAAGGCTGAAGCCCTGGGCCAGGGAGAAGCTTTAACACTAGGAAGCGTCCGAGTTTTAACTATCATATTAAAATGTAATTAATTAATAAACAGGTCCTTATGTTCTGCCCCATTAATTCAATGCTTCAATGATAACAAAGATAACAATATTTCTTCCATAGAAATGCTATCATACAATTATCAGCACAATGAAAATTCTGCAATTCTAACCCAGACCTTCAAACCTTCGACTGCCACTGACTACTACTGTCTGCTAATACTCAGGTAGACAATATTAACTCAAATCTCACTAGTTAACTAAGAAAGCAGTTTCCAGAACCCAACTGACATATAACCTAGCATATTGTTCTACAAAGTATGATCTCCTGCAAGCTGCCCTAAGGTATGTGTTTATAAACCATTTTTTGAACAACTGATAAACCTTGTCTGGAATAAAGCTAAAACTAAGAATCTTCATGAATTTTGAGGAAAGTATAATACACTGTTAAATGAAGTTGGATTTCCTTTTTCTTTTCTTTAGTTCCACTGTCAAATATTCATTGGTTCAAAAAAAACTTTCAATGTTTTAATTAAAAAAATAAACAAATAAAAACAAACAAATAAGATTTGGCAACGCTACCTCCGAATATGATACTCTCAATTACAGAGATGTAGTCTTCAGGCTCCTGCTCAGTTGAGATCTCCCATCTGCTTTTAGAGATATTTAATAATTTGTAGAGTTGATCTGAACTCTTCATCCCACACAGCAGAGTGACCACACTTTCTGGTGAATGAAGTATGTTTTTCAGAAATTGACCTTTCTTTGGAGATAGGTTTTCAAGCAGGCTATTTGATAATATCAAAAGTTTGCACTTGTAGGAGTTTAAATTCAGCAATTCCAAATCCCGAAGAGAGCAATTCTCCAAGCAATATAAAAGGGTTGCTTCCGTTTTCACAACATGTGAGAAAACTTCGCTCAAGTACAGAGCCCATTCCTCAGCATCTCCTTCATATATCATGATGATGTCTTTTGCATTTTCTGGAAAAGAGAAAATAATGTATTAATTTTCTTATATTGACAGGCTAAAAGCAGATTATAATATCAGTTCTAGAAGAATTAAACGTATTTCTTATGGAATATGTTAGTTTGCTTATGTGTGTGCATGCAAAGCCGCTTCAGTCATGTCCAACTCTTTGAGACCCTATGAACCACAGCCCACCAGGCTTCTCTGTCCATGGGATTCTCCAGGTAAGAATACTAGAGTGGGTTGCCATGCCCTCCTCCAGGGAATCTTCCCAACCTTGGGTTTAAACCTGCATCTCTTAATTTCCTGCACCGTCAGGCAGGTTCTTTACCACTAGTGCCACCTGGGAAGCCCTTAATTTGTCTATACCAGAGACCAATAATATAACTCGTAGTATCCCCAAAATAACCCTATGGAATTAAAATAATTCTTCAGATGCAACACAGAGTCCATGCTTTGCGCAAGTGTACACTGTACCCACTGCACTAAGTGTGAACACAGGAAGCTCAACTGAAGTAAATGAGAGGTCTTGAGATAGAATGCGAAGAGCTGACTCATTGGAAAAGACCCTGATGCTGGGAAAGATTTAGGGCAGGAGGAGAAGGGGACGACAGAGGATGAGATGGTCAGATGGCATCACTGTCTCAATGGACATGGGTTTGGGTGAACTCCGAGAGTTGGTGATGGACAGGGAGGCCTGGCGAGCTGCGGTTCATGGAATAGCAGAGTTGGACACGACTGAGCAACTGAACTGAACTGAGATAGAATGGAAAGACTATTCTATGGGATTAGGGATGCTGGGCTACCAAGCATGGCTCTACCAGTAACCATGTAATTTTAACTAGATTTAATTCTACTTAATTCCTTTCAGTCATTGTTTCTTTACCAACTAAATGAAGGTGTTTTTTTTTTTTTTTTTAAATAAGCCCTACCTCATGAATCAGATTATTCTGAGAAGAAATAAGAGAATATATGTTAAAGGACTTGAAAATACTTCTTCTAGGTAAAAATTGGTACATCAAGACAGATTGTAGAATTTCCATGCCCAGAAAACTAATAAAATAAAAAATTTTTAAAGAAAAAAATTCAATAATAAAAAACAAAGGGGGTATGATGTCAGAAACCAAAAAGTTAGTGTTGATGAAATAAATAGGAGGTTCTAGTGAGGCAGGACTAGTCCTAAATCTATCTCCCACCCTAAAACCAGAACTGATGGAAAAACTTATAAACCCCCAAACTGGCAGGGTGGTCATGAATCTCTTCCCTAATTGGAAACTGGTCAGGGACGCCCACAGAAGCAAGAAAGGCTGAGTCCTGAAGAAGTCAGGACTCGAGGTGAGGCGGTGAAGCCAGTCAAATTGCACAGGAAATCAAGAGCATCCCTGGGCACTGGGAGGGGTCCTGCAGAAAAGGTCTCATTAGAGACTATAATCCACTACCTCCAATGTGAGAGTCACACTTACAGATCTTCCTTCGCCTGTTTTCTCTTATGCCGTAACAACTGACTGGAATATAAACATTCTCTCTCAAACTATAGCTTGCATGGAAAAATAAAAAGTAGCCAGTAGGGAAGAGAACTTAAGGATAAATTACCCAGACAATATTAAGCAAACAGAAAGTCTAAACTGAGCTAAGAGAATCATGAGTAAGATGATGGGATTAGCAAAACAAACTCATAGTTATTGAAAGAGATGACTGCAACAATATGAACAATAATAATACGATCATCATAATAATGAAAGCAGCACAACATGAAAAAACTAGTAGAAATGATAAGCAGGGAAGGAAACACAAGAAAAGTTCCTCACAGTATTAAAAAATTAATTAAATAAAACCTAAGGTCAAAAACAAGTTGATTTGATATTTTTAAAAGGATCATTTGAAAGGGTATAATAAATAGATAAAAAGATCAAAAGCCAAAGCAATACCATTGCTCAGATAATAAATCAGACAAAGCACTGACTAGATTAGACACAGATAATATTTTATCTCTGGCCTCAAAGTAAAGCTTTGTATTTTCATAGTAAACACAAAAAGAGAACAAAATTAAAGAATTGATGAAAAATCTGATATATATGGATAAGAGCCAAAAAAGGACAACATTGAATATAATAATACTCCAAAAACCAGAAATAGAAGAGAACAAAGGACATATTAAAAAATTTAAATATAATTTTTAAATCTTTAAAATAGGGAAGAAAAAGAAACCAGTTTCATAGAAAAATTGTTAGAGAAAAACATATCTTGATTAAATTTCTCTTGCTTTAATGATTATTATAAAACCTCTTCATATATCCAGGAAAGAAAAGCAAGTCATCCAGGAGGAGAAAACTATCAGGTTGATAGATTTTTTACAGAGCAGTTTCAAGGTCAAATTATAATAAATTATAAGACAGCTCTTACAAAAATATTTTATAGTATCTTCATACTATAGAATATTGTACAGCAATAAAAATGAATCACTGCTAATGAGAATGGATGAATCCAAAGACGTAATGTTGAGTGAAAGAAAAAACAAGTATATACTGAATGACAGTATTTATATGAGGTTAAAAAACAGAAAAAAAAAATCCACCATGATACAGATCAAAACATTTGAAGTAGGATTAATGAATGGAAGCAGATAAGAGGGAGCATGCTGGGGTTCTGAAAATGTTCTATATCTTGATCTGACTGGTTGTTAAAGTACACTTACATAAAATCTATTCATCTATATATCTTAGACTACACATGTAAGTTATATTGCAATAAAAAAATAAAATACCAAGAGAAAAAGAAAAAGTTTCAGGTTGGCAGCTGTTTAAGAGACATAGGGACTTATAACAGAAGAATGGAGCATTTCAGGAGGGCGATCCAAAGAAAATAAAACAACTGTAACATTGTATCATATATTTGAAAAAGTGAGGAGAAATGCTAATGGCTTTAAAATTCTGATTGGACATTTTGAAAAAAATTAAAGATAGATATATTGCAATCTTCTACATGTAAACTACAAAGTAAAATTAATAGCAGAAAAACAGAGCAAAACAAAACAAAAAAGAAAGCAGGATCATTGTATACTATTTGGATTAATAGTATAAATGTGCATATAATCATTGTTATGAACTGAATATTTAGGTCCTCCCCTACAGTCATATATTGAAACGATAGCCCTCAGTGTGATGGAATTAGAAGGTGGACCAATAGGAGGTGATAAGCTCATGAGAATGAAGCTCTCATGAATGAAATTAGAGCACTTATAAAGGAGGCTCCATAGGGGTCCCTTGCCCCTTTTGCCATGTGAGATCACAGAAAAACATCAGCAATCTGTAACCCAGCAGAGGGACCTCTCCAGGATTTGACCTGCTGGTGTCCTGACTTTAGACTTCTAGCTTCCAGAACTATGAGAAATAAATGTTTGTTGTTTAGGCCACCACGTCTATGGTATTATATTAAAGCAGCCTAAAATGAACTAAGACAATCATAATAATGTAAAATATGTCTAATAGTTTAGCTTCAAGTTGAGATTTAAATACATTGGAGAATAAGGAAAGACTCTCAAAGGTTAATAGATTGAAATCCTCATCTAGCATATTATAGGAAAAAAAATAGGTAATAGAATTAGTAAATTAAGAAATAATAGAAGAAACACGAAATAGAGCAACAATAGAATTTGGAAGACTAACAGTTCTTAAGTTTCCTAGGAGGGGATGAGATCCCAAGGAAGGGATGAGATTCAAGGAATTAGATCTGATAGACAGAGTGCCTGAAGAACGATGTATGGAGGTTTGTGACATTGTACAGGAAGCAGTGATCAAGACCATCCCCAAGAAAAAGAAATGCAAAAAAGCAAAATGGTTGTCTGAGGAGGCCTTACACAGAGTTGAGAAAAGAAGAGAAGCTAAAGGCAAAGGAGAAAAAGAAAGATAAACCCATTTGAATGCAGAGTTCCAAAGAATAGCAAGGAGAGACAAGAAAGCTTTCCTCAGTGATCAATGCAAACAAATAGTGGAAAATAATAGAAAG
This sequence comes from Odocoileus virginianus, assembly GCF_023699985.2. Classification (NCBI taxonomy): domain Eukaryota; kingdom Metazoa; phylum Chordata; class Mammalia; order Artiodactyla; family Cervidae; genus Odocoileus; species Odocoileus virginianus. The sequence continues at coordinate 40,385,392 of NC_069694.1, read as the reverse complement.
GGAAAGACTAGAGAACTCCTCAAGAAAATTAGACATACCAAGAGAACATTTCATGCAAAGATGAGCTCAGTAAAGGGCAGAAATGGTATGAATGTAACAGCAGCAGAAGATATTAGGAAGAGGTGGCAAGAATACACAGAACTATACCAAAAAGATCTTTATGACCCAGATGAAGACAATGGTGTGATCACTCACCTAGAGCCAGACATTCTGGAATGCAAAGTCAAGTGGGCCTTAGGAAGCATCACTATGAACAAAGCTAGTGGAAGTGATAGAATTCCAGTTGATTTATTTCAAATCCTAAAATATAATGCTGTGAAAGTGCTGCACTCAATATGCCAGCAAATTTGGAAAACTCAGCAGTGGCCACAGGACTGGAAAAGGTCACTTTTCATTCCAATGCAAAAGAAAGGCAATGACAAGAATGTTCAAACTACAGCACAATTGCACTCATCTCACACGCTAGCAAAGTAATGTGCAAAATTCTCCAAGCCAGGCTTCAACAGTACAAGAACTGTGAACATCCAGATACTCAAGTTGGATTTAGAAAAGGCAGAGGAACCAGAGATCAAATTGTCAACGTGTGTTGGATCATAGAAAAAGCAAGAGAGTTTCAGAAAAACACAGTCTTCTGCTTTATTGGTTATGCCAAAGCCTTTGACTGTGTAGATCACAACGAACTGTGGAAAATTCTTAAAGAGATGGGAATACCAGACCATCTTATCTGCCTCTTGAGAAACCTATATGCAGGTCAGGAAGCAATAGTTAGAACTGGATAGGGAACAACAGACTGGTTCCAAATGGGGAAAGGAGTATGTCAAGGCTATGTGTTGTCACCCTGCTTATTTAACGTATATGCAAAGTACATCATGAGATATGCCAGGCTGGATGAAGCACAGACTGGAATCAAAATTGCCAGGAGAAATATCAATAACTTCAGATATGCAGATGACACCACCCTTATGGCAGAAAGTGAAGAAGAACAAAAGAGCCTCTTGATGAAAGTGAATGAAGAGAGAGAAAATTTGGCTTAAAACTCAACGTTCAAAAAATGAAGATCATGGCATCCTGCCCCATCACTTCATGGGAAATAGATGGGGAAACACTGGAAACAGTGACAGACTTTATTTTGGGGGGTTCCAAAATCACTGCAGATGGTGACTGCAGCCATGAAATTAAAGCTGCTTGCTCCTTGGAAAAAAAGCTGTGAGCAACCCATATAGCATTATTAAAAAGCAGAGACGTTACTTTGCCAACAAAGGTCCATATAGTCAAAGCTATGGTTTTTCCAGTGGTCATGTATGGATGTGAGAGTTGGACCATAAAGAAAGCTGAGCACTGAAGAATTGATGCTTTTGAACTGTGGTGTTGGAGAAGACTCTTGAAAGTCCCTTGGACTGCAAGAAGATCCAACCAGTCCATCCTAAAGGAGATCAGTCCTAAATATTCATGGAAAGAACTGATGCTAAAGCTGAAACTGCAATACTTTGGCCATCCGATGTGAAGAAGTGACTTATTGGAAAAGACCCCGATGCTGGGAAAGATTGAAGGCAGGAGGAGAAGAGGATGACGGAGGAAGAGATGGTTGGATGGCATCACCGCCTCAATGGACATGAGTTTGAGCAAGCTCCAGGCGTTGGTGATGGACAGGAAGGCCTAGCGTGCTGCAGTCCATGGGGTCGCAAAGAGTTGTACATGAGCTAGTGACTGAACTGTACTGAACTGAGGAGGAGATGAAATTGTTTCTGGTGAGGGGCAGAGCAAAGAATTGCTGATTTTTATTAGAGATGTTTTATCATTGTTCAATATTCAAGTGTAACTATAAACAAAATTTAAATAAAGAAGAAAATCCAGCCAGCAAATAGAAGAACAAAAGTAAGCAAAATGGAAATGTAAAAACTTTGGAAAAAGAACACATGGTCACTTGAATACATGTACATATAGGTCAAAGACTAAGTATCATAAGGATTAGGTTAGCACTACAAAATGCACATGTTAAAAATCTTGATGAAATAAAAGTGGCCATAGAATGAGAAAACTGAGTATTTGAGGAGAAGAAAGTATAAAGTATTAACATCGTCTTTCATAGAATTCAGTCATTAATACTGAATTTGAATATAAAGTAACTCAATTCTTTCACTATTTTTTGTAACTTCAGTTTTCTTAATAGTAAATGATATTGACAGTGTTCTTAGTAAAAAAAAATTATCTTATAATTAACATTCTTTGATTTTACTTTATATTACTTAATAACATTTAAAATAATTTATTTTATTTAAAAATAGCATATAGATTATGTTCTCACTTTTAAATAATCCTGCCCATCTAATTCAAAATACAGCATAATTCTATTGGCTGTTAGCAACCAACAGTTGTAAATGAGAGGTAAAATTTTGAGAGACATATAGCTTCTTTTATGTTACTCTTCCATATCACTAATATTTTTGTAGTAAAATTGTATTACTTTATAAAACAATGCAATGATTCTTAAAAATTAGTTTGTAAGGTATTAAGAACAAAGAACAAAACACCAAAGCTGCTGTATTCTGCAATTATCTTTTTCCTTCTGGATATAATATGTATTTTCTACATCATTGAAATTGCAATTAATGCCACAATGACTTTGAGAATTATTGTATCTTTATTGATTTATCTATGTCTTTCCTCATGATATAAATAGCATCTCCAAGGAAGATGCTGCCTCTGTCAATTCACAGATTCCTGCACAACACAGAGTATATTTTCTTGAACAGATATTCAACAAATATATATAAATATATTTTAAATTACATTTATATCACAGAATGAGAAAAAACATCTGGCAGAAAACATATGGGAATCATACACAAGTTCTATATGAATCATCAGCATAATTCTGCATTTCTCTATGTAGTGTTTCACCCAGCCTCAATGCTAAATAAATATTTATTAAACAAACACAAACATAGTGTTATAATTCAGCATTTCTATATTTGAGGAACAACAGTAGGGGAAGAATTTTCCTATCTTACACATAGCCAGAATAAGTTGCTATTTAGTTCTGAAATAATTAGAATAAAAATAAAACTAATAACAAATTATCAAGCGCTTAATATAAACTAGGACTCTTGCTGTTTTACATATGTTATTTCACTTAATCTTCTAAATTTACCCTATTAACTTACCCTATTTACCCTAATATTATTCTTATCTTATTTTACAGATGAGAAAACTAAATTCAATTTTGGAATTAGGATTCCAGCACAGGCCGTCTGACTCTACAGTCTGCACTTTTAACCTCTAATAGCAGAGGACACAATAACATTATTCAAAAGGTTAAAATAGATTCTCTGTAGTGATATGAGCTAGATTAGTCTCTATTAAGCAGATTATGGGTTAAAATCAAATATGGAAAGTATGTGAAATTCACTGGGAGCCTGATTTCCTATCAAGGAAAAAAGAGTAAATAAACCAACACTACAAGAGTATGGATGTCTGTGAAGAATGTACATAACTTCTTTCCTGACTCTAAAACTTAAATCACCGAAATTATAGATCAAGCTATAAGGATGTATTAAAGCACAGAATGAATACTGCCCCATTATATGGTTGGATTTCACACTACCATAGGGAGATAACCATAGAAAATCAATTCTAGAGACAAGCATAACCTATCTTTTAAAATTTCCCAAGGAAATTAGACAGGAAGTTTCTCTCAATACTTAGAGGTCATTTTTTTTCTTAAGCTAAAATTGTGCCTTCCTTTAAAATTTATATTTGACTTGTACTGAGTAAGTTCTGTTTGCCAATTTTCAGAAATGAAGACTAGTATTAAATCCCTCTCTTTCCTATGGATTACATTATTTCAGGCTTTTACTCTTTAATTTTATCAAATATTACTTAGTGAGATGTATCATGGACCAGTTATGTTTCTAAGCATTTAATATGCACCACTTCATCTACTATTCATAAAACTGTATGGAGTTGGCCTTGTTATTTTTGTTTTACTGATGATCACGTTGATTAACTTGTCATGGCTGTGAAGACAGTAAATGGTCTTTAAGTTACCTTCCAATCTTTTTGTATAAAATTGTGTTGAGTCAAAATACAAAAGTTAATTAAAAGGCCTTTCATAGCCATGACTTTCTTTTTCCTTATTCTAGAAAAAAGCCTATCCTTGAGTAACAACTGAATCGCAGACTGAACAACAGCCCTCTATGATTTCTCAAGAGGAGCATACTAGCCTTGAAATGAACTTCGTTTTATGCACTTGAACTATATCAAACCTAAATCATTATTCTGCCCATTTAAAGATGGTTATTGTTATTAATGTTGACCAAATTTTATAGGCTGTGAAATGAAACCATAAAGGATGAACCTGAAATATAGAAACACAGAAGGTTCATTCCTGAAAGTCATCAAGATAAAGCGAAATTGCTACTGAAGAAGCAATCATGGTCTGCAAATAAATTATTTAAAATGTAAATCGCAGGTCTAGCAACATAAAGTAAATGCCAGCTTATACTACAATGGAAGGAACAAAATAGACTTAAATTTATTATAAAGTGTTCCTTAAGATTCCATAATGATGCCTTTTTTATTTCTCTGACAAAATACTGAACACATCTTCAAGTCTGAAGAAAATTTGTACTAATAATTGATATTAATAATTGCTTTTGCTATGAGAATAAAGTAGACTACATATCGCCAACAGAAAGAGACTGATCATGAATCCAAATATTTCCTTATATATGCACAGCTTCAAATGGAAGATTTTCCTCTTTTTGAGAAAGATCTCATCTCTTACCCATGTTTGTGTATAATGGAGAAAGACTGAAGGATGCATCTTTTCAATACTATAGTTTTCTAACTGGTAACCAAAGTGCAGAAGAAAACAAAAATATACGAAGAAATGAGTTAGAGCCATAATGTACTTATTAGAGATAACGTGAACAATAATCTTGATCTAATCACACACAAATGTATCAGTCAGTTCAGTTCAATCGCTCAGTCATGTCTGACTCTTTGCGACCCCATGAATCGCAGCACGCCAGGCCTCCCTGTCCATCACAAGCTCCTGGAGTTTACTCAAACTCATGTCCATCGAGTTGGTGATACCATCCAGCCATCTCATCTTCTGCCCCCCTCTCCTCCTGCCCCCAATCCCTCCCAGCATTAGGGTCTTTTCCAATGAGTCAACTCTTAGCATGAGGTGGCCAAAGTATTGAAGTTTCAGCTTCAGCATCAGTCCTTCCAATGAACACCCAGGACTGATCTCCTTTAGGATGCACTGCTTGGATCTCCTTGCAGTCCAAGGGACTCTCAAGAGTCTTCTGCAACACCACAGTTCAAAAGCATCAATTCTTCAGAGCTCAGTTTTCTTCACAGTCCAACTTTCACATGCATACATGACTATATCATTACTCAAATTATATAGTAAGGGTAACTTACTATAATTTTTAGTCCACAAACCATAGTCCACAAATCCCTAATAATTTGGTCTTATACTCTAATTTGTACTCTAGTACAGCAGGGGAACAAAACTAAGGCTTTTCCAAAGGCAATAAGGTAGCAAAATACACTATCATTCATATTTCTCCTCCACAAAAGTTGGTTAATTTCACTTATTAATAGTGGCAAAAAGTACCAGGCATTTTCTGTGTATTTCTGTGTAGCATTCCACATCTTCCTGGCCCAGGAGCTTCAGCTTGATGTTCAGTTGTCAACCACACGGACCACTTCCAATCTCTACTGTGCCTCTGAAGACTTCCTCTGTACCTGAGAGCACTCCTGTGTGCCTACTCGGCGGCTTGGAAGTGCTGGGGAGCTAGTGCACGGAGGGCTGGGGGCAACCCTCCATCAGCTAGGGATGTAAGTCAGCGTGTAAAAAGGTCAGCTTCCCCATCCTTCAGTGCAACAATTCTTAGGTTTGTTCTACACAGTAATTAGAAGGTTCCCAGCGATACTGAATTACCCTTGCCCATCACACTACTCTGCTTATTAATATACACAGTATTTGCTTTTCTCCCTTTCTTGTCTCACATTCCCAATTCTCTTACTAGTGCTTCACGGGCTAATCTTTAAACTACTTGCTCCCATGCCCATTTCTTAGAATCTTCTTCAGGAGAAATCTCTGTAAACATGGTTGCTAATTTAGTTCTTCTTTTCAAATACAGCAAGGTACCAACATATCACTTTAAGATAATACTTTTCAGCACGGAGGAACAGCTACCAGCAAAAAAAGCAGAACCTTCCCCTTTCTTTTTCCTTTTAAGATGCAAATAAATGCTTTTATGCTTCACAGAACAATCTTGAAAGAGAAATTTTTCTGTAAAGAAAGCATGCTGTTAATTGTTACAGGATTATTTTGCAAAGATCTCCTATCCCCTCATATATAAACTGCAAATCTCATTCAACTCCCATCTCTATCACTCTTTACTGCTAATGCAAATTGCTAATAGTTTACTTAAAATTATAAACATAAAAGGTACTAGATCTGTGAGGTTTTAAAATGTTTAAAACTTACTTAGTAAAAATTGATGGAATTCTATTTCTGCAATGTCCATATCCCTTCCCTCCTTTTATTGCCATTACTCTATAGATTACTGAATTGGACATCGACCATGAGACAGCCCATTATTTGATATTCCTTTAAGAAAAGAATACTGTGATCAAATAAAATATGATATACTGAAGATTTTAAGATGAATTCTGATTCCAGAGAATTTGACTCACCTAAAACAAAACACATTATCAGAATCAATTAATAATGGTAGTATTATTATCAATTAATTATGGTAGTAGTATCAGCTCATACAATATCTTTGGTATTTCTCATTTCTCCAACTCATACTTAAAAATGAGTTCCTTAGGACATGAATATTTTTTGTGATCTCTGCAGATTAAGTCCTTCCCTATGGATTTCATCACCCAGACTCCCAAGCCCACTCCAATGGAAAGCACCATCAGAACACCAGAAGGGGAAAGAAAGGAACGATAGGGTTATTTATTGGTCCTGTCACTCACTCCCCCATTCTAATTCTGGCAGAGCTGTTTTATCTTCTATGATTCTTCTGTGGTTTCAATTTTCATGCATCTCTTGCAACCATCTTTTCTCCACTTCCCTCACTGGCCTAGTAAAAGATTTGTTCTTAGTCTTCAAATGCTTCACTATCCCTCTTTGGATTCTTCACCCTGCACATCATAATAAATTTTTTCAGTTGAATTATTTGACAGTGGCATCTGTTCCTTGCTGAGATCCTAATAAATACAGATATCAGGGGTGGTCCAGGAAATAGACTCTATAAAATGGATTTTAGAATTGGGTTGATTTCAATAATTGTGGAGAACATAAGCAACGTCTCATCAAGGGAAAAGAGTACACTGGCAATGTAATAGGCACACAGGAGCACCATAATGTCATAGTAGTGCAAAGGGATGGATTGTCAGGGGAGGAGAAAATTTGGGGAGATCAAGTGTCTATGGTGGCAAAAGGGATTACAGAGATGGAGCAGGTTGGTATTATGACTTCTCTGTTCTAGAAAGCAAGCATTCACACAAAGACAAAGCTACTATTCCAGTAGTAGGCAAAATCCTCCAAGAATCATAAACTAATATAAAAGCACTATTTAGAAAGTTGTGGAATCTTGACTTGAGATTTAGAAAGACTGGGGCAGAGATGAGGTGAAAAATTTTAGCTCCCAAATATCCCTGCATCTTTTTTAACCAAGGAAATCTGTGCTCCTTATAAGAACAAGTAAATAAAAATTAAATTAAATCAAATTTAAAGTTTTCAAGAGCTTTTGAGGCAACTGCCCCATCAGCGATGTCCTTTTCTCGGTATCCATGCCAACATCCCTCACTGACTGTCTCTAATACCAATAACTAAAGTTAGATCCCATAAGTGAAAGGAATATTTTAGAGAAACTATTTCAAACACAGAAATTATTAGAGGACCTTGCCAAAATATATCAGCGTGAGCCTGGAAAGTATTATGGAATGGATTTTAAAAGTTATTAGACCAAGGAGGGTAAAATAGAGGATTAAGTCCAACTGAATTCATCAAAATAGTTACACTCATACAGGAGGCAGAATGTGATGTGTTATCTCAAGTACCTAAGTGGCATTTGCAGCCAATTATGATGTATAATCAAAGCTTGGACTTCATGGCTTATAATCAATGTGACTACAATGCTAGAATTTGCCTACTATGATGGAAAGAAGAGGTCAGCACGCAAGTTTGGTTTGTTTGTTTTTTTTTTGTAAAGGGCTAGATAATACTCTAGGCTGTGTGGGCCACACACAATATATTCACTGTTTCTCTTTGTTCCTTTTTTTCCCTTTTCTTTCTCTTTTACTTTTTTCTTCCTCTCTCTTTCTTCCTCCCTCCCTTCCTTCCTTCTTTTACTCCTCCTCCTTTACTTTTTCTTTCTTATAACCCTTTAAAATGTAAAAACTATTCTTACCCTATAGGCTATACACAAACAGCCCACCAGCTGGATTCCGCTTGTTGGCTGTAGTTTGCTGACCCTTGCTCTAGAGTATTCTGACATTTCCTCCAGTAAGCATTAAAACATTCACTCATGAAAAGCTCTGTGATGTCTGTCCTCTGTAGCCCAGAGACAATGATGACAACTGGACTGCTGACCTGAAGTTTTTGATGTCAGTGGGGGAATAATGAAGTCCGGACTGGCAGAGAACTGGCAGCACTTCATCGTTACTGGCAATTAAAGTAATCAAAGTGTTTTCCACTGCAGGGATCTGTTATGGTAACTAATTGATCTGAAGGTCCTTAGGAATGAAACATATGCATGGCCTATGAAGCTTCGGTTTCACCTTTTTAAACAAAACAATTCTAGGTTGGGTGCAGACACTGACCAAAGTTCCAATAGTGGAGATTCACAGCCTCCTATCTGGTTTACAGTCTCAGACTCTTTTGAATTAGGGAAGCCCAGATTTCTTTGAGAAAGATTCTTCTATGCTTTAAACACCAGAAATCTTTTCCAAAGCATTCCCCCAGAGACTTGCAGCCATGTGTACCATCATTTTTACAGAGCCCAAATGCCACAATAGCACACTGGTAAAAGGGAACTTAAGGAAGTCACATGCAAAGATAAATAACATCTTGCCTGGGGGTATATCTAATCACATGCAGTTCCAGAGGACCTACAGAGCTCTCCTGTGGGATTGTATGTGGGCAATGCATATATGCAGCAAATGACAGAATCCTTACAGAGAATGAGGATATTATTGTAGGAAATGAAAAATATAAGTCTCTGGAACTGTTCAACCCCATCCCCATCACCACACCAATATAGTAAGTAAGATAAAACAAATGAGTACATGACTTGTGTCTGAAAATATACTGGCACTAGTCCAGTGTGAGTGATCGCTGCATTACAGCCCACTCATGTTTGTCCCCAGAAGAGAATGGGGAAAAGAAATTCTCCCAGTTGGTAAAACTTTGGGCAGTATCTAATTGTCCACTTTACTTTGAAGAGAAGGCCTAAACTATGGATCCACTTCAAGTAAAAGAAGAAAGAGAAGAAAAGAATATGCTCATTTCATTAACCCAAACTAGGTTACTAATTAAGGAAATATATCTTGGGAACATGTATCTATAAGTTAGTTTCTTCCATGTAGTGATACCCTTATATTCTTTGTGGCTTATCTAAAAGCAAGTTAGACAGACACTACATTAGTCAATGCCAACTTTATGAATAATAAAGACAATATCTGATTTTCTTTCTGCTTTATTCTTTTCTCCTATATCTCAGCTGCTTAAGAACTTATGCATGGACAAAGGATATTTACTGCTCCATCCCTACCTCCATCCTCAATACAAGTCCCTGAGGTTTCTACTGAAAAGTGGCTTTGTCACTAACGCTATGTAGCTCAGGCCCCAGGCGCAGAAACTGTCTTTAACCATAAAGGCTAGATGTGTTTTACCAATGGATGCCACAGAGATCAGTGACAAAACCAGACTGAACTGGCTAGATCAAGAGAGCGGGCAAATTAGGCTCCAATCATCACTTTCCCAGCCTTGATTTATCTCTGTGTTTCTATACCAACTCCTGAGAGCTGAAGGACACTTTGCCTGATTTATCTCTGTGTTTGTCTCAAAACTACCTGGTGTTTGGCAGAGATGCTCTGCAGTTACATTTTGAGAGATCTATGCTCTGGGACCTAGACAGCAGTTAACCACCCCAAAACAACTCTGACTTGACCGCAGGACATGCCTGCGCACAATGAAAGCATGAGATGCCCTGAAGTTATCTTTGCTTCATTACCATGCTACGATTTCTGCCCCAAGGGGGTTTCGTGCTCTCCTGAGCACAATGCCTGCCTGTGCAAAGGAACCTGGAAGCCTATAAATGCCCAGCTGCCCCCAGCTGCCCCAGGAAATTTCCACCCTTTTCCTAAAGCCCTGATGGCCTGTCTGCCTTCTGCCCCTTAAAATGCCCCTCTTCCCCCACTTAGGGGAGAAGCTGTCTTTACAGCATGAGTCCTCCTTCTCCATTCCCATTTAAGCAACTGAATAAAAGCTCATCTTACTTGAACCTGAGCAGGAAAGGATTCATTGACCAAGCCAGGGCATCTTCAATTCAACTACAGTGGAGCCTTGTGTCTAATTAGGTAACAGCTTTACACCTGATTGTAAATGTGGCACATTTCAAACTAACGTACACTGGAATTCCAGTCAATCGTAATAATATACGTAATGCATTCATATGAATATTATGAGGTCTTTTTTTTTTTTTTTGCTATTCACAGGGTTACAGTTTTAAGAAAAATATTTTAACTCAAATTTAGTCAAAAATAAAATTTTAAGCTTGAGAAGACACAAGTTATAAAGTTTGAGAGAACTGCCCAAGGTCACACCAATAGTAAGTCCCAGAGGTGGGGTTGAGTTCACATCATCTACTGCCAACTCTGATTGGGTATCAAAGCACCCTGCAGGCACTATTACTGAGAGAATCAAATAAAATTGCAGTCCCCTTCTTGGGCTTTCCAGTGAACAGAAAGCACATGATCAGTTGATCAGATTAAAAAGAGAATTAACTTCAGTTTCACTGACAAATCTAATTCAACTATCCTAGATCTGAGCAGGAGAAAACCATGTTGGTATTCCCTTATTTCTTCATCTCCCTCACTTCTCAGAAAACAAGATGGTAGCAGTGGTAGAAAAAAAGGAGAGCATGACCAAAGATGCAATAAATATACTCCATGTCCTCAGTTTTTAGTGTAATCATACAATTTAATTATATCAGCAATAATTTGATTATCATTTAGACACTAACATCTTTCAACAGCTTTGTTATGTGCAGAATTACATATGAGGTCACAATATATGAATATTATTAAGAACACACTTTTAGAAGATTCACATTCTTCTGTGGGCATTGAAAAATATCCTAGAAATGGCAATATACTAGAAGATATATGTACATACTAAAACAAAGAAGAGAATGAGTTTCTGCCCATTCGTTGAAAGCAATACCAGCAAACATGTAACCCTCCACCATTTCCTGATGTGTTGTAGCTATTCTTGACCAGAAGGGAAATAGCAGACCTAGCAAAGTGTATCTCCTACCACTTGTAGAAGCAACTTGAGGCCTCTTGGGGCCTATGTTCACAGTACACAAGAGTTCTGTATAGACAGCACACATCAGCAAGTGATTAAAACACAAGGTGCCTCTATAAAACTTCTCAATTCCATTACAACACTTGAGGACAGCTTCATGGCCCCACTGTGACTTCACTCTTTTCTTATCATGTAGTCAAGGGTGAACTGGCCTCAGAATCACTTTGGAAGCTTGACACAATTAGAATTTCCTAGGATCCGTGCCTAGGAAAGAATCACCCATCCGGTAACTAAACACTGGGGTGATTCTTCACATCACTCAAGTTTAAAAACTTGAGAAAAAGAAATGAAATGCAAAAAGGTAAAATGGTTGCCTGAAGAGGCCTTACAAATAGCTGAAAAATAAGAGAAGCTAAAGGCAAAGGAGAAAAGGAATGATATACCCATCTGAATGCAGAGTTTCAAAGAAAAGCAAAGAGAGATAAGAAAGCCTTCTTCAGTGATCAAGGCAAAGAAATAGAGGAAAACAATAGAATGGGAAAGACTAGAGATTTCTTCAAGAAAATCAGAGACACCAAGGGAGCATTTCATGCAAAGATGGGCACAATAAAGGACAGAAATGGTATGGACATAGCAGAAGGAGAAGATACTAAGAAGAGGGGGCAAGAAGAAGAACTATACAAAAAAGATCTTCATGACCCAGATAACCATGATGGTGTGATCACTCACTTAAGAGTCAGACATCCTGGAATGTGAAGTCAAGTGGGTCTTAGGAAGCATCATTATAAGCAAAGCTAGTGGAAGCGATGGAACTCCAGTTGAGTTATCTCAAGTCCTAAAAGGTGATGCTGTTAAAGTGCTGCACTCAATATGCCAGCAAATTTGGAAAACTCAGCAGTGGCCACAGGACTGGAAAAGGTCAGTTTTCATTCCAATCCCAAAGAAAGGCAATGCCAAAGAATGCTCAAATTACCACACAATTGCATTCATCTCACACTCTAGTAAAGTAATGCTAAAATTCTCCAAGCCAAGCTTCAACAATACATGAACTGTGAACTTCCAGATACTCAAGCTGGATCTAGAAAAGGCAGAGGAACCAGAGATCAAATTGCCAACATCCGTTGGATCATAGAAAAAGCCAGAGAGTTCCAGAAAAACATCTAATTCTGTTTTATTGACTACAGCAAAACCTTTGATTGTGTGGATCACAACAAACTGTGGGAAATTCTTAAAAAGATGAGAATACCAGACCACCTTACCTGAGTCCTGAGAAATCTTTATGCAGGACAAGAAGCAACAGTTAGAATTGGACATGGAACAACGGACTAGTTTCAGATTGGGAAAGGAGTACGTCAAGGCTATATGTTGTCACCCTGCTTATTTAACTTATATGCAGAGTACCTTATGTGAAATGCTGGGCTGGATGAACACAAGCTGGAATCAAGAATGCCAGGAGAAATATCAATAACCTTAGATATGTAGATGACACCACCTTTATGGTAGAAAGCAAAGAGGAACTAAAGAGCCTCTTGATGAGAGTGAAAAAGCAGGCTTAAAATTCAACATTCAAAAAACAAAGATCATGGCACCAGGTCCCATCACTTCATGGCAAATAGATGCGGAAACAATGGAAACAGTGGCAGACTTTATTTTCTTGGACTGCAAAATCACTGCAGATGGTGAGTGCAGCCATGAAATTAAAAGATGCTTACTCCTTGGAAGAAATGCTATGACAAACCTAGGCAGCATATTGAAAAGCAGGAACATTACTTCACTGACAAAGGTCCACCTAGTCTAAGTTATGGTTTTTCCAGTAGTCATGTATGGATATGAGAGTTGGATCATAAAGAAAGCTGAGGGCTGTAAGAATTGATGCTTTTGAACTGTTGTGCTGGAGAATACTCTTAAGAGTCCCTTGGACTGTAAGGAGATTCAACCAGTTAATCCTAAAGGAAATCAGTCCTGAATAGTCATTTGAAGGACTGATGCTTAAGCTGAAGCTCCAATGCTTTGGCCACCTGATGCAAAGAACTGACTCCTTGGAAAAGACCCTGCTGCTGGGAAAGATTGAAGGCAGGAGGAGAAGGGGACAACAGAGGATGAAATGGTTGGATGGCATCACCAACTGGATGGACATAGTTTGAGCAAGCTCTGGGAGTTGGTGATGGACAGGGAAGCCTGGCATGCTGAAGTTCATGGGGTCACAAAGAATCAGAAATGATCGTGCAACTGAACTAAACTGAATATTTTGTACAAGACTGAATTCTAAACTATTTTCTAAACTAAAAGAATAAAGCAATGGGAAATCCTGACGGGGCTACTTTAATTAATATTTGACATTTGGAAATTTATAAAATATATGCACAAATTTTTATAAAAATATAACCATCTAGACAAAGAAGATGACTTTAGAATATGAAGAATCAGAAAGAATTATTACAATTGCTTCTGTATTTCTTCTGTCTTATTCAAGTGTGCAGGATACTGTCCATTAAAAATTGAAGCTCTATATCATGTAAAAGTTTTAAAGACAGAGCTGTTATCAAGAATATATGAAAATAAATGTTTTATATTTAATCTTAAACAATTTTAGTAATCTATTTTATTTTTGAATCTAATTGCTCAATTACTTACACTTAAGTATGTTGGAAAGAGATAGCCATCCAAATACCGAATTTTCCCTTATATTTTTTTCTCTGAGCATGTACAAGTAACATAATATTAGTATTTAAAAATTTTACTACTTGAACTTGAGGCATTCCTACATCTTGATGTAGCTTAAAATTGTAAGCAAAGTTGAAAATCAGCAACAGATACTTGAAAATACAGACAGAGATGGACGGTATGCTTCATTTACTGGAAATTCTTAATAGTTCTGGACAGTCATACTTAACAGGTCATTGGTCTTACCTTTGTATCATCCTGATCCTCACTACTCTAACATTTCCTAGTTCTCACTCATCACTTCAATTTTCAGATTGGATGTTTTGAAATTCAACAGGATAATTTATCATAACTGTCCATAATTATGCTGGAGAGGGTGTGGAGAAAAGGGAAGCCTCTTACACTGTTGGTGGGAATGCAAATTAGTACAGCCACTATGGAAAACAGTGTGGAGATTCCTTAAAAAGCTGGAAATAGATCTGCCATATGACCCAGCAATACCACTTCTAGGCATACACACTGAGGAAACCAGATCTGAAAGAGACACGTGCACCCCAATGTTCATCGCAGCACTGTTTATAATAGTCAGAACATGGAAGCAACCTAGATGCCCATCAGCAGACGAATGGATGAGGAAGCTGTGGTACATATACACCATGGAATATTACTCAGCCATTAAAAAGAATTCATTTGAATCAGTTCTAATGAGATGGATGAAACTGGAGCCCATTATACAGAGCGAAGTAAGCCAGAAAGATAAAGACCATTACAGTATACTAACACATATATATGGAATTTAGAAAGATGGTAACGATAACCCTATATGCAAAAAAAGAAAAAGAGACTCAGATGTATAGAACAGACTTGTGGACTCTGTGGGAGAAGGCGAGGGTGGGATGTTTCAAGAGAACAGCATCGAAACATATATATCTAGGGTGAAACAGATCACCAGCCCAGGTTGGATGCATGAGACAAGTGCTCGGGCCTGGTACACTGGGAAGACCCAGAGGGATGGGGTGGAGAGGGAGGTGAGAGGGGGGACCTGGATGGGGAATACATGTAAATCCATGGCTAATTCATTTCAATGTATGACAAAAACCACTGCAATGTTGTAAAGTAATTAGCCTCCAACTAATAAAAATAAATGGAAAAAAAAAAAACTGTCCATAATTATCATAATGTTGTTTAAAAATACCTCAATATCAATTCCCTAATCATTTATATTTTTCATATATTTACTTGAAAATCAGTTAATGATTATCATAAAAAAACAACTGTTCAGACTTTAGAAAATATAAATATTATGGAGCACAATTCCTATCCTTAAAGGGACTTAAATACTAGAAAAAAAGGAATGCATTTTTACAAATTATTTTAACACAAGGTAGTTTATTTTAGTATCTCATTAAGACCTGTGGTTTAATAATAATATTTATCCTAGGGTTAATTACAAACACAATCTTGGAAATGTCAATATATCTACAAATATAACAAAATGCAGAACTGAACTTACACATCTAAAATATACAAATTTTATAAAATCCCTGTTTCACATTAAAAAATCTAAAAATGTATGTGAATTAATACCACAGTGAACATATAAAACCATGTATTAAAATGTGAACTGCTTTACGAATGTACACACAAACTCACAATTCCAGACAAATATTATCGATACTTTTTAGTGATGGGCTGTGATAGACTCTAATTTTCTTCTTACACCATTCTGTATTTTTTAAATGTTCTACATTTTATAAGAAAACACACCTAAAAACTATCCCATATCATTCCTTTCATGGCAAACTAACCTGATATAAACCCAATTTTTACCAGTAGGAGAAAATGGCCTCAAAATAATTCCCTTCCAGGGTTAAAAAATAGTTCATGTTCTCAGATATTAAAACAGAGTGGGAGCATAACATAATATTAATGACCTTTTATAGGAGTGGACATATAAATCAGCTGGCTTTCAGAATATCACTGTCCTCTGAATGGTTAGGACGGAATCAAGCTTTATGTAATGAAAGCAGAAGGCATCTAGCACCAGGCCTAGCAGAACTTAAGACAAATATTTCAGGAACAGTCCTCACTCCATCTTTTCGAAGTTCTTCAACCTGCTTAGGTTGTATCTTGGTTATTTCTGCTTCTTCACCTGAAAATGTGGAGAAACTGAACCCAAATTCCTAGGGATAAAATACTAAGCCTGTGTGCTGGGTTCAGGCCTGGCCTCCCGCAGTCATTGATGTGTATGGCAGTGATGATGATGATGACGATAATAATTATAATTAAGGCTACAAAGATGTAGTGAGTGCCTAATATGTGCCAATGACTATTCTGGAGTTTCACAAGCACTAATTCCTTTTAACCTCATGGCACCCCAGTGAACAAATGTTCTTACCTTATTTTGCACTTGTGGTGGTGAGGCACTAAGAAAGTAAACAGCTTGCAAAAGTTCACACATCTGTACTATGAAAAATTATAATTGCAGCAGCAGCTGGTAGTGTTAATGACAAGGATTATTAAGCTGGTAAAACCAACAAATATGATCAAACAATAATGGGACTTTCTTTTTTTGTGTTGCTATTAAAACAATGAATTCCAGAGAGATGTTCCAGTAATGAATAAGTATATATACTACCAATGATGTCTACTTAAGGGTAACCATGATATCATATTTTACAATGGTTGCTTTCTTCCTGTGGTTACATCCAGTGTTTTAACTAGGCTTATGGTGTATGAATTTTTGAAGGATGGGGTCTTATTTGCCACATTCATGCTATTCTTTGCTCCTGTCGAGTTCACATGTGTTTAGAAATCTGTACCAGTTTTCTAATGTTGCTGTAAAAAATTACTGCAAACAGTGACTTAAAAGCCACAGATATTTATTGTTTTACAGTACTAGAAGTTATAAGTGTGAAATGAGTCTCACTAGGCTAAAGTCAAGACAGAAACAGGACCATGCTCCTTCTGGAGGCCTTACGGAAGAATTCATTGCTTGCATTTTTCCAGCTTCTCGAAGCCCTCCACAGTTCTTGGCTCATGCGCCATTCCCCCATCTTCAAGCCAGCAACATTGGGCTGAGTCTTTCTCATGCAACCATGCCTCCAGCAGCATGAGAATGCTGCCTCCCTCTTTCACGTATATTGGATCTATGTGGATAATCCATGATACTCTCCCCATCTCAAGGTAAACTGGTTAGCAATCTTAGTTTCATCTGTAACCTTTAATCCTTTTCTTTGTCATAGAAGGAGGAGGAGGAGAAGGCAAAGACAGACAGCATCACTGACTCGATGGACATGAGTTTGAACAAGCTCTGGGAGTTGGTGATGGACCGGTAAGCCTGGCATGCTGCCATCCACGGGGTCGCAAAGAATCAGACATGACTAAGCTACTGAACTGAACTAAACACATTCTCAGATTCAGAGATTAGGATGTAGATATCTTTGGGGAGCTCAGTGGTAAAGAATCTGCCTGTAAATGCAGGAGACATGGGTTCAATCCCTGTGTTGGGAAGACCGTCTGGAGAAGGAAATGGCTACTTTCACCTGGAAAATCCCAAGGACAGAGGGATTCCTGGTGGGCTACAGTCCATTGGGTCTCAAAAGAGTTGAACATGACTGAGCAACTAAAAAACAACAATCTCAGGGAACCATTGTTCCATCCACCACAACATACGAACACTGCTTTCAGCTCTGGTTCCTTCTCTCCTTCTCCTACAGCCTTCTGACATAAAACAGATAGACGTACAAGCAAGAACACTCTCTGCTTCTCCTCACATGGCATTTGCAGGATAACCTTGATTAAACAGTTTAAATGATCATTGTTTACATTTCTCAGTGAGTCAAAGTAAATGATATGTTAGAAGACTTTTCTAAGAGTCAATTAGTAGGGGTTTGAAAATTCCTTTGAGAATGCAAAGTATTAGGCAGATGCAAATTATTAGCCTTGCATTCTTAAACTACTCTATTGCAGACATTTTACAGTATATTTTAATCACATCTGTATTACAGCTTTGATGATTTTAAATACCCTAATGGCCTTTATGAAAGACAATTTTTCTAGCATTTCATTGTAGATATTTCACTTCCTATTACTTCATTCATCTCTAAGGACCTCAAAAGTAGCAAAACTTTCTAAATTTTTATGATTATCAGTTGGAAACTGTGGTTGTCTGTTCTATTACTTATTAAGAATATTTCTAACTGGATCTATAAGTAACGGTATCTTTTATGTTGTACATTATTCTATTAAAATGACTTTCTGTATATATGACTATTTTATTGATTAAAAAAGGGAAATGTTCCCATGGGAGGGATACCTGCCTGACTTGGATGTGTATCTCAGTTTGCGTGGGAAAGGAATGAGTTCACTACAGAGAGGCATACAGGGGCCAAGAGGCCAAGCTTTGGAGTCAGGCTGTCATGGAGTCCCAGTTGGGCAAATAATTAACATCTCTGAAACCAGATTCCCTGCTTGTAACATTTGGATAATAGAACTTATGGTTGTTGTGAGAATTAAATGAGATCAAGTATGTTGAGCATTTATCACAGTGCCTACCACCCGTCAGCTCTAAAAAAACTTCCTTTCAAACTTCTGGAATGTGAAAACTGCCTTTCGAGAGGGCATTTGCCAGAGGTAGGATGCAAATTCCTGGGACACAGTGACTGGAAGTCATAGAGGGAATGTCACTCCCTTTAGAACACTTCTCCAATCCTGACTCCTTCAAGGCCTATGTTCCAGTTTGGACCTCCTGTGACTTCATGAACTCCACCATTACCAAAGACAGAGTGACCCAGGTGCCCAGAGCTTGTCCTTAGCTACTTTTTTCAAAATTATTTGATTTTCAATCTGTGTATTTGTATGGTCACCATCTAATAATGGCAAGTGGTAATGATTTTTCATTTATGGTAGTTATGTAATTTTTTTAAATGTATCATATTTAAGCTAAAAAATTTTTAATCAAAAGAAAAAATTTTCTTAAACAAGATGATGGGTAGTATAGTCAAAACTAGGGATGGTCTTAGGAGAATAAAATTTTCAAAACTCTGTCCCAAGAGACTGTACTCATGATTGCATTCTAAAATGAGTGGTGACTTTCTGGAATAGCAGTTATGCATCAGGAGTCACCCCCAGTCATCAGAAAAAACATTCTTAGCTGCTGCTCGGCCTGCTAACTAGTTCTCATCCCTGAATTATTCAGATCTTGGCAGGCCGAGGGGTTTTGAGCCACCTGATGTTGAATTAGAGTGAAAATAAAAAGAAATAGAGCTACTCAGCTTGTCCCATCCTATTGCACTTAAATGCAGTCCCTGAGAGTTAGAGCCAACTTTTGTCTCTATCCCTGGAGCCTAGCACAGGAGATGCAGGATAAATGAAGGAAGGATAATTACTCCTACACAGGGGTGTAGAGAGAGGCATTAGTCCACCCTTTTCTTGACAAATATCCTCAATTCCAAGTTCCTAGAGAAAGCAATTTTAATTTTTGTAGTTTTTTTTTTTTTTTAAGATAAGAGGTACTAATTGAATTACTAGTATGAGCTTATCATTCTCTTGAATCCTTGATGTTATCATCAATATACATAATGCCTCCTGGGCATTGAAGAGGTTGTATGGCTTGTAAAAGATGAAGGTCCATTAATGACAAAGCCAGGATTTGATCCTGTACTTATCTGACTTCAAATCAATTGCTACAAAAATTTTTTCTTATGTTCTTAAAAACTTATTGTTTTCTTTCTTTATTATTTTAGGTCCATCAGTTAGGTCCAATTTTGCCTTTAAAAATGTTATATAGAAACATATAGGTAAAAAAATATGTATACAACACCAACATGTAAACAAGATGAAGTTTGGGCAGTACAATGAAATGGAAGTTTATGCTTCTTCCTTATATTTCCCAAATTTTCTACAATGAAAAGCATCCACAATAAGGCTTAGAAGAGTTAATAAAGTTAACCTTTGTGTTACAGGGCCAATAAGCATCTTGTAGATGTTAATTTACATCATCAATCTTTAAAAAACAATATGGCCAACAACACTAGGGACTTGCTTGGCTATAGAACCCTTTCCAAATACTAAAACTGTACCCTTCCCACTGTATCATGAAACATTCAAGGGATCAAAGTGACATAAGCATTGGAAAACGTCTGAGAACAATGGCAATATAACTTACAAAATCTTAAGAAAAACGTCTGGGAAAGAAACTCATGATTTATTTAAATGAAAGTCAAATTATAATTCTCATTTATAATCACAATTTAAAGGAGAGTTGAAACTTAGGCAATGTACAGCATGGTGACTACATGTCACCGTGTAGTCACTGAAGGTAACATGGTGACTACAGGAAAAACACTGAATCGTATATTTAAAACTGGCTAAGACAGTATACATATATTATTTTCAATTATTTACAAATTATTTAGAAATATTTACAAATGCTACATCACCAAATAGCCATACAAATGTAATTTTAAAGTGTATATGTGCTTTAAAATTTATGTATAACTGACCTACAACAATGTGTTAATTTCAGGTGCACAACATAATGATGTGACACTTCTGTAAATTACAAATAATCACCATGATAAGTCTAGTTACCATCTGTTACCATACAAATTTATTTACATTATTGACTATATTCCCCTTGTTGTACATTTCACCCTGCCCCCACATGACTCATTTATTTTGTCTGAAAGCTTGCACCTCTTAGTCTCTCTCACCACTCACTCATCCCCTCTCCCTCCTTCTCTATGGCAACCAGTGTTTGTTCTTTGTATCTATGACTCTGTTTTGGCTTTGTAACATTGGATAATTTGTTTTGTCTTCTATATAAGTTAAATCATACCAAATTTGTCTTTCTTTAAATTAATTAAAATAATTTATTTTTAATTACTTAATTAACTAAAATATTTAAATTAATAAAAATAATCTTGTCTGCAGGATGATCTGTTCTTCTATCCAATAAATCACTGTGGATTTCCTTCTTTTTGTTTCCTTTTGTTTTAAAACATGGTGCAATACATTTAAATGAGGAAAGAGCACAGCAGAAATATTTACAAATGCTACATCACCAAATAGCCTTACAAATGTAATTTTAAAATGTATATGCAAATAGTAAATACATTAAAGCAACAATGCTAAACAAGTAAAAGTATTAGAAACAAACATAGAAAAACAAAAATTAGAAGTACATATATCTCTTTTTCTACTTTTTTAAGCCTGTTAAATATTTTCAATTATGGGTGTGTACTATTTTAGAAAACAAGAATAATAAAGAAAATGATTTAATCTTCTAGACACAAATTCAGGATATTAAATTTCATAAACTTTTAGACCATAATAATACTTTTTCTATTTACCCCAAAAGATATTTTAATTAACTAAATCCTCTAAGTCATATTAAAAGGTTATGGAAATCTTAGTAAAAATAACTGAAGTATTTGTTATCAGATTTAAACATTAACATAATACTGAGAACTGCCTTAAAATTATCTTTGTGTAAAAGGTACTGTGAGTTTTAGATGTACAGAACAGACTTTTGGACTCTGTGGGAGAAGGCGAGGGTGGGATGTTTCGAGAGAACAGCATGTATATTACCTATAGTGAAACAGATCACCAGCCCAGGTGGGATGCATGAGACAACTGCTCGGGCCTGGTGCACTGGGAAGATCCAGAGGAATCGGGTGGAGAGGGAGGTGGGAGGGGGGATCGGGATGGGGAATACACGTAACTCCATGGCTGATTCATGTCAATGTATGACAAAACCCACTGCAATGTTGTGAACTAATTAGCCTCTAACTAATAAAAATAAATGAAAAAAAAAAAAAGTGTTCCCAGATATTGCCAAATGACCCTTGGGGACAAAATTGCCATGGTTGAGAATCACTAGTCAAGCATGATTTTGAAAGAGCACACAGTTATGTTTTTGCCTTTATTTCCAAGTTTTAGATTTTTTTCCTTTATACCTTCATAAAAAAAAAAAGGTACTGTGAGTTTTAAACTTTTTTCATAATCAAAGGCAATTCATGTGCAAACCAAACAATTAAGAAAGAACTTGGAAACCCCAGGCTTGTTATCCTAAGGGTAGATATAGAACTCCAAGGATATCCATAAACATGGCATTCAGAAATGGCTTCACCTTTATTTATCCTCTTTCATAAACTTAATCAGCTACTCTAATGTCACACTTTGTACTAGCTCATCAGGAAGCATCTATTAATGTGCTTCTCTCTGCTGAATGGATGCCAGAGGTTACCCCTTCCTTTAAAATGCATCCAATCTATTTAGAGTAATAGCAGTCATTGTCATATTAACGTTGTTTTCTATGTGGCCTACTAAGTTAGTCCATCTCAGACATAAAACTCATTCTCTAAGTTATTTGCATTTATATCAGTTTCTGTTGTTTTAGGTAGAAACATATTTCAGCAATAATTTATTTGAGTGACTCTTATTAGCCCATATATTTGCATCAAATATGTGTTTCATTGACAAGCATTTCTGACATGAAAGACATCTGTTTATGGCCATGTAGTCAAGTTGTTCTTAATTTTAGAATCTTCTAATGAATGAAATCCCAATAATTAAACAAGGTGAGGCCATTCACATAGCATTGAGCACGATTATTGAGACAGTGGCGGGTTTACACATTTAACATGTGAAAATATCTGTTAAGTTATTTGCTCGGTTAAGATGCACACATGCTTTCTGAATATCAACATCATAAGCACAACACTCCAAAATACTCTTATCTTAGAATTCCCTAGGTTCTTTCCCACTTCCATTTCATCCCCACATTTCCTCCCATTTCCTCTGGCACAGCCCGTAATAAAAGTCCCGCCAAAAAGTCAGAAATAATCATAAGAAAATTAAAGAAATCAGCAAATTGTCTGTGTCCTACTTAGCCTGCCAATGCCATTTCCCTATCTATCCCTCCACTTTTATTTCTATGATAAGCCTCCTTCCCTTCCGCTCGTTCCAAATGTGGTCAACAGCAGAGTCAGAACTTTATTTACCCAATGGGATGAACAGAACTGAGGAAAAAACCTAAAAAGAGTGCCATCAATCTCTGGTTGAAAGAACTCAGGAATCTCAAGAACTCTTTGCCATTTAACAGGGATGGTAATTTTTGTGCAAAAGAACTTACTTCTCTACCAGTGTTGTGATAAGAAAGCATACCATGGTTAAAAATATTTATGAGACAATGGCTTCAAGGAAATCGAACAGACACCGTTAGTTGCAGAATTTCTCAGGCTATTTTAACGACCTAATATATTATTATATATATATAATATAGATATCATATTTATACCTATACATATATATCATCTATATAGCTAATATATATAATATATATATCAAAACTTATTTCACCACAGAATACCTTTTTTTCCCCAAGGAATATATATGCTACAGAGAAAGAGGAGCAACACAGTATTAAAGGAGAGAGGCTTGGAAGTATGAGCTCAGATGTTCGAGGCACTGACTGTCAGGTAAGAGAAGTGTGTCACCCTTCATAATGTCCCACGTGGCTGCTGGCCTGCTTGCCTTGCAGCAGCCATGCCAGTCATCAATCACAGAGTACCGCCTGCTTCAAGTTCTACTACACGCTCTTTCCTCATTTCATCGTGAGGTATAGAGAGGTCTTGTAAAAGAGTAACCTAAGGTCATATGGCTAACGACTAGGTGATTCTACTAGGCTTTGAATTCAGAATGAGGAGTTCAGAGTCTAGATTTTTATATGCACCAGATCAGAGAATTATTTTAAGAGGTCATACAATAAAATACTACATGTGAACATACTTCCTAATGATTCTTCTATATTTTCATAAGCAGAGCAGAAATGAAACGGGTTTTAACTGCTAGCTTCTCAGAAGGCTGGCCCTCATAAAAGTAAGAGAAAATCTGTCCCTTTCTTTCCATAATTACAGGAACTGTGGGTTACTCAGAACTAGAAATTCGCTTTAGGGATCCTTTCTGTTATTCTGCTCACCCTTAGATGTCTAGGTGAAACACTGTATAGATTTATACCCTATAAGGAATGCACTGCTCAGACATAAATTAAACAACTTCAAATATATCGCTAAAATATTACCTGCACAACTATATCAACTATTATTTAATTACATGATGATATAAGAAATGCCTGCATTGCAAAAGTTAAGAGACTGAGTCAACTACACTGTGGTCCAGGTTTTCCATACGTTCTTCTGTCTTCATAGGGCTGGGAGGGCAAGAGAGTATAATATATGGTATAGTTGTGAAAAAGTCTCCTTCAATAATAAAGAAATGAAAGTTTACTACATTTTTATTTTAAAAAATATGATGCTTAAACAGAATTAAATTCTCAAAATGAGAAAAATGTTCTTTACCCATTAACTCTTTTCCCTGAAGACTACATAGCATTCATATATAGAACTATAGCATTTATTTTCATAACAGATCACGGGTTTCTTCAAGTTCAGTTTGGAGTGAATACCCAGAGAAACATGTGTTTGAGATATTATACTGTTTAATGTAGTGTTGAGAAAAATTAAACAGGAGAACTGAAAGAACACTTATGTGAGGCTCTCAGTCCTGAGATTCATATGTATGCCACACCAGAAGTGCGGGAATGAGCCATGTAAACACATTCCTTCTAATAAAAGTGCAAGTTGAATGCAGCTTATGCTGAATGTAATATCGCCCATTTGCTAAGCACCTGTTATGAATGCTCTAGGTACTCTACACACAGAATTATATTTAATCATCAGGATGCTATAAAATAGGTGTGCTACCCACTCCAGATATAAAAGAACTGGATCTTAGATAAGTAATCAGCTCAAAGTCCTGCAAGTGACAGATCCTATATCTGAGTTGATACAGATAAGATATAGATATCAGTACAGATAATCAACCCACAAAGGTGAACACACTTGCAGCCTTAGTTATCTTGTCAAATAACACGATAAATTTTAACAATGTAAAACTGGAAAAATGTATAGGAAACAGGTGAGAGATTAGGAGATTAGTTTGTTCTATAATACAAACAAAATTTTTGATAAATTTTAAACTGAAACTCTATACGTATGTCCAAAAATCTATCAAGTTCTTTTTAAAAAGGAATTATTTGTCTTTTTTCATTTTAACATCTTATTCAGTTTAATACTAATAAAATATTAGATATTTTCCATCTCATAATTTCAGTGCAAAGGTCACATTTTTCCAATTAATGATTCAATTCAATTAATGAACTAATTTTGTGATAAAATATTACCTGGAAAGACATCTCAAATATAGAAAGTAATATCTTGTTACATTTGTTCACAGAAGCACAGGAAAGTTCAATCTTTATGTAACTGCAACATAACTGAGTTGAAAGTTTCCAACTTTGTCAACTGAATTACTATATACTTATTCTGAAACACTGGGCCTTTTGGACACAGAATTTTCTAAACATATTAATCCAACAGAATAGTTAATAGCATTTAACGTTGATTGGCGCTAACGGTAAAAATCTGCCTGCAATGCAGGAGACACAAGAGACTCGAGTTCAATCCCTGAGTGGGGAAGATACCGTGGAGGAGGGCATGGCAACTCACTCCAATATTCTTGCCTGGAGAATCGCATGGACAGAGAAGCCTGGCAGGTTACAGTCCATGGGGTCACCAAGAATCTGACACGACTGAGCAACTATACTTACACTTAATTCCCTAACTTACAGTTCTTTTTGATTAAAACTGCTAGATGGCTTTCTATTAAATGCTTCTAAACTACGTGTTACACAACATCCCAATTATTTCATGGGAAGGAGAAGTGGACAAAATCATCTTTAAACGCAAGTGGAAAAAGAGAATAATAAATATCTATTAATAGACAAAAAAAATTATGGAAAAGGCAATTTCTTGGGAGAACTTTCCTTAGCAGAAATTGGCTTGGGAATAAACAAAAACATTAATGGAACAGAGAATTCAGAATGCAAATTCCCAGATATATGAAACTTTGCTATATGGCAATGGTGGTATTTAGATTCACTTACAAGAGTAGGATTCATGTAATAAATGGTTTTCTCAATTAGCTGCCCATATTAAAAAAGAAAAACTTGTTAGATTTTAGCCTCATGCTATACACAAAAATAAATCCCAAGCATACTACATGCAACTATAAAAATTAAAATCTTAGAAAAAAATACAGAAAATTACAATGGTCACTTAGGGATTTTTAAGACTCCCCTAGCCAAGACAGGGAACAGAACTGTGAAAGAAAATATGTGTATTTGAAAAAATGAGCACTAAAATATATTCAGTGGCAACAAACACCATAATCAAAATCATTTAGAAAGATTACAATAGACTAAGAAAAATATCTGTAATGATAAGATAAAGTTTAAATCTTCAATATGTAATGTGACCTTACAAATTATTAAGGTGAAAGATACAATAGAAATATGAGTAAATGATATGAAAAATGCTAGGTAAATTTTAGTATTTATATTATTTTAGTATACAACTATGATTTAAACATTCAAGTAATACTGTAATGTCATTATTAAAATACCTCCTGTGGGTAAGCATGAATGGGGAGAGGGTCTTTTTAATCTATTGAAGGAATTATGAATTATGTTAGCATTGTTCATGTCAGATACTGGTAATATTTATATAACAATATTTCATAAGAAAGAAATCAAACCTTCAACAGATTTCATTGGGATTTTTCAAAAATTTAGAGCAGTGCTATCCAACAGAAAATACAATATAAATCACAAGTGCAAATCCCATATGTAATTTTAATTTCTTAACAGTTATATAACAACAGATAAAAAGAAAAGGTGAAATTATAGCAATATATTTTATTTAATCCAGTAAAACATGTAAATCAATATTAAAGTTGCTGAAAGATTTTACATTCTATTTTAAATCTTTGAAAACTAGTGAGTGCTTTTACATTTACAGCACATCTCAGTTTGAACCAGCTGTATTTCAAGTGCCCAAGAGCCACATGTCTAGTTGATACAGTGTCAGGTATAGTGTTTTTTGCCCATCAACAGACAGAAAGTATGTAAGAGTTCACTGATCTGACATCATAGAATAAATCTGCATTCAGAGAATATAATTTTCAACTCACTGTCATTTATTATCAAAATCTCCTATGATACAAGTAGTATGCAACAGGAACTGCCCAAATGTATAACTATTCCAACTTGCTTGAATGTGTTTTCACTTAGCAACATTCAATTACTTGGATTCAGACAGGAAGAATACAGTTGGATAGACTTAGTCAGGGTTGGAGTTTAATCAAGCAGCTCTGACGGAAAAAGAGGGGGTACAAGCTGAAGCATTTGCAAAGATATGACTGTAATAGTGATGCACTGCTTCAGCTTTGGATAAAGAAGAAGGATGATCAATAAAAGCAAAACTATGGAATAATCCAGCATGGAAATAAAGGTTCAATACAAAGAAATATTCATTATTTTCCATTAACATTCATGCCTAGAGAGAGAAGGAGATGGGGAGTGGGAAAGGGAATGAAGGAGGAGAAAGGAGGGGAGGAGAGGAAGAAGAGAGGCACTCCAGAATCATGGAAGAAGAGAAGGAAAGAAGGAAGGGAAAGGCTGAAACAGAATATTTAAACACATAAGAAAATACCTACACTAAAATGTGTTCATAATGAAATTTATGAAACTTGTCTCTGAATCTTTTCACTGGAGAAAATCTCCGTTGGTGTAGTGCTATCAGCTTTTGAGTACAAATAAACCACTACACTAGCACAGACCTTAAAACAAAAACCAAATCACAAAACCCTTTCTTTGACCTACATCTCCTGCAATGGCTATTTTCTTTCCATATTCTGGAGCCAAGCTGTGAAAAGTTGTCTGCATGGTATCCACATCCTCATCTACCTTCACCCTTCGACTCTCATCCCCTCTCCTAAAGCTGCTTAACTTCTCTCCCTACAGTCATCAGTAAGTTTCATGTCAAATTCATCAGCTAAATTTCAGTCTTCAATTTACCTGAACTATTCAAAGAATTTCCGTCAGTTCACCACTCCTGCCTCCCCAAAACATCCCATTCTTGAATTCTTGCCATTATACTATGTTTCTCCTTTTCTTTTTAGCCTCTCCTCAATCATATAGGGTAACCCCTCTGTCTCTATCAAAATGTAAATTTTACTTTATGTGGTTCTTTATCCTGGGTCATCTTTTCTTTCTACTCCAAACACATCTTTTCTTCTATCTTATTTACTGATGCAATTTTAAAGACTGTGCATGCCTGTGCACTCAGTCGTGTCCAACTCTTGGTGACCCCATGGACTGTAGCCCTCTAGGCTCCTCTGTCCATGGGATTTCCCAGGCAAGAATACTGGAGTAGGTTGCCATTTCCTTCTCCAGGACATCTTCCCAACCCAGGGATCAAACTCACATCTGCATTGGCAGGGAGACTCTTTACTAGCTGAGCCAAAGTATTTTTCCCAATTTTATATCTCTAGCCTGAACTCCCTTTCTGAGCTCCAGATCATAATATCAAATGCTTATTTGACATCGTTACCTGAGTATTTCTCATCTAGCCCAAATGTAACATATGCAAAATTGAAATTGAATGTTCTCATGCCCTTGCCATTTCTTCCTGCTCCTTCAATCTTTTCCATTGGAGTAAATGACAACTTTATGACCTTCCCAGTTTTCCATGCCACAAACCTACCATTGACTCTTCACATAGTTCTCAGTAAACATGTCCACGTCTCCCTTTATTTTACTTTTGGATAAATTCCCAATTGTTCAAAAACTTCCACTGTTGACCTCTTCCAATTAACTGTACCAAAAGTACCTCACAAGATCTTTTATTTTTTTCAGACCATAAACTCTTTTTATTTTCACCTTCATTGATTCAGAAGGTGATTTAGAAGAAGAACAACCTTTCACATGATCGTCTAAAAAAAAAAAAATCTAGTCATGTTATGCTTCTGTTTTAAAATTCTTCAGTAGCTACTCATACTTAGGGGACTTTTCACACAGGTTTATGTAATTTAATTTCAGTTTACTTTTCCAGCTTCTTCTGCAACTCTCCCCTTGCTCATTATAAGACTGACTGTAACCTTGTTAAAATCTGAAAATTTTCTGTCACTCTGAGTCTCCTTCCTTCACCTACATCACTACACTTAAATGATCACACCTGAACTTCATTAATTTGTGTCAATCTCTCCAATTTGGTAAGAGCACACTGAATTCTAACCTTGTTTTCCAAGAGGTGATCATTAACACCATTAATAATGTATCATCTGTAACCTAACGAGGATACTAAACTTTCTACTCTATTACTACAAAAGATCTTAGTCAAGGACCAATCTCTGAAGTAAAATGCTGATTACACTGTTTCAGATTGATATTAATCCACTGATAGTGTGGATAAAGTGTTCACAATGGCCTGTCAGTGATGCTATTTTTTATCATCTGCCAGGAGGATTGAGATAATAGTTAGTAAATTATGCTGGAGGAATTTTATAATTCCTCTTTCTTTTTTTACCAAGATAAATGTCATAAGCATCCTCTTTGTATGCCTCAATTTAAACACATTTTAAAAGTTTGTCAGTAACAGCATACTATAAACTTTTCATATAAGTAAAAACGTTGTGTTAACAAAGCATAAAAATTCTATTGCTAAATTTTATAATTGATATAATTTTATAACTACATAATTCAAAACTCTAGATTTCTCAATAGTGCTTAACTCATAATATTAACCTTTGAATCACTTATTTCCTCACCAACTATAGAGACTTCAAGTTCTTCAAATATCCACCATAAAGTTAGAAAAGGGAAAATATTTTTATCTAGAGGACCACAAGACCTCCTCACAAGGCACTCCATTTTTAGCACATAAAAGGAATAGATCTAATTCTCAGATGATTTTTAACTTTCAATGGAAGATTCTAAGA
The DNA here is from genome assembly GCF_023699985.2 of Odocoileus virginianus. NCBI lineage: Eukaryota > Metazoa > Chordata > Mammalia > Artiodactyla > Cervidae > Odocoileus > Odocoileus virginianus. The sequence goes on along the minus strand of NC_069694.1, from coordinate 40,355,262 downwards.
AAATATTGCCTTAATAATAACAGCAAGTTTCTAAAAGAGGACAAGCTTACAGCAACAGGAATGGCAGTGTTTGAGAAACAAAGGTATTCTAACCCAAACTCTATTTTCCTCCAAAAAAAAAAAAAAGAAACTCATTCAAACTAGTTCATATAAAGAAAAAGTCATTGCAAGGATGTCACAGGCATTTCATGAATAGACAATATCAGTACAACAAGTGCAGCTGGATCTTACATGACCTGGAAATGGAAAGTCAGAAACCAAGACTCTTCCCTCTGTCTTTCAGTCCTCCTTAATTCTCTCTTCTAGTCTTTTTTCTAATTATCCATTTTCCACACGAGTCAACTAGTTGTCATTCTCTATTGTATGTCACCAAACATTGACCTTCCACTGCTAACAGTCTCATTATCTGTTGTTTGGAAGGAAAGAAGGGCTTTGTTGAATCCAACAAATCTTTAAATGCCAGACAACACACATCACTGACCATTAAGCAGTCAATGGACTGGCTCCAATAGGGACCCAACAGTTCACAATTACATTAAAACTGTAGTTGTCTCCTGAGATTTCTTAATTACATTGGTCTTCTAAATCTGAATAAAATGTGATTGGCCAATGCAGAAAATGTGTACATTTTGGGGATTCTTCATACAGTCACAAGAAATGCTCCACAATTTGTCATTCTAGTGCCATGATTTTATAGAATCCTACCACTTTGATGTGATATGTTTCTGCATGTTGATGTTTCTCCACCCCGCACCCCATCCCCTAAAAAAAGACTTTAACAGTTTAGAAAACTGTTAGGAAATGAAAGGCCACAATGAGAATTATTAAATGTTTTCATATAATTATATGAAACAACATAACTTCTTGTCCAAATTAGGTGCTAATCTTCTGACATGCTCACCTATCAAAGTAATGTGATATCCCAATCACATAAATTCAAAGTAGAAACATAATAAATGGTAGCTATTAAAAGGCCAGAATTTCAAGTAGTCTGAGACTATATTGTTCTTCTGAAAGTTAGACATGATCCTACAGATAAATATGAACAAAAAGGGAATGAGACTATTGATCCTGACTGAAGGATGAGGTTGACATCTCAACCTAGATCATGACCAAACAAAATTAGGCAAATTAAATTCCATGTTAAGAATGTCTTGTGCTTTTCAGTATGTCTTCCTTATTAAATGGAACACATAAAAATGAAGCAATGAGAATGAATAATATGAAGCTTAAAAGAAAAGGAAACATGACACATAGTTCATAGGATGAAGCAAAACTTGAACTGGATACAAAGAAAATCTTATAAAAGACCACAAGGCAATAATGAATTACTTCTCATGATCACAAACAGAAGTAATCTTTCTGGATTATCTCAATCAGGAGCACTTGGAAGCAGCAAAGAAATTTATGCCTAATGGTAAAGGTCTAAAAGGCTCATTATATTTCTGAGTGAGAAATAAATATAGGAAGGTATAATTCCATACAATATCTGTTATCGTTACCACCTGGACTATTTCAGTGTCTGCAGTAAAACATAGATACCATTCTTTATATTTAAAATAGGAACGAATTACAAGACCATGTAACAACTCATTTTAAAATAATAACTTCTAGAATATTTGTCCTTCCTATTCTTATTTCATAACTGTCTCCAAAATTATTCTAAGATATTCTATAATATATATAGAAAGTAATAAAATAGCAACTGTACCTTAGAAGATCAGGTAGTGAGTGAAAGTTGCTTGGCGACCCCACAGACTGTAGCCCACCAGTCTCCTCTGTCCATGGAACCCTCCAGGCAAGAATACTGGAGTGGGTTGCCATTCCCTTCTCTAGGGGATCTTCCCGACCCAGGGATCACAGCCAGGCCTCTTGTACTGGCGGGTAGCTTCTTTACCATCTGAGCCACCAGGGGAGCCCTGATGATCAGATAGCAGCCATTTAATTTCTTAAAACATGTGATTTATATTTGGCAGGAATGATATTTTTTTTACATTGGATTTGTTTTTCAGCCCAGCAGTAAATATTTTGATAAAACAGGTCTTCTATCTTCTTATAATTTGATGAAATATCCCACAATCTTACATTTGATGCTAATTTTTTTCACATACATTTTTTTTTTCCTTAATTGGGTCATAATTGATTCTCTGTGATACGGAGAAATAATTCCATAATGACATAGCTCTCATTTTGTCCTATTAAATTCTCATTTCATTCTTTCTTATAATTGCCCTAGTTTAAATTCTTTTAATCAATCTTTCTTTTTTTTTTCTCATTGTGAATTTCTTTTTTTTCCTCCTCCCGGAACGATTAACCATATTATTTCCCGAAGATTATGACAATATCTTTCCATAGGAAGCCACACTTCCCAGTTTTTTTTTGATGTGGGAGTTTGATGGCTTCATCCTTTTAAGTTTTTCCCCAAGTCAACAAGACGCAGTTTCTCAACAAGAATTTTACTTTTTACATGTAAATATGACACTATCAATCAATGACCAAAGGAGTAAAACAATAGCCAACATTTATTAAGCAATTACTATATGCTATGGCACCTTGAAAAGCACTTCACATGCATTTTCTCCTTTAATCCTCAGAAACATTCTTTCAAATAAATGCTATTGTTCCATCCACATTTACTTTGTAACTGGACAAATTGATATAATGATAGATTTATTTATTTATTCAAGATCACAAAGCAGATAAGCAATGAAGCTGGACTGCATTTGAAGCAGTCTGAGCTGAGGCCATCTATAAGTAGGGCATGATCATGGTTGCCGATAGCACATGTTCAGAAAGACATGGCAAAAAAAGGCTCCTCTGCTATTCCAAGCATAATGCCCAGTATGCTGCTGTATGCTTGAAATCCTAAGTAATTAAATATTATACAATTATTCCATATTAAGAAGGTCCTGATAGAGCACCTCTCTTTAAAATCTCAGCATAAATAAGCCTATCAGACAGAACCCAGACAGAACCTTTCCAGCTTGTCTGAAGAAGTTGTATCAGGTTTTCAGCAGAATTAAATTAAGGAATCTCCCTGGTAGGAGAAATCTAGATTACTGACTATGCTGGAAGATTGTAGTCAGAAGGAAAATCTTCAAATCCTCAAGAACTTTAGACACAATACTTAGACAAACTATCTTCCTCAAAAACTATGTACAAGCATCTAGCATATGGTGAGACAGGACAGATGCTCTTTGCTTTTAACCTAACAATTCATCTCTGTCTTCATCAGAGGCCTCAAATAATATTAATAAGAAATACAGAAACTATGGAGTAGGGAATATTCTACGCTTTAGTAAACAGTCTTTATTGAAGGTAGCAGTCAAAATTAGATTTAAACAATCATTAGTTGTGGAATAAAACAAAGAAGGAACTCCTCTTTTGGACATTAGTAGACAGTATCTAGTTACTCATAAACCAGAAAAAAAGAGTCTAAATGGAATTTTCATCCACTTTGCATCATTTTCACACTGTCTTACTTCTGGGTATCATATTTTCCCACTGCTTCCACTAAAGGACAAGTTGAACAGTCTGATGGAAGTTTATACAATATTGTCATTTCAAATACAACATATACCAACTGCTGGAAATACATCTTCATAGGCATGAAACTATTATTATACCACTTTAGATTGCGTTTGCCCATTTTACACTCATACTACTACACAACTTTTGGGGATGGGTAGGTAAAAGACTGTTGGTGAAAATGATGAATGAGGTCTTCAGATATTTATTGGTTATGGAACTGCGGGCAACTCATTGAGTCTCAGTATTCTCATGTCTAAAGTGAGGCAGCTGGAGTAATTAATCCCTAATGTGTCACATTAAGCCAAAGTCTATGAAGCTACAGAGACACCTGCCCAAAGCAGAGAGAGAGGTCACACAAAAAGGTTTTCATTAAAAAGAGAGAGAGAGAGAGAGAGAGATTAAACAGAACTAGTTCTTTCAGAAGACTATTCACATCTCGGAATGGCATGGGTTAATAACAAAAGAGAGTTCGTTAAAAGTGTCATTAGCTGAGCCAAATAAGGAGGTAAATGAATCAAGTAAAATAATATTGTATTGGAAGGACCAAAACAGATGAGGGGAAATGGACAGGAGGAACAGGAATACTCAGAATGAGGCAAAAGGTGGCTTACATCACTCCAGCATTATTCATACTACCAAACACCTCAAAGCATTACTTAAGCAGTAAGTGAAATAATAGTCAAGTTCTGTCTAAATTGCTCAATCTAGAAGTTTGAAGCAAATTGTAGCTGATTTTATTTAACAAAATTATTCAATCAAAATTGCAAAAGAGCTAATCTGCCCAAGGTTCAAAAGATATGGCTGGTTTATTTTCTGAAGCAAGCCAAGATGCAGTCCATCAGACCACAGCTTTCAGATGTCAGTGTTCACTACACAGAAAGTTAACATATTAAGATATCAATTCTTCTCTTGTCATTTTCACTGCCACAAGTACACTTCCCATTTTAACTAAAAAGCAGTATTTTGAAACTCATATATGAAAAAAACTTGCCACAGCTAAAAACATAATTTCATTTTTTTTAATGCTAGTAAGCTATGAGAAACTCCATTCAGCAAATCAATAGAATTTCACTCAGATTTTTTCTCACTTATGTCAGTGTGTACATCTCCAGTAGTCTTAATATGCAAATCAAGCCTTTTTCTTTTTAATTTTCAAAACTGAACACTTTTCCTAATCCTTATACAACTCACAAACGCATTTGAAATATTTCAAAAAGAAGTAAAAACAAGTGCCTTCACTTCCATTTGACCCGTAAATGCATTTATGTATTCAGTTGAATTGACTGCTCTTCTTTTGCTTTAGGATAAGCTGTTTCGAGGACTTTCTACAGAAAGTCATGTCTGACTAGCAGGTCACAGGCCATTTACCGGTTTGGATTTGGGGAGCCCCGGCAGGTAAACGGGCAGTTTTCCTGTAACATGTTGACAGAATTTTTAGGCTGATGTGTAACTGTAAAACATGCCAAAGTGATTTTAGATACTAGAGGAGGCTGTCCCAGGTGCTCTGGAAAGTGCCAGCTACTTAGAAGTTGCAGCACTGGCGGGGGCACGCTGCCCAGACCCCAAGGGCGCTTCCACCTCCTCGCGTCCCGGGCCTCCGGCCAAGAAGCCCGCGGCAGCAGCCGGCGGAGGGGCAGCCTGGTCCCCACCGCCAGGAGCACGGTCTCCGCGGGACCCCCGGGCCGGCCGGCCGCCCTCCCGCCTCCCGGCCGCGCGCGCACCCACCTGGGGGCGCTGAGCCGCCTGCAGGCTGCTCGCAGCTCCCGCGCGCCCAGCCTGGCGCCGCTGGCAGCATCGCGGCCGCTGAAGCCCGGGCGCCTGGACGCGTGCCCGCCGAGCCCGGACTCTCCCGATCTGAGGTTCTCCTCGACCTGGTCTCCGGGCCTCGCTGTCCTCAGCCCGCTTCCCACCGCGGCTGCTGCGGCCGAGGTCCCGGAAACGCAGCCCCGGGGCGCGGGCCCTGGGCGAGGGCTCGCCGCGCTGGGCTCCCTGCGGAAGTGAAACTGCTCCGGGGCTCGCGCTGGTCTCCTTTTTAGGCCACTTCGGTTTCTCCTAACACTCTTCGGGCCAGTTCCTTCCTCACCTTTTCACTCAGGACATTTTTAGAGCGAGGTTACCCGTTCCTGTCAACTTTCTTGTCCCATTCAAGGGCTTCCACGATGCCCCCGCTTCCTGGAAGAAAGGGTTACCAGAGCTAGACCCGTACTGGAAAAGAGAGACAGTTCTTCAGTAGCTCAGTCGTGTCTGACTCTGCGACCCCATGGACTGCAGCACGCCAGGACTCCCTATCCCTCTTTATCTCCCAGAGTCTACCTAAGTTCATCTCCATTGAATCGGTGATGCCATCCAGCAGACCTACAGATATGGATGAGTCAGTAAAGATTATTACAGATAATAATGTAGATATAGATATATAGTTGGGAGTTTTTTGGTTTGTTTTGGGTTTGTTTGCTTTGATATTGCATTTTGCCCAAACATTTTAGGTTAGATCCATAAATTATGTATTGTATATTTCCTACTCCTGCTCAAAACTGGGCCTAGTTAAAAAACAAAATAGACATGGATCTAAATTGGTCCTTTGTTTGTTTGTTTGCCCTAAAGCCTGAAATACTCAAGAGTTTCCCCAAAGCCTTAAAATAAACATCCCTTCTTCTCTCAGGGATTTCTAAATTAGTAATTTACATTCTGAAGTTAAAAATATTTTTGAAGATCATCTTGAAGAGTTGGTAATTGTTCATGCCTAAATGTCCCCCTCTCTCTTTTTATGAAAGTAACCTAGAAAGGAGGCTTATATACCAACTATTTATATTTGTAGACCAACTATTTGATATTGATCTCATAAAGTCTCTTTTAGAAATGACACAAATCAAGTATCGAAACTTTTTTTTCACATAGCTGAATTTGTTTTACATTTTATATCATGATGAAGTAAACTGGGAGAAATATGTCAGCAAACTTGAAAGCTATTATAGATATATTTATATATATACATTCAATATATATTCCAATTGTTCCTTTAACCTCATTGTTAACTTTAAGTTGATTTCCTGTATTTGAAATAATGGAGCGGAAGATTTTATTTAATTTATGAAATAATATATTGACAAATTTATTGTCTTCTCCAAGTGCCTCTTTACCTAGAGACCACAGAACAATAAGGTAAAAACAGAGAGTTTGGATTAAAGAGTATATAAACTCTTGGTCAATATTTTCAGAAATTCAGTTCTCAGGAAAGCATAAGTCTTCTTAAACCAATCCATTGGGGAGACAGTGTTCTCACTGATGCATCTTCACAAAAGATGCTTTGACCAAGATTCTGAGGAGAAAGTGATAGACACCTTCTAACTCCTGCTTGCCAGTTAAGTGTCCATCTCTTCAAAAGCATCCCAGTTTTCTCTATGCAAATACACAATGCTCATTCCCTCCTTGCACACAAAGAGTTGTTCACAAGGATAATCTTCAGATAGCAAATTATATCTGTCACATATCAAGTAGCTTTCTTGTATGAAGAGCCCTGGACTGGAAGTCAGAAGGCTGTGGCTGCCATCTTGACTTTCCTCTTCACTATCTGGGGAGCTGGGGCAATTCTGTTATTTCTGAGCCGTGCATAATCCCAGCTAAATGTGGAAATTGAAATAATTATACTCAGGACTCTGCCAGCTATACAGTTTTATGACAGTGTCTCCTCTAATAAGATAACAATATTTATAATATATAGGATAATTAAGTATTTTCAGATACTTCCACAACTTTATCAGTATGATCCTGGTAAATGGAAAAATGAAAACAAAAATGTGTCTAAAATTTAGGGCTGTTTATATTAACTTACTTTATTGAATAAGATTTCGTGTTAGAAAAGCTTAAAAATCTATAAAGTTCAAAAATTATTCTAGCTTTGTTTTTGTTTCAGGTACTGAATGAGAACACAACTCTTGTTCAAAGATTTTGATGTAACAGTTTAGCCTCTTATTTGTTCACTCTTGTTTAATTAATATTGCTATTAACAGCTACTCTGTTTTAAGTATTATGTGTGCCAAGCACCATGTAAGTGATTCACAATGTTCATGTGATTTGGTTCTCAAAGCAATCTTTAGCCATATTTTACAAATGAGGAATCTGGGTTTTAAAAGTTTTAAGTAGACAGAACTGGAATTCAATCCCAAATCTGACCCCATAGCCTTCCCCCTTAGTATAAGCCTTCTCTTCCTTTTAAGTTGCTTAGTTATTGCTAAAGATTGCATGGACATCATAGACAAGGTTATACATATATATATATATATATATCAAAAAATTGCTTCTGTTTTACTCCTCTTCTTTCCACAGAGCAAAAATCTCATAGAAATGAACATCTATTTCCTTCAAAACAGATTTGAATTGAACTCATAATTCATTATAATAGTGGCACTATTCAGTTGAGAATATGTAGACATTGTTTTCACAAAGAAAAGAAAATGTGTGGAGATCACATACAGAGAGATCGTGAACAAAGTCTTACATATTCTACCTTTGCCTTTGCATATGAAAAGATATTTTAGAAATGTTTTCACTCATTTTGGTCTTCTCAGTGCCAGATAATCTTTAGTCACAGTTGACTTTATTTTCTCTCAACCTTCTCCCCTAAGGAAATGATACTGTCTAAAATGCTGGGTTAATCTCTTGGTTCACATTTGTTCTCAGACAAGAGGCACTTAGTAATCCTCACACTGAGATGCTTTTTCAGGCAGAATGCGACCAGCAGCGTGTAATCACAGGTTTCTGATTTTTCCCCTGTTACAGAATGACAAAAAATGCTATCCACAGTTGGTTTCTAGTTTCTCAATATATCAAACTCTTGGATCCATTGACTTCTTCCCTTGTATTCTTTTTAAAAGCATATTGACAGCTTCAGTCTGATTACCCCACGCAGTAGAGATTATGAGCCTCATGCTGACTCTATGTTCCAATAACTGGATGGCTGAGGCCCTGTTGCCCTGTTGGAGCTGCATGACTGATTCCTTGTGCCCTTGCAGACTGGATGCTTTTGCTAGTTCTGCTGGTTTCATTTCTACTTTTAGATTCTGGATCACTTAAAAAAAAAAAAAACTGGTTCTTTCCTAAAGCAGAAAGATATCATAAAAGTGAAAGAGTACATTTTTTCTTCATAGTTATTTATTATCAGAGAATTTTCCTCTTGAAGCAAATGTCCAGATCTTTATACATATATTATTCTCATGAAAGAAAGTGAAAGTGAAAGTTACTCAGTCCTGTCTGACTCTTTCAGACCCCGTGGACTATACAGTCCATGGAATTCTCCAGGTCAGAATACTGAAGTAGTAGCCTTTTCCTTCTTCAGGGGATCTTCCCAACCCAGGGATTGAACCCAGGTCCCCCGCATTGCTGGCGGATTCTTTACCAGCTGAGCCACAAGGGAAGCCCATAATATTCTCATAGAGTGTCTTATTTTCTAGCTCAAAACTAGACCAAATACTAGGAAGGTTTGAAGGCATTTCCTAGCCATGGTACTTTCCCTGCTATTGTTACTGAGAGACCTTCTTCGTTTTCTTTTCCTTCCTCACTTTTAACTGAATTCTTTCATACTAACCTAACCGTGTGATGGGCCCCCTAAAGATGTCCTATGATGTTAGGTATTTATTACCTAACGTTACATGGAAGGTGAAATTAAGTTAAAGATACTGAAATGGGAAGAGTCATGTGGATTATCCAGGTAAGTCAATGTAATAACAGGGTATTTATAAGATGGAGGCAGGAAAGTCAGAGAAGAGACATGATGAGAAGCAGAGATTAGAGTAATGTGCTTTGAATAGTGTGTGTGTGGCGGGGGGGGGGGTTGCCCACAAGCCAAAGAATGTAGGCCTCCTCTAGAAGCAGGCAAAGACAAGGAAACACATTCCCCTCCAAAGCCTCCAGGAGAAACCAGCCCTGCTGAAACCTGGCTTTTAGCCCAGTGGGACTGATTCTGAATTTCTGACCTCCTGGACTGTAGAATAATAAATGTGTTTTGAGCTACTAAGTTTGTGGTAGTTTGTTAGAGTAGCAATAGAAAACGAATATCAACCTAAGGTGATAAATTGAGTGTAGGGATATAATTCATTAATAGGGAAAAAATTATCTTCTTCTAAATAAACATATATTAAAGAAAATTCAACTCCTTTTCACATTAATTTGCTAAGTCCCTATGGAGTAACATTTCACTGTTAATTGGTAGTTGTGGTGGCTCTTTGATATTCCTTCCTGCAGGGCTATTTGCATTATGTACTTGCCTCTGTTCTCTAGTGGTTGAGCAGATGTGCTGAATCTTCACTTTTCTATTCAGTTGAGAATGACTTAGGGAATTCACCAAGTTTTTTGCTTATACAGTAGCTGACAATCCCCCGACCCCAGCCACCCCTGCCTATGCTAACAAGTGTAAGCAAGTTTGCTAGAAAGGAGCTTGATTATTATAACTGAGTTTTAACAAACAACACTATAAAAATTTTAAGTGTCAAGAAATATAAAATTCTCTATTTCTCATTTGGCTGTTTTGACTTTTTTTGAAAACTCTGATAATTTGCTTCTGTGTTTAGCCAAAATTATTGACTAGATAAGGTTTTCAGCCCTACTCTGTACCCTACTTAGAATGTTTTCCTTAGCACTTAACTCACCAGCGGTCTCTCAATGGCTGAACCTGTTAGCTTCAATCTACAGGATTGATAAATGCAGACTTTGCTCTTCACATTTTCATTATTCATTTATTTGTTAGTTCATTCAAAAAGATTTTAGTAAATGCTTACTATCCCCAAAATACAGTGTTAGGCACTGGACATGTAATAATGAAAAGATGCAGCCCTTGCTTCCATAAAGTCTGCCTTCTAGACATTCTGCTTCAGGTATGTAGAGAATTAAATAGGATAAAGTAATACTAAACAGTTCTATAATAATTGAAACTGTCTCTGGACCATTGGATACGTCAAGGATATTCTTGTAAGTAATGTCATTGTTAGAGCAGTTTCCATTATAAATAAACCATAGTAAAGAAACATTGAAATTGGGAGTCTGGAACAAGAAGACAGCAACAGGAAGTGGTTGGAAGCAAATTTCAACAGGAAGAGAAGCAAAGATAGTGTTTGAGACAGTGGTGTAACTAGCTATTAGGGTGCTTAGGGCAGTTTCTAAGAACTGTGCCCCTGAAACTATCCAAAACTTGGAAGAGCATACAGAAGGTATTTTCCACATCTGCCACACAATTTCAAAGGGCAGTGAATAGCCTGTTAACAGTTCAGAAGAGAAGATAATGCAGACATTTTTTGAGGAAACCCATTCAGAGAAGAAAAAAGCAGTTAGTATAACAGACTCTACAAAGAGCTAAAAATGGGTAGCAGAACAGAAAATGGCATCTTATGGTGAGAATTCTCACCAAAAATTGACTTATCATTTTCCAAAAACAAGGCCTCCTCTAGAAGTGGGCAAAGATAAGGAAACACTTTCCCCTCCAGAGCTTCCAGGAGAAACCAGCCCTGTTGATGCCTGACTTTTTAGCCCCGTGAGAATGACTAAGTTTCTGACCTCCTGAACTGTAGAATAACGAATATGTTGTGAACTACTAACAGTAACAGAAATGTGGGTGATGTGAGACTAATACCAAGAGAGTGTCAGCTCATATAGAGCTGAGAGTTCATTTGCTCCTTTCCTATGAACAGTGAATTTCCATGTTCTGAGAGACCAGTTGTTTGGTCCCAATTCATCTTTTGAAGAGAATATCCTAGAGGACTTCTGCCCTCATGAGTTTTCTGAGATCTCAGGACAGAGGGGCCTCGGTGTCACAGGCTCTACATTCTCTTGCTAGACCTCATATAGAGTTCCTGGATCCTGAACCTTCAAGATTGGATGGAGGAAATCTCAGGCCATTTTTATTGGGATGAATGAAAAATATTTCTTCACTAAGCTTTGCTGGAATCAAAAACATCATATATGCTTTCGAAGGAAAGAGAAGACATTATTTATTATGAAGGGGTGATTTTCTTTTGTGACTCTAGGTCAAATATACATAAGACAGCGATGTTGAAAACTATATTGAAAAGAAGATGAATTTAACTCACTGGTATAGCTACCTCCCTAGAGGCTTCCGGAACAGCCACAGAAAGAGAGGAAGTTAGGGGTGTGATAAATTTGTCTAATGGCTAGAGATATGAGTGGGAGAGCACTTTGAAAAATTTTGATGAGGGAATCTAAGAAATATATTTAGTCCTGTGACACTGCAAATATTTTGCATAAGTTTTCTTACATTTGTTCCCTACTGAAAAAAAAATATGCCTTTTATTTTGAAAATTACTGAAAGTAATATTGAAAGTAACTGAAATAGAAGAAAATAAATTAAAAAATTTAAGATTAAAAGTGAAAGCTATTTTTACTCTAAATACATACTGAGCATTTTCTAATCAGGTTACATAAAAGATGGACATTTTGAATGTTAAAGTATATAATTCATAAAATGATCTTAATAGTCAAATAATTAACAGTTAACAAAAATTCAACTTAAAAATAAAAGAATCTTGTTTTATAGACACAGTAAATACTTGCCATGAAGTAGCACTGAGGAATTTGAAAATAAAGTGAATATTCAAAGCAATCATAATGGATTATTATCCAGTCAGTCAGCAGCTGTATATTAAGTACCTACTACATGTCATGGTTTCTATTCTTAGAGTGTTTAAGACAAATAATAGAAATTGTAATAAAGTATAAAGTATTCCAACATTAGAATACAGAAAGTATAATATTATTATAGAACAGGCCCTGGGTTATTTGGGATATTAAACAGATTAGGACAAGGCATAGGAAGGCTAGCTTAGCATGATAGTGAGGAAAACTCTCCCAGGGATTAATTATCTGAATGCCTGACCAAATTTAAATAATTAAAATACAGTCTCTAAAGTAAAATCTCAATTTAGGAAAAGGCAAGGGCTCCTTGGTACACTGAAACTATTTTCACAAGTGAATTCCAATCTACACTAAAACAAGCAAAAAGTGATAATGATCAGTAAAGCTATCGTATCATAGAGCTAAATATGTCACTTTTTTCTAAATCTTTACTGAAACTTATTCATTATTATAATACCATTAGCAAGTGGTAATTATTTTTTAGTTTTCTCTTGAAATTCTGAATGAAGTGGACAGTTACCAACTGTATTGATAGTTTCCCCTTTTATACCTTTCATATTTAGTTAAAAGGGATCTGATTTCAGTGACTAACAGGTAGAATGCAATTTATCTTGCCACCAACTTCTTTTTTTATCAAAAATACTGCCTTAAAGAAGAAAGAGAGAAGCTACATATGAAGTAAGTCTTTTATTTTTTGGCCCTTTGCAGAAGTACATGTTACATAAGGGTGCGGTGTTTCCTTCCCAGACAAGCATAACCAGTAAGAATAGTCTAGTAGGATCTAGTCTCTTAGGATGCTTTCTGTTCCCTGGGAGAGGTCTAGCTCCCTAATTCCTATTCAGACACAAAGGGAGAAGAGATCTGCTATCTGTTATGTGTCCCATTGAACTAGAAATCACAATATAAATCAGTTGACGCTTGTGGCCGCATTGTGACTCTGACATAGGCTCATTAGTGAACTCAACTGCAGTGCAGATTAATCCTTATTTACCCATTATATTTGTTTGTCAGAAGCTAAAGGGAATTCCCTCCTTGGGCTTAAGAGTGGATTCACCTATAAATCTGATTCTATGATCTGAGCAGAATTGACTATACATTCTTGTGACTTCCTGTGCCCTGTGCTTATTTTTATCATAACAACACTCATACAGTTTATTCTTATTGATTTTAATATAGCCTTCCTATAGTAAAATGTAACCTCTCAAAGGATCTTATTCATTTTTCTATCCCCAGGACTATCATAGTTTTAAGAATAGAATAGGTGACTCATACATAAAAATTAATGTTTGTTGAATTAATCACTGTGCGAACTATTAGAAACACCAAGTTGAGCAAAAAGAGTTCCAGGTCTCAAAAATCTTAATGCCTAATGAAGAAGGCAGATATGTAAACTAATGGCAATTTAATTCACATAAATATAACCCTAAATGGGCTTCCCAGGTGACTCAGTGGTATAGAATCTGTCTCCAATGCAGGAGATGCAAGAGACACAGGTTCAGTTCCTGGCTAGGGAAGATCCCCTGGAGGAGGTCATGGTAACGCACTCCAGTATTCTTGCCTGGAGAACCCCATGGACAGAGGAGTCTGGTGGGCTTCAGTCCATGGGACTGCAAAGAGTCAGACATGACTGAGCACAGAAGCCACAAACCCTAAATAAAGGTGCAGAACTGATTGTTTAAGCCTGAAATGAAAGAGGTGATTAAATATTAGGGAGCTTTCTGAGCAAAGTAAGTTTTGGAGTTTGGATCTTTAAGATTGGGCATTATTTCCACAAAGAGATGAAGGAGATACAATGAAGCAGCAGCTGTGAGTTATGCCTAAACTTTGGACTTTTATTATTTAACCTGCTTCACTGCTGGTAGCATTGTTCAGAGAGTTATTGAAGGTCATGTCTTAGGGTGAACTCTTTTGTATGCACATGATAGATTCCCAGCCCAAACCAAGTTATGTAAAGTGGGGCATTTTAACAGATCCTGTGACCAAACTGTGAGAAGAAGAGCGGTGTACCTAGGACTTGTGGAAAACTGAAATAAAGGACTATTCTCTCCCCCTCCACTTCCTTTCCTTTCTGTTATTCTAGAATGCAGTGCTGTGTATGCTAACTCACTTCAGTCATGTCCAACTCTTTGTGACCCTATGGACTGTAGCCTACCAATCTCCTCTGTCCATGGAATTCTCTGGGCAAGAATACTGAAGTGGGTTGCTGTGCCCTGCTCCAGGGGATCTTCCCAACCCAGGGATCGAACCCACATCTCTTACGTCTCTGCTTTGGCGGGTGGGTTCTTTACCAATAGTATCACCTGTTGTTGTTCAGTCCCTCAGTTGTGTACAAATATCTGTGACCCCATGACTGTAGCACACTATACTTCCCTGTCCTTCCCATCTCCTGGAGCTTGCTCAAATTCATGTCCATTGAGTCGGTGATGCCATCCAACCATTTCATCCTCTGTCTTCCCTTTTTCCTGTCTTCAATCTTTCCCAGCATCAGGGCCTTTTCTAATGAGTTGGCTCTTCACATCAGGTGACCAAAGTATTGGAGCTTCAGCTTCAGCATCGGTCCTTCTAATGGATATTCAGGATTGATTTCCCTTAGGATTGATGAGTTTGATCCCCTTGGAGTCCAAGGAACTTTCAGGAGTCTTCTCCACAGTTCAAAAGCATCAGTTCTTTGGTGTTCAACCTTCTTTATGGTCCAACTCTCACATTCGTACATGACTACTGGAAAAACCATAGCTTTGACTAGACAGACCTTTGTTGGCAAAGTGATGTTTCTGCTTTTCAATACACTGTCTAGGTTTGTCATAGCTTTTCTTCCATGGAGCAAGCCTCTTTTAATTTCATGGCTGCAATCACCATCTGCAGTGATTTTGGAGCCCAAGAAAATAAAGTCTCTCACTGTTTCCATTGTTTCCCCATCTATTTGTCATGACGTGATGAGACCAAATGCCATGATCTTTTTTTTTTGAATGTTGAGTTTTAAGTCAACTTTTTCACTGTTCTGTTTCACCTTCATCAAGAGGTGTTTTAGTTCTTCGTTGTTTTCTGCCATAAGGGTGGTCTTATCTGCATATCTGAGATTATTGATATTTCTCCTGGCAGTCTTTATTCCAGTTTGTGTTTCATCTAACCAGGCATTTTGTGTGATGTACTCTGGATATAAGTTAAATAAGCAGGGTGAAAATATGCAACCTTGCCATACTCTTTTTCCCAATTTTGAACCAGTCCATCATTCCATGTCTAGTTCTAACTGTTGCTTCTTGACCTGCATCCAGGTTTCTCAGGAGGCAGGTAAAGTGCCTGCCTTTTACCTGCCTCTAGTATTCCCATTTCTTTAAGAATTTTCCACAGTTTGTTGTATTCCACTCAGTCATAGGCTTTAGTCTAGTCAGTGAAATAGAATTATATGCTTTTCTGGAATTCTTTTGTTTTTGCTGTGATCCAATGTATGTTAGCAATTTGATCTCTTGTTCCTCTACTTTTTCTAAATTCAACTTGAACATTTGGAAGTTCTCAGTTCATGCACTGTTGAAGCCTCACTTAGAGAATTTTGAGCATTAGCTTGCTAGCATGTGAAATGAGTGCAATTTTGCTGTAGTTTAAACATTCTTTGAAATTGCTCTTCTTTGGTATTGGAATGAAAATTGACCTTTTCTAGTCCTGTGGCACCACCTGGGAAGCCCCTATTCTAGAATTGCTGCCTGGAAATGTTGAAAACAGGCCAAGCTGAGGCAAAATGAATGAGTAGGATAGTGAGTTGCTCTCTCTGGTATCAAGTTTAGAAAATTATGAGATATGAATCTTCACAGCAGCATTACCCATAAGAGTTAAAACATGGAAACAACCCACATGTCCATTAACTGTTGAATGGGTTAAAAACATGCAGCATAACAAACAATGGAATATTATCCTGCAATATAAAGAATGAAGTGCTGATATATACTCCAACATGGAAACATAGGTCAAGTTAAAGAAGCCACTTACCAAAGACTGCATACTGTATCATCCCAATCATATGAAACGTCCAAAGTAGGCAAATCATCACAGACAAAAAGCAGATTTGTGAAGAGGTTGAGGTTAGTGCCAGGCTGCGACAGTGAGGAGCTGCAACCGAGAGGAGCTTCCCCACACCCAAGGTCAGGGGCGGCAGCCGAGAGGAGCTACCCACCGCCAAGGAGCAGCGGCTGTGTGGGTGCAGGAGGGCCAAGAGGAGCTACTCCACGTTCAAGGTCAGGAGGGGCGGCCGTGAGAAGATACCCCTCGTCCAAGGTAAGGAGCAGCAGCTGCGCTTTGCTGGAGCAGCCATGGAGAGATACCCCATGTCCAAGGTAAGAGAAACCCAAGTAAGACGGTAGGTGTTGCGAGAGGGCATCAGAGGGCAGACACACTGACACCATCATCACAGAAAACTAGCCAATCTGATCACAGGACCACAGTCCTGTCTAACTCAGTGAAACTAAGCCATGCTGTGTGGGGCCACCCAAGACGGTCAGGTCATGGTGGAGAGGTCTGACAGAATGTGGTCCACTGGAGAAGGGAATGGCAAACCACTTCAATATTCTTGCCTTGAGAACCCCATGAACAGTGTGAGAAGGCAAAATGATAGGATACTGAAAGAGGAACTCCCCAGGCCGGTAGGTGCCCAATATGCTACTGGAGATCAGTGGAGAAATAACTCCAGAAAGAATGAAGGGATGGAGCCAAAGCAAAAACAATATCCAGTTGTGGATGGGACTGGTGATAGAAGCAAGGTCCTATGCTGTAAAGAGCAGTATTGCACAGGAACCTGGAATGTTACATCCATGAATCAAGGCAAATTGGAAGTGGTCAAACAGGAGATGGCAAGAGTGAATGTCAACATTCTAGGAATCAGCAAACTAAAATCGACTGAAATGGGTGAATTTAACTCAGATGACCATTATATCTACTACTGTGGGCAGGAATCCCTTAGAAGAAATGGAGTAGCCATCATAGTCAACAAAAGAGTCCGAAATGCAGTACTTGGATGCAATCTCAAAAATGACAGAATGATCTCTGTTCGTTTCCAAGGCAAACCATTCAATATCACAGTAATCCAAGCCTATACCCCAACCAGTAATGCTGAAGAAGCTGAAGTTGAAAGGTTCTATGCAGACCTATAAGACATTTTAGAACTAACACCCAAAAAAGATGTCCTTTTCATTATAGGGGACTGGAATGTAAAAGTAGGAAGTCAAGAAACACCTGGAGTAACAGGCAAATTTGGCCTTGGAGTACGGAATGAAGCAGGGCAAAGGCTAATAGGGTTTTGCCAAGAGAATGCACTGGTCATAGCAAACACCCTTTTCCAACAACACAAGAGAAGACTCTACACATGGACATCACCAGATGGTCAACACCAAAATCAGATTGATTATATTCTTTGCAGCCAAAGATGGAGAAGCTCTATACAGTCAGCAAAAACAAGTCCGGGAGCTGACTATGGCTCAGAACATGAACTCCTTATTGCCAAATTCAGACTTAAACTGAAGAAAGTAGGGAAAACCACTAGACCATTCAGGTATGACCTAAATCAAATCCCTTATGACTATACAGTGGAAGTGAGAGGTAGATTTAAGGGATCTGACAGACAGAGAGCCTGATGAACTATGGACAGAGGTTCGTGACATTGTACAGGAGACAGGGATCAAGACCATCCCCGTGGAAAAGAAATGCAAAAAGGCAAAATGGTTGTCTGAGGAGGCCTTACAAATAGCTGTGAAATGAAGAGAAGCAAAAAGCAAAGGAGAAAAGGAAAGATATTCCCATTTGAATGCGGAGTTCCAAAGAAGAGCCAGGAGAGAGAAGAAAGCCTTCCTCAGCGATCAATGCAAAGAAATAGAGGAAATCTACAGAATAGGAAAGACTAGAGATCTATTCAAGAAAATTAGAGATACCAAGGGAACATTTCATGCAAAAATGGGCTCAATAAAGGACAGAAATCATATGGACCTAACAGAAGCAGAAGATATTAAGAAGAGGTGGCAAGAATACACAGAAGAACTGTACAAAAAAGATCTTCATGACCCAGATAATCAGAATGGTGTGATCGCTCATCTAGAGCCAGATATCCTGGAACGTGAAGTCAAGTGGGCCTTAGAAAGCATCACTACGAACAAAGCTAGTGGAGGTGATGGAATTCCAGTTGAGCTATTTCAAATCCTGAAAGATGATGCTGTGAAAGTGCTGCACTCAATATGCCAGCAAATTTGGAAAACTCAGCAGTGGCCACAGGACTGGAAAAGGTCCATTTTCATTCCAATCCCTAAGAGAGGCAATCCCAAAGAATGCTCAAACTACTGCACAATTGCACTCATCTCACACGCTAGTAAAGTAATGCTCAAAATTCTGCAAGCCAGGCTTCAGCAATACGTGAACCAAGAACTTCTAGATGTTCAAGCTGGTTTTAGAAAAGACAGAGGAACCAGAGATCAAATTGCCAATATCTGCAGGATCATTGAAAAAGCAAGAGAGTTCCAGAAAAACATCTATTTCTGCTTTATGGACTGTGCCAAAGCCTTTGACTGTGTGGATCACAATAAACTGTGGAAAATTCTTCAGGAGATGGGAATACCAGACCACCTGACCTGCCTCTTGAGAAACCTGTATGCAGGTCAGGAAGCAACAGTTAGAACTGGACATGGAACAACAGGCTGGTTCCAAACCAGAAAAGGAGTACATCAAGGCTGTATATTGTTTGTCACCCTGCTTATTTAACTTACAGGCAGTGTACATCATGAGAAACGCTGGGCTGGAAGAAGCACAAGCTGGAATCAAGATTGCTGGGAGAAATATCAATAACCTCAGATATGCAGACCACACCACCCTTATGGCAGAAAGTGAAGAGGAACTAAAAAGCCTCTTGATGAAAGTGAAAGAGGAGAATGAAAAAGTTGGCTTAAAGCTCAACATTCAGAAAACTAAGATCATGGCATCTGGTCCCATCACCTCATGGGAAATAGATGGGGAGACAGTGGAAACAGTGTCAGACTTTATTTTTTGGGGCCCCAAAATCACTGCAGATGGTGACTGCACCGATGAAATTAAAAGACGCTTACTCCTTGGAAGGAAAGTTATGACCAACCTAGACAGCATATTAAAAAGCAGAGACATTACTTCGCCAACAAAGGTTCGTCTGGTCAAGACTATGGTTTTTCCAGTGGTCATGTATGGATGTGAGAGTTGGACTGTGAAGAAAACTGAGCACCGATAAATTGATGCTTTTGAACTATGGTGTTGGAGAAGACTCTTGAGAGTCCCTTGGACTGCAAGGAGATTCAACCAGTCCATCCTAAAGGAGATAAGTCCTGGGTGTTCACTGGAAGGACTGATGCTGAAGCTGAAACTCCAGTACTTTGGCCACCTCATTCGAAGAGTTGACTCGTTGGAAAAGACCCTGATGCTGGGAGGGATTGGGGGCAGGAGGAGAAGGGGATGACAGAGGATGAGATGGCTGGATGGCATCACCGACTCAATGGGCATGAGTGTGAGTAAACTCCGGGAGTTTGTGATGGACAGGGAGGCCTAGCGTGCTGCGATTCATGGGGTCGCAAAGAGTCGGACACGACTGAGTGAGTGAACTGAACTGAACTGAACTGAACTGAGGTTAGTAGCAGATGGAGAGTGAATGCTCAGTCCAGGGTTTCTTTTTTAAAGTAATTAAAATGTTCTAAAATTAGAAAGTGAAATTAGAAAGTAAAATTAGTGAAATCAGAAAGTAAAAATTAGAAAGTAAAATTTGAAAGTGAAAGTGAAAGTCACTCAGTCATGTCTGACTCTTTGCAAGTACATGGGCTATACAGTCCATGGAATGCTCTAGGCCAGAGTATCGGAGTGGGTCGCCTTTCTCTTCTCCCGGGGATCTTCCCAATCCAGAGATCAAACCCAGATCTCCCACATTGCAGGCGATTCTTTACCAGCTGAGCCGTAAGGGAACCTAAAACTAGATAGTGGAGGTCATTGTAGGACTCTGAATATACTAGCAATGACTGAATTATATGGTTTAAAAGGCTGAATTTTATGGTATATGAATTACATCTCAATACAACTATTATTAAAAATTAATAAAGAAGTGCTTTAATTGATCTAAATTAATTCAAGAGCTAATGTTTGCAGTTAAGTAAGGATGCATGGAGTATGCTGATTCATCTTGCTCATCATGTGTTCATCTTTGAGACTACAAACAACAGTTATAGGAGGAGTTAGATATTTCAGAAAATGGTGCACATGGTTGGACTTGAGAAAACCACTTCCCCTGGAAAAGTTAGATATTATTCTCAGAAAGAGTTAAGAAGGGATGTGGGTGTCCCAGGTAACTCAGTAGTAAAGAATCCGCCTGCCAGTGAGGAAGATGCAGTAAATGCAGTTTCCATCCCTGGGTTGGGGATGAGCCCCTGGAGAAGGAAATGGCAACCCACTGCACCACAGTCCATGGGATCACGAAGAGTCAGATATGACTGAGTCACTGAGCATGCATACAAGCATACAAGATCAGCTTGAAGAGCCTAGTGACTTCAGCAGTTGGCTTAGCTACTGTGTGCTGTGGCATGCACTTCTTAGTTCTATGACACTCATCTCTCAGTTCCTGGAGGTATTAGCTCAGGACAGCTCACAACTGTGTTCTCTCCAGTTTTGTCTATCCTTCGCAAAAAGAAGTGGCCTTGATCAAGGTTACTCACCTTCCCTACAAGACAACCTGTATCCAGGAGCATAGCAGCTCCAGTGGAAGTTCAGTGTGGAAGGGCAAGAGCTGGACTGCTCACCCAAGATGGGTCATTTTGAAGGGTTGCCCAGTACAAGGGCTTACCTGGTGGCTAGGACAGTAAGGAGTCCGCCTGTAATGCAGGAGGCCTGGGTTCGATCCCTGGGTCGGGAAGATCCCCTGGAGAAGGGAATGGCAACCCTCTCCAGTATGCTTGTCTAGAGAATCCCATGGACAGAAGAACCTCATGGGCTACACTCCACCGGGATGCAAAGAGTCAGACATAACTGAGCAATGAACACACTACACGACACTCAGCATAAGGACCCGCCAAAGTATAGTATGCCCCGAGGTCTCTGTTGCAACTGCTTCTCTGCTCAACATCTTCCTTTGTCAAGTCCTACTTCCCTTATCTCACGCATGTGTTTTTCCTAAAACAATTTCTCAACAAAGCCTCTGCATGTAAATATCAGAATTATTCCCCAGACAACTTGTGACAGTTGGTACCAGGAATGACCGTAAGACGCTGACTGAAAAGTGATATTTGGAGCTGGATCTCAATATAGGTCTGAGAACATCATCACAGGCATTGAGAGCTTCTAGCATGTGGTTTCAGTATAGTTTCTAAGTTTTTTTCAGTTGTGAACTGGAAAGGTAGGCCAATGGGAAGGATGGGTGCAATAGCTCAGGCACATGAAAGGTTTGGGGAAAATAGTAATGATGAGGACCATGGAATTGAATAACTATAGAAAGAGACATTTGGTGCATTGAAAGAAGAAAGCAAAGGTTGAGGGTGGTGAATGACAAACATAAATCAAATTGTGAAAGACAAAGTCTCCTAGGCAGCATATAAAGAACAGAGTCTCATCTGGTGTACCTGAAGGTCAGGGAAGGTTAAGGATCAGGGCCAAGACTTAATTTTATGAGTAGCAGAACTCCAGAGAAGTTTGAATTCTCAATCCCAGCAAGTCTGCTATGCCAAGATCAGGGCTGTAATTGTGAAGGAATGGTCTCTGAAATTCTAAATGGACAAGCTCAGTAGCAGTTGTCCTCTGAAGGCCAGGGCTTTTACATAAGGAGTATCCCAGGTAGTAAATGGGATGATAAGATCCCAAAATAATCAATTCAGTATTTTAATCACCAGAAATATAATGGACACAATAAATGTAATTAGCAGCAAGATTGTCATGACAAACAGGGGAGCCTGATCCTCACAGACCAATGGAGATGACTAATAGAACACAAACACCTGGAACAAAATAACTAAGCAGACAACAAAGATATTGTTTAACCTACACATTGTTCAAACTATATTGAAGAAAAACAGCTTTCAGGCTTGAGCCATTTCATATATTTGAAACCCACTGAATGAAAGAGATCCCCAGAAGGAAGAGCCCTGCAGCATCATATCAAGTTTTCATGGTAATGATTCTCCTAGGCTGTGCTTAGTTGTTTAGTCACATCTGACTCTTTTTGACCCCATGGATTGTAGTCCACCAGGCTCCTCTGTCCATGGGAATTCTCCAGGCAAGAACACAGGGGTGGGTTACCATGCCCTTCTCCAGGGGGTCTTCCCAACCCAAGGATTGAACCCAGGTCTCCTGCATTTTGGGCGGATTCTTTACTGTCTGAGTCAACAAGGAAGCCGACTTAATGTTTCCTATCAGTTCAGTTGCTCGGTCGTGTCCGACTCTGCAACCCTGTGGACGGCAGCACGCCAGGCTTCCCTGCCATCATCAACTCCTGGAGCTTACTCAGGCTCTTGTCCATCAAGTCAGTGATGCCATCCAACCATCTCATCCTCCGTCATCCCCTTCTAGTCTTGCCTTCAATTTTTCCCAGCATCGGGGTCTTTTCTAATGGGTCAGTCCTTTGCATCAGGTGGCCAAAGTATTGGAGCTTCAGCTTCAGCCACAGTCCTTCCAAAGAATATTCAGGACTGATTTCTTTTAGGATGGACTGGTTTGATCCCTTTGCAGCCCAAGAGACTCTCAAGAGTCTTGACACAATGATTTAAACATTGCATGTTTTCATCAGAAGCTTGGTATTTGTTCTTTGGATATGAAAGAGATGTCTTCTGTTAGTCGCTCAGTCGTGACTGACTCTGTGACCCCATGGACTGTAACCCACCAGGCTCCTCTGTCCATGGAATTCGCCAGGCAAGAAAACTGGAGTAGGTAGTATTTCCTTTTCCAGGGGATTTTTCTAACTAAGGGATCAAACTTGTTTCTCCTACATTGCAGGTGGATTTTTTACTGTCTGAGCTACCAATCTCAGAGGAGAGGGAACTGAAAATATTTACCCAGGTGGGTTCCAGAATTGCTATGAAGCAGTGACCACTATGCTGTACACATTCCACCACCACTCTTGAAGAGAATTATTAATTTAAATTATCCTGCCCCTACCTCATCATTGTATGTTGGGCTTGGAGTTGGGGATGGGTGGAAGGAGCAGATCACTTAATTTTTAGTTTATAATGCTCTGTATTCAGTATGGCTAATTTGCACTGTTGTATGGCAGAAACCAACACAACATTGTAAAGCAATTTTCCTCTAATTAAAAAAATAAATAAAAAAAAGACAAGTTGCTTAAAAAGTTGCACCTGAAGAATTTCACACCAGGAGACTCAGCCACACTTGGACTCAGTTTAGATGATGATATTATGAATATTAAGCCTAAGTTTCAAGCTTATGCCTGAGGTTATAGTGTAATGACATTGTGATTCTCAGGAAGGGCTGAATATATTTTTGATGTTAGGGGAAAATGAATCATCAGAGGCCAGAGGGAATCCTGTGGTAGCTGTTATACTGGTGGTTTAGTCGCTAAGTCATGTCTGACTCTTGCAACCCCATAGACTGTAGCCTGCCAGGCTCCTCTGTCCACGGGATTTCCCAGGCAAGAATACTGAAGTGGGTTGCCATTTCCTTCTCCAGGGGATCTTTCTGATCCAGGGATAAAACCTGGGTCCCCTGCATCGCAGGCAGATTCTTTACCATCTGAGCCACCAGAGAAGACCACAGCTGTTAATCATCACGACCCACTAGCGCACCAGCCCACTTGGTACACATGTGCTCATCTGGTTCCTTTCCACACTGACTCAGAAGCAGACCACTTGACTATCCTTGACCAGTGGAACACTGATGAGCAAAATACAGAGGCTTAATACAGACTTACTCATTGGGCATCAGGGTTTGTACTGTAATGCTCTCCCTTGGAACTCAGAGCTATTACTTAAAGAGATCCAACTACCCTGATTGACAGAACATGTGGATAAAGAGAAATATCCAGCCAATCCCTGGTTATTCCATCCATCACAGTGGATGTGAGACACATGAGTAAAGAAATCATTCTGGATAGTCAAGCAAAGCAGTCACCTCTTGGAACAGAAGAACCACCCACCAAAGTCCAGCTCAGACTGCAGAATAGTGAGAAATAACAAATTTTAAGCCACTAAGATCTGGGTAGGTTTGTTTATATAGCAATATATAATTCAAACACTTTCAGAAAGATCCTCACATAGTGCAGGCACAAAAAAATAACATAACTGGTTATTGACAAAGTGGAGTCATTTAAGCATGGTACTTAATTCACAGTCTAATCTAAAATATGGCATAGGCTTCCAGGGGACTGACCTAGAAAACAAGAAAGTTTCCACGTATAAGAAGATCACAGTCATCATTTATTCGATGTTCTGAGTTAAAATTCCATTCAAAAGATGATAAAGTTTGTATTGGCCAAAGAAACGGGATAAAAGAGGAGAATTTAAGCTGAATAAATAGGGTAAATATGATTATAGATAACTAGAAAATGGAATCACTGAACAAGAAATAATTCATTTTCATATTCCAATTAACCCACACAAGCATATACAATCATTAAAAAGTTAAAACATCTGATTTCAGGTAGAAATATTATAAGACATTAAAGTTTATACTATAAAGCAGTTGATGTTTTAAGACCCTGAGGGCAGGTGACTCTGGTTGTCATTTCATTTCTCTGACCTTAGCGCCTGCTGTAGTGCCTAAAATAAAGTAGATACTCAGTAAATATTTGTTGAATTAATGACTACACACTGAGAAAGAAGCCCTGTTCAGCTTTTTAATGTGTGCTTGGGCAAAGAACTAGCCTCACACCCAAAAGCGATCCTCACTACCACCTCACTAACACGTCAGTCAGTAAAAGAGAGCTGAGAGGGAACATCGCAGTGTTTCCTCCCCTAACTTTTTCCCATGGGCTGCATCTCCTACCAGAAATGAAGTGAAAGCCTGATTATTTTCACCCTCTAGTAGATCAAACTAAATGTCTATCTTATCTCTGAAGTTTGGCTCACCATCCCACTTACTCCGGGAGTTAGTGAAGGACAGGGAATTCTGGCAGGCTGCAGTCCATGAGATCACAAAGAGTTGGACACCACTGAGCGACTGAACAACAACAATTCAACCTACAGAGCGATGCATACCGCTAAGCTGTGAAGTAGAAAAAAAGGGATCAGAATTAGAGTGGAGTAGAGGTGGCGAGGAAGCCTCCTGAACACTCTGTTTTTCATGCAAACCTATCTAAAATTTCGCAGAAGTTGGGTAGTCAATGTGAATCTGGGTGACACTGAACCATCTTTCCAATCATTCTCAGGAGAGATTCCCATGAAACAGTAGAACCCAGAATAAAAGGCTATGGGTGGACCACGTGTAGGAGGAGCTAAGGGTGGGGGCTTGTGGGCGAATTCAAGCCGGAGCCAAACTTCCCTCATCGGAGAACCGTTTCCTTCAACCTCTAGAGAAATTTTCAGGTGGAAAACTTACTTTAAAGTCATAAATACAGCCACTCACCTGAAAAGTGTATAATAAAAATAATTCAATGCTTCCCCTATGTTTTCGGATATTTTGAAACTGGTAAATATCCTGTGTGTATCTACACTGCTCCACATCCACTGCTATCCGATGAAGACCAGCCTGAATTACTACAAAAGGCTCTAACTGATCTTCCTGCTTCCATCCTATCCTTTACAATTAATCGTCTCTGCAGCAGCTAAACATAAACCAACCTGTTACTCTTTTACTAAACAAGCAAACAATAAAAAACCACCAATTGCATCCTATAACAGTGAGAGTAAAATCCCTAGTCCTTCCAGGCCTTCAAGGTCTCTGTGATTTGATTCCTGCCCGTCACCAAAATTTAATCTTTCAGCACACTATCCTCCTTTCTATGCCTCAAACATGTCAAGCCTGTTATTCCCACACTCTACACTGAAGTCTTTGCAAGCCTTCATTTTCTCATCAATTACATTTCAACTCAAATGTCACTACAGAAGGTTCTTTTTTTCTATAATACTGTTGCTCCCACCCCTGTCACTCTCTGTGGTACTTCATGGAAGTCTAATTGAACTGGTAGCTTAATCAGATCTGATGGCACAGAAATACATTATGAAATAAAATTTAAATTATACTGCCATGGAACAAGATAAAGTTCATGTTATGCTAATAAGGTAGACATTTAAGTGTTAAAATACCACCTACCTCCAACCTGAAATGGCATACAGGTGAGCCTGCAGTTCTATAATCCTTAGACCTATTCCCTTAAAACCCCTAGAGTTCTTCAAACACGGGCACAGCTTTAAGTAACATGAGGCTTCCCTGAGGCTTAGTGGTAAAGAATCACCTTCCAACGCAGGAGACGTGGGTTCAATCCCTGGGTCAGGAAGATCTCCTGGAGAAGGAAATTGCAACCCACTCCAGTATTCTTGCCTGGAAAATCCCATGGACAGAGAAGCCTGGCAGGCTATAGTCCATGGGGTCACAAAAGAGTAAGAGAGGACTTAGCGACTAAACAAGAGCTAAGTTATAGAAAGGACATGAAGAAGCCACATTCACTCAGGATTTCATCTTTCATGGCAAAAATCAGTTATCTAGCTCTCAATCTATTTACCTATGAATGTGATTATTATCTCTCTCTTATATCAGCTATGTATTAGCGCTATGAAGTATTAGCGCTATGAAAAGGCCAAGACTTTGTCTTTTTTTTTTTTCAGTCACTCTGTAACCTGTCTATGGAACTGCATCTAGCACAAATGTAGACTGATGAATTAATAAATTAAAATTTGGGTTTAGAAACAAAAATGAGGTTTTATTCCAAAGTACACAGTGGCCCATAAGTCCAGAATATATCTATGTGTATATCAAGCTAAGTGTCAGAAAATAATTAAGTGCCCTTGATTTTGCTTTCCTCACACAACTCCTGAAAAAGAACGATAGCACAGGCAGTACAGAATCAGGCATTCTTGGTGCACTGACAACCACAGTATTCAATAGTAATATAACTCCACCATCATCTACAAAACTTACATCATCACACCATCAATCCCAAAACTACCTTAATATTTAATTTGGACCTATGTCAAAATATTTTTTCTTAAATTCTAGTGGAAATGTTAGAAGAAAGTTGTCCCTTGCTTACTGAGAAAATTCACCCATAGTTCCAATTTTTGCAAATATTTTCCTAACTTGCTAACAAGTTACTTGCTTTGAGACGTGTTTCACTAGAAGTTTTGAAATGGAATAGTTTGTGCAGCTTAAATGGCATTAGATTGACAATTAAGAGATATGCGATGGATTTTTATTTTATTGTTTATAATAGGTTTGGTATTGCTTTGGGAGTCATTTTACTTTAGCCTGAATTTCACATTCTTCAAAATGAGATGCTTGAAATAGGAGTTTTCTGTACTTCCTTTATGTTCTTAATATCAAAGATGGAAATGCAGCTCAGCCATCCAATTTGAAATTGATGATGAAAAGTTAAATTTCCCCTTCTCCAATTACATAAAAACCAATGCATCAAGGAAAGTAAGAAACAGGCAAAGCCCAGTTTTAAATAAATTAAGTGTCAATAAAACCCAAAACCACAAATAAGCTATGGAGAAAAAGGTAGAAATGGGGTATTTACTGCAGTCGGTTGCCAGAAAACTATAAGATATTATTTTTAAGGTAAAAAAAAGTACACTGAATGCAGACTACTCTTGTTTGAAACTGTTGGACATAGGAGCAAAATTTGGCAACAAAAATTTCCCTGACATGAATATGTCATATATTTGAAAAGCAGAGAACATAGGGTCAAACAGAGAATTAGCTAGAAAGTCCCATTGAGAAGGAACAGTCTGTCCACATGGTAAATAGGAGAATGAGCAGATAGGACTTTTGTGCTATAAAAAGTTCTGCCAAAATAGCTCCTATATATTGGATTGGGAGAAATAAAGATTACTTTTATATCATATGGAAAGTAACCATTAATCTGCATCAACCACAGGTCCTTTCCCAGGTGAAATTCCTCAGATATGTGAATGAGAAAAATCACCTCATATAAGGATGCATACAAAAATAATGAGCAAAACAGAAGGAAAGAAACAGAAAACAAGACAGATAATGAAAACTCATTAGAAGAATATTGCCAAGAAACAATGAAAATTGAAACAAAATATCTTGGAATTACTATTCTAGAATCTCAATGTAGTGATTCTCCTATTAATTAGGAATATAAAGCATGGACACAAGACCTCAGAAAAGATACTAACAAATAAGTAAAAAATAAAACATAGATTATCAAAGCTAAGGAAAGAAGTAAAATCATAATTGAAATAAAAGTAAAATTAGAAGCACTATAAAAAATTAAAACCGCTGAATATATATAAGATACACAGAGAATAGAAATAAGTAAAAAAGAAATTGAAAAGAATGAA
This sequence comes from Odocoileus virginianus, assembly GCF_023699985.2. Classification (NCBI taxonomy): domain Eukaryota; kingdom Metazoa; phylum Chordata; class Mammalia; order Artiodactyla; family Cervidae; genus Odocoileus; species Odocoileus virginianus. The sequence continues at coordinate 40,326,652 of NC_069694.1, read as the reverse complement.
AATGAAGGGTTAAAATACAGAAGGAAACATTTAGTTAGGAAAGCCAGAAGAAAAATATTCAGTTAGAGTTCCAAAGTAAATAAAGAAATAGATTCCACTGAAGAAAAATTTCCGATATCAAAGAAGTATTGGAGCTAATGTTGAAATGGCATACCATATGTAAGAATAATTAAAACTAGATATATTGTAGTTGTATTCATCCATGTTGCTGTAAATGGCACTAATTTGTTAATTTAAGTTATATTCCATCACAGACACACACACACACACACACACACACACACACAGAGCAAGACATGGAACCAACCTAAATGTCAATCAGCAGATGAATGGCTAAAGAAAATGTGGTATATATGAAGAGTGAATGTGAATCATGTTGCAATGAACAACACACATACATACATTGGAGTACATGTATCCTTTTGAACCATGTTTTTTCTTCATATATATGCCTAGGAATAGGACTGCTGGATCATATGGTAGCTCTACTTTTAGTTTCTTAAGGAACCTCCATGCTGGTCTCCATAGTGGTTGTACCAATTTATATCCCCATCAACAGTGTAGGAGGGTTCCCTTTTCTCCATACCCTCTCCAGCATTTATTATTTGTAACTTCTTAATGGCAGCCTTTCTCACTGGTATGAGGTGATATTTCATTATAGCTTTGATCTGCATTTCTCTAATAATTAGTGATGTCAAGCATCTTTTTATGTGCCTATTGGTCATTTACATTTCTTCTTTGGAGAAATGCCTATTTCTTCTGCCCAGTTTTCAGTCGGGTTGTTTGTTTTGTTGTTAAGTTGCATGAGCCATTCACATATTTTGGAAATTATGCCCTTGTTGGTCACATCATTTGCAAATATTTTCTCACATTCTGCAGGCTGACTTTTCTCTTTTTTTGTGGTTTCCTTTTGCTGTGCAAAAGCTTGTAAGTTTCATTGCATCGCATTTGTTTATCATCATACTAAGTGAAGTAAGTCAGAAAGAGAAGGACAAATATCATATGATATCACTTATATGTGGAATCTAAAATATGACACAAATGAACCTATCTATAGAACAGAAACAGACTCACAGACATAGACAACAGATTTGTGGTTGCCAAGGCAGGGGACGGGGCAGTGGTTGGAGGAGAGATGAAGTGGGAGGCTAAGCTATTATATATGGGATGGATAAACACCAGGGTCCACTGTATAGCACAGAAAACTATATTCAGTATCCTATAATAAACCATGATGGAAAAGTATAAAAATAATGTGTCTGTATATATATATATATATTTATACATAAATATATATATATAACAGAATCATTTTGCTGTACAGTAGAAATGTATACAACATTGTAAATCAACTATACTTCAATTAAAAAAACCATTAGATACATTGCAATAAAGTTTCTAAACTTCAAAGATAGAAGTGCTCCTTTAAAGTTTAAAACATGTAAAAGGAGAGGTGGAAATATTAGGCTGCCTTTACATTTTTCCTCAGCAATACTAAACACAAGGATACAAAGCTGTTATGTGTTTAATTTTGACCCAAGAATTCTATACACAGAAAAACTGCCCTTGAATACAAATGCAATAAGCAAGTATTTTTTCAAAATAAAAGCACTCACTTCTGGCAGCCAGAGTTTGCCAAGAGATCAGAAAAAGTCCAGAGGCAAGGAGTAACATGTTCTTAGCATATATGTACATGAAACTATATCCTAATTTATATTACCTGGAAATCAGTACTATCATTTACTGTTGATTTTAAAAACATGTATCACAAAGGTAGATAAAACCAAAAATAATACAGTTATCTCAATTTATTAGATTGTGAGAGAATCAAGAAGAGAGGACAAGGAAATGTTACCATTGTTAATAATACAGCAGTAATGGAGTCTAAATATGTAGTGTATAGAAGTAATATATAAACTTATAGGTAAAATAAAAAGTCTTTTTTCAGAGGAAACAATGCAAATCACTGCAGAGTGAAAGAGTTTTAAAAAACAAAGTTATATAAGCAGAAGGCATAGCATAAAATAATATGCCAAATTAAACTCAAATTCCTCTAAAATATCAATGATAGTAAATGGCCTAACTTATTTAAAGTAAAAGAATACAATGAAAAACAAAACTGTGAGCTACTTATGAGAAGCAATGAAAAAACTCTGATTTGGAAAGATTAAAAATAAAATATTGGGCAAAGTACAAGGACAAACAAAATGAAACTAAGGATCATAACAATGTTGAACTCAGGCCAGAAACCAGTCAATGAGACAGACAGAGAAATATAGACAGAGAGATGGCCCAGGAGGTGGGGGTTAGTAATCTGAAAATAGAGAATGCACTTTCTTTTCAAAACATGCCATGAAAACATTCATTAAAATTCATATCTTAGGCTAAAAAAGAAAAACCCTCAACAAATTCCAAAATGTAAATAATGAATTTATTACTTGGGATTGGAAATTATTAACAAAACCAGAAATCAAAATTCTCCAGCATCTAGAAATTTTGAAACAACACAACTTTTCTCACAAAATCTTACTTTAAACAAGAAACCTAAAGGGAAATTCCAAAACACTCAGGGAGGTGGTTTTGGGGCAGGTAGAAGGGGGTGATACAAACTGGAAACCACAACCTGTGGAATATAGCTAAAGTGAAGCTCAGAAGAAATGTGCAGCCTTAAAAAATATATAAGAAAGAATGCAAATTGATGAAGAGAACTTTCAAGGTAATGAGTAAGAAAAAGAGCAAGAAAACGGACCTCAAAAAAGCAGAAGTGATGAAGCTTTAAAGTAAAAATTACTGAAATAGGAATAATACCACCTCTGGCCATGTCACAGTAGCTGAATAAAACTAACCCCCACCCCTGACTAATTACAACTGCAAATTTAATTAAGTATTTTAAAAGCTGAGTTTTTTTTTTTTTTTTTCCTTTTTTCTTCCCCAAGACATTGAAGAATAACACTATATGAACAGGGGAAACCAAATCCTTAGGAGAATGGAAAAGCATGAGAGCAATAAGTTGTATGTTAGATACCAAGATGCATGCTCTCTTGGGGAATTGCTTATTTTCACCCTACAGTATAGGTGGAGAATGGCAGGAAGTAGGTTAGGGCTTGCAGCTCAGTCTCACTGGACTTGGGAAACAGAATTCAAAATTCAAGGTTATCAAGGTCACTAAGATTGCTGGCTAAAATTTCAGAAAAATCAAGTCACAGAAAAATGAATCCAACAGACAGATCACAATTTTTCCTAGATACATTTGCAAATTCCTAACCTGTGAATGCACAGAACTTTATGTTCAGAAATCAAGCAGAAAGTGGCTCAGCTCAGTTCAGTTCAGTTCAGTCGCTCAGTCGTGTCTGACTCTTTGTGACCCCATAGATTGCAGCATGCCAGGCCTCCCTGTCCATCACCAACTCCCGGAGTTCACCCAAATCCATGTCCATTGAGTTGGTGCTGCCATCCAACTGTCAGGCGAGTGTATGCTCCTTGGTTTTTGTCTCCTCACAACAAAGATTTGGAGTGATGGACACTAAAGCCCCCTCAGCGTGTTATAGCTCTCGGGTCTTGGACAGACCGTGTTATAGCTCTCAGGTCTCGAATGTGTTATAGCTCTTAAATAAATCAGCATTATAGTTCAGTGTTACAGCTCTATTTTATTTAGATAATAGCAGGAAATCCATATTCGAGGCGTGAGGGCACGTTGATCCAAAGACATGAAGAGAAGAGCACTCCATTGCATGGGAGAGAGAGAGAGAGAGAAGAGAGCTTTGGCTCCTCTTTTTATGTTTCTCTGTCCCTGGGCCTGTCCTATGTAAATTGGGCCAGCCAGGAGTGTTGTTTTACTTGAGGTTCTCACTCCGGTCCTCGGACCTTCCTTTGTTTTATTTTCGAGGGCTTTTCCCTTCCAGGTCTTTTAGCCATCGCCATTCTGGACTCCTTTTCCCTATTCTAACTACCTAACACAACCATCTCATCCTCTGTCATCCCCTTCTCCTCCTGCTCAATCTTTCCCAGCATCAGGGTCTTTTCCAATGAGTCAGCTCTTCACATCAGGTGGCCAAAGTATTGGAGTTTCAGCTTCAGCATCAGTCCTTCCAATGAACACCCAGGACTGATCTCCTTCAGGATGGACTGGCTGGATCGCCTTGCTGTCCAAGGGATGCTCAAGAGTCTTCTCCAACACCACAGTTCAAAAGCATCAATTTTTCGGTGCTCAGCTTTCTTTGTAGTCCAACTCACATCCATACATGACCACTGGAAAAATCATAGCCTTGACTAGACAGACCTTTTTTGGGAAAGTAATGTCTCTGCTTTTTAATATGTTGTCTAGGTTGGTCATAACTTTCCTTCCAAGGAGCAAGTGTCTTTTAATTTCATGGCTGCAGTCACCATCTGCAGTGATTTTGGAGCCCCCCAAAATAAATCAGCCACTGTTTCCACTGTTTCCCCATCTACTTGCCATGAAGTGGTGGGGCTGGATGCCATGATCTTAGTTTTCTGAATGTTGAGCTTTGGCTACTAAGTGGCAAAACTTTAAGCAGTAATTCTTGTGGTCTCCAAGTGCTGAGGAGTCAAAAATTAGAGTTCAGGTTCTGAAGAAGAAAAGAATCTCAAGATAAGCTGACTTTATTCAGTTTGACTATTAAAAAAAATACCAAATTCCATCCATTGGAAGATAGTGTCAACCAGAATCTCTACAATTTTTCATAAGCAATGCCATGTATTTAATAAAGTTTGACAATCTTATCAAGAAATAGGAATGAATGTCCAAAATCAAGAGAAAATACACAGACAATACACATGAGGCAATGTGAAAACATGCACGATTAATCTTGTTTTTGAGTTATAGACTTAGATCACTAAATACCTGTAGTTAATATGTTTTAAAAATTAATAAATAAAATTATTCTTCAGAATAGCCAAATGTCTATAAAATGAATCTTTAAAAATGTTAAAGCTGAAAAATATTAAATCCTAAAATTCAAAATTATCTGAGATTAATAAATAGATTTAACTATTAAGATTAAGGTTTCAGCAAAAAGGAAGAAGAAAAGTTATTAGGAAATTGATTGAAATATAAGCAGAATAAAGGAGCAGAGGCGCCATAGGGATAATAATACTTTCTAAAAGTCATTAGAGTCTCAGGAAACGACAAAAGAGAGGAAAGAAGAAACAATATTTTAGGAGATAATGATGGTTGAGAATTTCCCAAAACAAATGAAAAATATCAAACCAAAAATTCAAGAACTTCTATAAATCAAAGAAAAACAAAGAAAAAATTACTCAGCGCCACATCATGGGAAAAATTGCTTGAAACAAAATACAAAAGCACCTGAGAGGGAAAAAATTCACAACACTTTTAAAAGAACAACTGTATTTCAAGAGCTGATTATATAACAGAAAATATAGAAGCTTCATGATAATGAAATACCATTTTTAAATGCTAATAGAACATTTTGTCAGTCCAGAACAATATAATCAACAAATATATCATTCAAAATAAAGGCAAAGAAATATATTTTCAGGTAAAACAGGAAAAAAAAAATCTAGTTTTCTCACTGGTAGATCCACAAAAATATATGTGCAAAGGGAGTTCTGTAGGGAGAAATAAAATTATCTTAGATAAAACTACAGCAATGAAAGAAGGTAAATAAAGATGATCAGAGAGTATAATTATTTATGTAAATCTAAATGAATATGTAAAATAGTAGTTGTAATATCTTTTGAAGCTTCAAATATGTATGGAAATAAAACATACAAATATAAGAAACAAGAGAAGATAAGTAGGATTAAAATGTTCTGATAATCTTGCCTTGTCCATGGAGTAATAATACTAATTTATGATGGACTATGACAAATATGGACTTCACGTAGACTTCAGCCATGTGCCATAGTTTGATTACCCCAGATTGCACTAATAAAATAGCAAAAATTGTATAGCATGCTTAGTAGTAAACCAAATAAGGGGAGGAAATAGAATATTTTTTAAAATTAATTTTACAAACAGATGCAAAAAGTAAGAAATAAAAATTTATGTCTCTTTTTCTGTTTTGCATATAGGGTTATCATTACCATCTTTCTAAATTCCATATATATATATGTTAGTATACTGTAATGGTCTTTATCTTTCTGGCTTACTTCACTCTGTATAATGGGCTCCAGTTTCATCCATCTCATTAGAACTGATTCAAATGAATTCTTTTTAATGGAAGAGCCAAAGGGATCGGGTGGAGAGGGAGGTGGGAGGGGGGATCGGGATGGGGAATACATGTAAATTCATGGCTAATTCATGTCATTGTATGACAAAAACCACTACAATATTGTAAAGTAATTAGCCTCCAACTAATAAAAATAAATTTTAAAAAGTGTCAAAAAAAAAGAAAGAAATAAAAATTTAGATTTAAACACAAATGAATGTGCTATAAATTGTAGCTAAATGTAAATTGCATAATAGCCCAATGAAATAAATTGCTAGACTGCTTCCTGGGTAGTTCAGATGGTAAAGAATTTGCCTGCATTGTGGGAGACCTCGGTTTGATCCCTGGGTTGTCAAGATCCCCTGGAGAAGGGACTGACAACCCACTCTAGTATTCTTGCCTGGGAAATCCCATGGACAGAGGAGCCTGGCCGGCTACAGGCCATGGGGTGGCAAAGAGTTGGACACGACTGAATGACTAATACAGAAGGATCTCAAAATAACAACATTTTGCTAATTACAACAAATTCACCTTATGTTTGTAGGCAGATTGAAAATAAAAAGATGGAAATATAAATACCATGCAAACACTAACAAAAGAAAGGTATTTAATCTATAGTACTAATATCTAACAAACAGACTTCCCTGGTGGCTCACTGGTAAAGAATCCTCCTGCAATGAAGGAGATGCAGGAGACGCTGGTTTGCTCTCTGGGTTGGGAAGATTCCCTGGAGGAGGGCATGGCAACCCAGTCCAGTATTCTTGCCTGGAGAATCCATAGACAGGGGAGCCTAGCAGGCTCTCATCATGGAGTCACAGAGTTGGACATGACTGAATGACTGAGCATGGATGTACTATCTAGCAAAGTTGCCTTTAAAGGAAGAAGCACTATACAAGATCAAGAAAGATATTCATAATGATAATAGGATCAGTTGAGCAGGAGGATATAACAATCTTTAATTTGTTTGTGTGGAGTTTTCCAGCTCCAAAGAAAAAAATATAAAGCAAAATGGGCAGGAGACATTGTCAAATCCACAAACACAAGAAATTTGAGCACAGTCTCTTGTTACTGATGGCACAAGCAAATAAAAAATTACTAAGAATATAAAATTTTTGAAAAATGCAATTAACAGAAACACAATTTTCACCTAATTTACATAAATCCAATATAAACCAAGGAGCTGCAGAACACGCTGTGTTTTCAAACCCACATGGATCATTTTCCAAAATGGAGCATGTGCTGGCCATAAAACAAATTTTAAAAATTATCAATGAACTTACGTAATTCAGAGGCATTTCTCTGACAACAGTGGAGTTGAGCTAAAAAATGAAAGACAGTAAGTAGAGTAAACTCTCTAAATTTGGGAGAAATTTAGCAACGCACATATAAGTAACACATGGGTAAGCAAAGAACCACAAAAGTAATTAGAAAATACTTTAAATGGAAGGAAAATGATAATATGATATATCAAAACTTATAGGATGCAGTTAAAACTTTAATTTCTAAATATTAGAAATAAACAAAAACTGAAATTTAGTAATTCAAACATCTATTTCAAGAAACAAAACAAATTAAATTCAAAGAATATTTAAAACAGAAAATAACAATGATAAGAACAGAAATCAATCAAAGCAAAATACAAAATTGTGAAAGGAAAGCTTTCCAAACCAAACATTAGTTCACTCCAAAAAACCAGTAAAATAGATAAATAATTAGCATAAGTGATAAAGAAAAAAATTAGAGAACATAAATGACTAGTTTCAGGAATTTAAATGGAAAATCGGTAGAAATTGATTCAATATTTAATAACACTAAAAACATTATGAGAAAAACATTTTGCCAAGAAATGCAATCAGGTAGATAAAGAAACAAATTCCTTGATAAATGTTGACACGTGGACTCAGATATGATCTCATGGTGATAGGTAGGGTTTAGAACATATGGAAAAATCACTCAGAATGAAAACTATTCTCAGCAAGCAGGAAAATTGATAGGCAAGTAAATAAATAACTTTGCAGATGAGGATGTGAAGTTGAGGGAGTTTTTCTAATGACTTCTTTTTCCTCTGAGAGGGGGAAAGCATGATTATATTAAATGAAGTGAGTAGAAAAGAACTTGACCTAAGTTTTGAAGGTATAGAAAGACATTGGGGAGTCCTGGGGGGATGAAGAGGCAGGTGAAGCAATGGATGATTTTCTGGAGAATGAAATGGGAACATACACATGTACACACACACACACACACACACACACACACACACAATCTTTACCACTGAGCAAACCACTTATCTGCAATCTCTCAATTTCAGTCATTTACCCTTAGAAAATAAAGAGAAGTATCTATAGCATTTTTACACATTTCAATGCATTTTTATACTTCTGGAAAATCTAAATGCCACAAACATGAATATTTATTGACACAGGAAGATTTGTGATTGCTAAGGAAAAAGAAAGAAAGTAAATTAGAATTTGAAACTATATGTGCTATATGATATAATATGAAATACTTATGCTATATGACAAAAAATGATAGAAAAAACACCAAAACTCTAAACATTCAGAGTTTTCTCTTCTTTGCTTTTCGGCATTTTCTAAATTTGCTGATTTGAGCATATACTACTTCAGTAACTAAGGGTAAATTTTATTTTGATTGAATAATTTAGATACAGATTAAGACCTGCTCAAAGAATGAAATGGCACAAATCTTAAATATAAAGATATTTTTTAAAGAGACATTTTTTCCCTATGAAACATCAGAAGGCTAACTCACTCTCTGATCATATGGAAAAATAAATAAATAAAAAAGGAAATATATTTGTGAAAAAAATCTTTTATTTTGTTTAATGTCATTTAGGGCTTCTTCAACAACCCAAATAGTAATTTACTAACTGCTCCACTCTAGTTTAAAATAATGAGGAAAACTATTTCTCTTGTATTTGGTTTGAGTCTAAGAAATGTCTCAATAACTGATTGAATGCTTCAATTTTCACTTCGATGTTTGGTATCGTAGACACAATGTTAAAAGAAGAGCTTACTCACTGGAAATGTCAACGAAAATAAGGTTTCTTTATTTTGTAGGGGAAATTCAAGATATTTACTATATAACACTTTCTGAACAGCCTCTGTTCAATAACCTTTTGAAAAGTGATTACAATGAATACAAAAGACACTCAACATTGTCCTACTACTTATATTAGAACTAAAGATTTCCTCATTTTCTTTTGGTTTTTATTGTTATTAAAAGTTCCAGTTATATGCAAATAGAATGAAAGCTCTGAGACAGGTAGATGTTGTTTTGTTCAAGGATGTATCCTGAGTGCCTAGAATAATAATTTGCCCACGATTAGGGCTACATAAATCTTGACTGAATGATGTAGTTTCAGACGCACGAAGATTAGAACTTGCTAAGTTCCTCTCTCTCAGCATACTTTCCCCACTGTTTTACTCCAGTTTTCAGTTTTCTGTTTGTTCCCAATTTAATTTAACTTCTATTGTTACTGAGGAGATTTGATAAGAAGAGAAGTTAATAGTGCTACATGATTGTTTAAAGGAAAGTTATAAGTTATTGAAGAGTCTGGCAGATGCTTTGTTTGTGTATTGACAAAATTGGGTGAAATAGTTCACATTTTAAGCACTAGAAAACATAATTTGAATTGAACTTTTATAGAATATCTTGTTACAACATTTTTTACAAGTGCACAGTGTTTGGGTAATCATATTAGATTTTGCTGGAAAAGTACACAAGTAACTTAGGGAAATAAGCTTTTTTGAAAACCTGTCTTTATTTCTTCCTTAATTTTTGTTTTTAGCTCTAAATTATACATGGAAAAGCCTCTTATCTTTAAATAAAAATCTTTAACACTAAGAAAAAGTTCAATCTAGGCCACTTAACTGCCATTAACTATCAGTATGCATGGTTAAAAAATTAGTATGCAGAGCATGCATATATCTGGAAGAATTGTGAATTTTAGCATTCCTATTTTCCTTTACAGGTAATACAATAACATCTTAGTATATTTTCTATTGAAAACTAACTTCAGATAAAATAAAAGGAATTTTCTGTCTGAATAAATAATGCATGAATCACTCTTTGAAAGAGATATCTAAATAATAGATCAGCTCTCCAGCATTGCTACCATGTATTATTAATTAAAAAATAAAGATCAGATCTACATTGAAAAATACATCATGGTATCTAGGCTATAATGTGTCTTAACAGTGGGGATTACATTTTATAGGCAATGAAGTGACCTTTTATCACATTCATGATGGCTTCGGGCCTTTGAATATTCCCTTCCTTTCAGGAATACATATACCTCTTTAAAAACTAGCCTCAGAATTCACTCTTTCTGGTAACATTCCTTGAATAAGTCTCACCCGAATGTGTCCATTGCATGCTAAGAGCATAACCTAATTTAATTCTATGTCTGAACATGGGTAGTTTCTTACTGTGACAGTCACTGCCCCTTGTCACTCTGAGTCTCACGGTAAGTGATGTTCTCTAAACATCTCCAGTCTAAGTGTGAATAAACTCATATTCCTCACCTCTGAAAAATTCTGGAGTATTTTGAGTAGCTCTATAAACTTCAAGGGATTACCAAAAAGAAAATACAGCCAGTAAGAGTCAGACTTACAAACAATGGTTGTGATACTAACAAAATTTAATTTGCCTCCAAGACTCACAAGCCTTTTCTTTATCTGTATGAGCTCCAAAAAGCTCTCTACTCCCATCCTCTTGGCAAAACTTCACAAGACCAAATCTGTCTTGCCTACTGTTGTATCCTTGGTTGTTATTGTCTGTTTCTTTTTCACATCTCATGAGGCTGAGTTCTGTTTAATTTCTGGAGACAGACTTACTATTTACTGCTACACATTTTAATTGACTGCAGTTTCCTGTTTGATATGTAATATGCAAACTACTCTTGAAAGAAACCTGACAATAGAGTCTTATGTCTTATTTACTTACCTAACTAATGAGGAAACAAAATACCATGTCTGACCACAGATTAAGTTTAATATTTGAGCTCACACAAAGCATTGGATTGCTAAATCAGACTTTATAAATCTGAGATCTTACCCAGTATTGATACATATATATTAGGTTGTTTTCTTTCCTCTCTGTCCCTTATCATATAATGTAAGACATATTAATCATAGCATTAAGTTACAAGATACTGAGAAGAAGAAACCTCACCCAGGGACTTTATATCATTTTACAGAGAAAAAGTGTTTGTTTGGGGCTATATTTAGGATAGATTTTTCGTGTTTGCCACCTGATGCAAAGAGCTGACTCATTTGAAAAGACCCTGATGCTGGGAAAGATTGAAGGCGGGAAGAGAAGGGGACGACAGAGGATGAGATGGTTGGATGACATCACTGACTCAATGGGCATGAGTTTGAGTAAACTCCAGGAGTGGGTGATGGACAGGGAGGCCTGGCGTGCATGGTGTCGCAAAGAGCGATTGAACTGAACTTTTTCATGTTAGGCAGGTGTATGACTGTGTTACTCTAATTGGAGATTGTATTGGTTTAAGGATATGTGTATGGCTGCAAAATTGACGAAGGGTGAACTGTGATGGTTTACTGTGTCAACTTAGGTAAATTATCTAATTGAACACTAATATAGGTGCTGGTGAAGGTATTCCATATATGCTATTGACATCTATATTAACTGAATTTAAGAAAAGGAAATTATCCTCAATGATGTGGGTGGATCTCATCCAGTTAGTTGGCAGACTTTACAGGCAAACACTGAAGTTTCCCAGAGAAGAAGAAATTCTGTCTCAAGACTCTAGCGGAATTGAATCTGGAGAGCTTCTACCTTGTGGGCCTGCCCTACAGATTCCAGACTTGCCAGCTCTTGTTAACTGCATGAGCCAATTCCTTTCAATCAGTCAATCTCTCCCTGTGTCTGTCTCTCTCGCTCCCTCTGTACTTATATGTACACATATGAGAAATTGACTGAAAATCATAGTGGTCAGAGCACACTTTGCTATTAGAAATGAAGCCTACTGCCTGCAACAAGATCCAGAGAAGTGTCGCCTTGACCTGATACTAACCACAGGATCACAGAATAGCCTAATCTGTTGCACCCATGAACAGGGCCACAGACTGGCCATAAATGGGTCTCCTTTGCCAAAAGTTCCAGGGAGTCCCTCATAGCACAAACTCAGATTTTTATATTTTTAAAAGGCTTCCCTGATAGTTCAGTTGGTAAAGAATCCACCTGCAATGCAGGAGACCCTGGTTTGCTTCCTGGATCGGGAAGATCCGCTAGAGAAGGGATAGACTACCCACTCCAGTATTCTTGGGCTTCCCTTGTGGTTCAGCTGGTTAAGAATCCTCCTGCAATGCAGGAGACCTGGGTTCTATCCCTGGGTTGGGAAGATCCCCTGGAGAAGGGAAAGGCTACCCACTCCAGTGTTCTGGCCTGGAAGTTGCAAAGTTGGGCACGACAGAGCGACTTTCACTTTCACTTTTAAAGCCACTTGCTCCAATTTTCATCTCAGTTGCAAACTCTGCCCTTCATTGTTCTTAATTCTCTGCTTGTTTTTCTTGGACATAAATTCTTGCTTCATGTCTTTCTTGGACATAAATTTTTTGCTTTACTTTACATTGTGCTAGTGTAAATTAATCCAATTACTTCTCGGAATCCAGCCACACAAAACAAAGTCAGTGTTGTACCAGTCTCCTCTGGAGGCTTCTCTTTAAAATATCCAGAGAGTATCCCCTCCCTACATCAGTGTCTCTATTGCTGTGCTCTTTAGAAAACATCCAAAACACAATTATTTTAGGACAATAAATAAGTCTATAAATTGTATTGGTACATTAAATTATACATTGCTTAATTTTTGAGGATTTTGGGCCAATCATAAAAGTATATACTTGAAATCATTAGTAAAAGATGGCACCTCACTAGTAGACCTAAAAGTTGTCCACAATTTCTTTTGTAGAATAAGATTAGAAATTTATTGCATGAATTACATTGCATCTTAATGGTGGAAATATATGTTGTCTACACATAGTGATTTGAGAGCATAGTGAAGACTCCGCTTCTATACGAAAAGTGGTACATCAACTAGACCTTGAAAGATGATCAGGACTTTTCTAGGCAGTGATAGTAGTAAGGACGTTCCAGACAGAATGTCACCTTCAAAGACAGAAGACATGCGAGTGTACGGTTAGCACAGGGCTGGTCAGAGCATACTACTGCATGTGTGATAGGACATTGAGTTGAGGATAGGACTGTGGGGAAATTCAGACACTGCAAAATTGATAGAACTTATTCTGCAGTTAATATGAGGTCATGGAAAGGTTCAATCCAGAGAGGAGACATAACAATATAGGAAGACAATACAAAGCTAGACGAGGACAAAACTAATTAGGAAGTCATTGCAACAGTTCATTTGAAAAATGGTGAGCCACCCACTTCCCCAAACCAGAAACCCGAGTCATCCTCAACTTCTCCCTCTGCCCCACTGAAACTGTCACTCAGTTCTGCCAGATGACCCTCTTAAAGAAAAGGTAAGTTTGTCCTCGTCTCTCATCGCCATTACCAGATGAGAGCCAGCCTCCGCTCCTGTCTGAGGATCCAGCGCATGTTGCAGACCTGAGAGGGTGACTCATTTTTCATCCTGTCTTCCCTCTGGGTGGAGCCTGTGTTCCTTCACGGCCACAGGCTGTATCTAGGGTGATCTGAAGACACTGGGCGGTGCTTAAGCATTCGCTGGGAAAAGACTTGCAACAGGGTAAGAGATAACGATGAGGAAGGAAGGTCGCGGGGTCTTGGCAGAGAAGACACGTGAATGTCTCAGCAGGCATGGAGGCAGTGGCAAATGGAACATGCAGCAGCAGAGAGAAGCCCCAGGGAGAGTCCAGAGAAAGCAAGATAAACCACATTTTGAAAATAACAGTCTACAAGTAGGTTATTACAGTCCAGCATCATGCAGAAGGGTAGTAAGGTAGGAAGTTAATCCATCTACTGAGAATTTTATTTGAGGGTATGATCACAAATTATGGTAAGGATTATACTGTTGAATCGGAGGATAATTCATAATAAGAAACAGTAAAACTGGCTTGAAGACTGAATCATTGGACTATTGATAATGGCAATTTATGATGATCAGGGCTGACACAAGCACTGAATATCTAGATAAAAGATACAGTAAAAAATAATGGACTCTTTCAACGTAAGATGAAAACAACATAAAAATAGAATTTTATGATGAGCATATGTAGACTTCAGGAGAATAAACCCTTGGATTTTCTAAAGGTAAGAGAAGATGAGTGGAAAGTAATTTTGCAGTTTTTGTCATCTTATATGCATAAAATGTCACCAACATTATTTAATTTAACAGGTTATCTTTTAATAAATATAAATATTTTAATATTTTGAAAGTCTTCATGTATGATGTCTTATCTCTTACTGTTGATTTTCCTCATAAGTTCTTGCATTTCCCAACTATGTGTTTTGCTACCATGGGACATGATCAGGAATCTGGGGCTTCCAGGCAGGGTGAAAATGAGTATAATTTCAACTGGCATCTTTGTCTTCCAAAGTCACAAAGTTTCACTTTTCAAAATCAGATACTTCTTTTATCTGTGATAACTCTTACTTTCAACCCTCCTTTTATCCCTTTAAATATTTTGCTAGGATCTCTCAAAAAATGTAATTTCTAAGAACAAAGAGACAGGAAGTAATTGCAAAGGGAGCCTCCAAGAAAGGAAACCAGCAAGAAAGAGTCAGAAGCTCAATGGTTGAAACAGAAGCAAAGGTTCAGAATTTGGGCAAACACAGATACTATGTGCAGAGGAATAGAAAAAGTCATAAGCATGTAGTTGATTACTATGAGCAACCAACAGAAGAGGAGAAAGAAGGGGGAAAGTCAAGCTGTAGACAGAAATACAGGAAGTAGGAGTTGAAAAGGAGAGTAAATCCAGGCTGAGGCCACCAGATACCAGAATGAAGTCACCAAATCAGGGCAGACAAAAAATCCACGGTGATAAAGACTCAGTGAAGATAATGTACTTTCTTTCAGAAGTTAACTACTCAGGGTTTACAGATAAAAGCAGGTAACATGGCTGAAAAAGACAATGACATAGTAAGAAAAAGAGAATCCTGAAAAAAATGGATGATTTGGGTTTCACCTCATATATCTGCTCCTGGACGGGGGCAGCAAGTAAGGGAGAGGAAGTTAAGGCCAGGGCTCTTAAGAATCCAGAAATATAACAGTTTCCAAATGATTAAAATTATACAGGTTACATTTGCTTAGGTTTTCTGACACCTTGATTATATCAGTATTTCATGCATATTATTTGATGTCTAAGCTACCTGAAGATGTTATCTGACTGAACCTTAAAAGATGACTCTTAGTGAAGGCATGAAGCTTTCCAGGTGGCACAGTGGTAAAGAATCTGCCTGCTAATGCAAGAGGCACGAGAGATGCAGGTTCGATCTCTGGGTTGGGAAGATCCCCTGGTGGAGGAGATGGCAACCCTCTTCAGTATCCTTGATGGAAAATTCCATAGACAGACAAGGGCTGGCGGGCCCTCAAAGAGTTGGACACGACAGAGCGACTGAGCAAGCAAGTGAAAGCAGGAGAAATGGAAAATCTCATTTTCAGCATAATTAGAAACAATGGAAGTTAAGGGAAAAGTAATTTTTATAGAAGATATATAGCATTTTTTTAAATTAAAGGATTAATAAAAGATTATTTCATTACCTCTGAACTGAAAAATTTGTTGAAATTGTTACTTTTTCTAATTAGAAAAGATAAAATATTCTTTTCAAAGCAAACAATATGCAAGTTTGTCCAATAATCCTTCTTGGCAATCAAGATTTTGATGAATCTAATAAAATCTAATTATTTGCTAAGCACTGCAAAAAAAGAACTTTAAAACTCAACTACTTGCACAGAAAGTTGCCAAGTCTCTTTTTTATTAGGACCTTATTCACAGGAGTTATTATTCTACTTTTATTATCAGTCTGGAAAAAACCAAGTAAATACACTAAATCTTCATTAGTGGCAAACCAATTACTATCAACTTTGGAACCCTTTGTGTTATGAATGATCATGATATACCATAAAATTATGGATGATGGAAATTTACAAAGCCAGAAGAATCAAAGATAATTGAAATGAACTTTAAATACAATGTGTTTGATTGTATATGTGTCAATACTAAATTTTATTTTAGTAATCTGATAAAGCTAACTAGTTTTATACCTTTGGATCTAGAGTGTCACCTAGAAGTATCAGCTAACACTTTTTTTTTTGGTTTATTTATATGTCATTTATTGTGTTATATTTGGAAAAATCAGCAAGTATACCTGTGAAAAAAATGTTAAGTAATTAAGGGTAGTAAGCTGAGGAGATGCCTAAACATGCACACTCATATCATGGGCAGATAAATGAGCTATTAAAGGAAAACCAGAAGTAGATCTAAGTCATCATGGATTTTATGAAAAAGATAACTTGCCAATCAGGAAACTTGCATTGTTTCATACATGAAATTTTGGTGCTGAATAAACTAATTGAATATTTGGGGAAATAGAACTGTTGCATCTGTGTCTCCATAGCTTTCCTCAATATTAATTTCAGATAGGTTAAAGGTTTACACATTCAAAGACTGGGATAGAACATGTCATCAAATTCTTAGAAAATATTATGGAAGACTTTTAAAAAAAATTTCAGAGTAGAGAATATCTTTTTAAAGAAGAAACCAGATTGATAATTTTGACTGCATAAAAATTAAAATACTACTGCATGGCAAAATGCACCACATGCACCTTTTTCAGGACATCACTCAAATATTATTTCATTGATATCTTTGATCATTTTGTTTAAATTATGACATGGCTACCACTCCACCTGCTCTCTGCATTATCCATCTCCTTTCTCTGATTTCTCTCCTAATGTGCTATATGTTTACCAAGCTTTCTTGTTTATTGTTTTTCTAACACTGCTGCTGCTGCTGCTAAGTCACTTCAGTCGTGTCCGACTCTGCGACCCCATAGACGGCAGCCCAGCAGGCTCGCCCGTCCCTGGGATTCTCCAGGCAAGAACACTGGAGTGGGTTGCCATTTCCTTCTCCAATGCGTGAAAGTGAAAAGTGAAAGTGAAGTCGTTCAGTTGTGTCTCCAACTCTTAGCGACCCCATGGACTGCAGCCCACCAGGCTCCTCTGTCCATGGGATTTTCCAGGCAAGAGTACTGGAGTGGGTTGCCATTGCCTTCTCCTTTCTAACACTATCAGACCTAATCCAGATGGGAAAGAAATTTTAATCATTAAAGAAATATTCTCCATTGAGAAAGTATCTCATCTATCTATCTATCTAACTAGTCTATCTATCACTAATCCCCTCTCTACCTAGCCCCACACATACTCTTTTAATCCAGATTCCACAATGTTCTTTGCTTACTCCAGTGTAGCATTTATAATAAAACAATGCCCTTCCCAATTTGTAGTCAATGGACTATGCTAAGGCATTCAGACAAAACAAAATAAAAATATTAGTGGTTCTGGGCAGGAAATGGATTTACACTTCCAACTGGAACAACTAAAACTAGACAAAATATAGGAAAGAATGATATTCAGAAACTGAACTTCAGTCCACGGTGGCCAGTGTGGTCGCATTTGCAGAGCAGAATACTGAAGCGGAGAATGTTACACAGAAAAACAATTCCAGGATTCTGCAACAAGTCCCCAAGTCTTCACTGCGTATTGTTCACTGTTTGCATGTGAGAAAACTTCCCAATCAGTTAACACTTTTTAATAAAGACAAGTTAGAGGAAATCCTGGCTTAAGAACATTAAGAAGGAAAACCGAAAGCAATCCTGAACACAATTTCCCAAAATAATTAATGTGTGTTTGTTGTGTCCCTATTAAATTACCAATGGCATTTTTTCACAGAACTAGAACAAAAAAATTTTTTAATTTGCATGGCAAAACAAAAGACCCTGAACAGTCAAAGCAATCTTGAGAAGGAAAAACTGAGCTGGAGGAATCAGGCTCCCTGACTTAAAAGCCACAGGCATACTACGAAGCTGCAGTCAAGACAGTATGGTACTGACACAAAAACAGAAATATAGATCAATGGAATATGACAGAAAGCCCAGAAATAAACCTGTGTACCTATGGTCAATTAATCTACTACAAAAGAGGCAAGAATATACAGTGGAGAAAAGACAGTCTTTTCAATAAATGATCCTAGAAAAACTGGACAGCTACATGTAAAAAAATGACTTTAGAACATTCTTTTTACATCTTACACAAGAATAAACTCAAAATGAGTTAAAGACCTAACTGTGAGACCAGATACTATCAACTCTGAGAGGAAAATATAGGCAGAATACTCTTTGACATAAATTGAAGGAACATCTTTTTCAATTCATCTCCTAGAGTGGATTGTAAATAAAAACAAAAATAAATTGGGCCTAATTAAACTCAAAAATTTTTGCATAGCAAAGGAAACCATGAACAAAATGGGAAGACAAACCACAGAATGGTAGGAATATATGCAAGTGAAGCAACTGATGAGGGATAGTCTCCAAAAAATACAAATGGCTCATGTGGTTCAATATTAAAAAAACAAAAAACCGAATCAAAAATTGACAGAAGATCTGAATGGGCATTTCTCCAAAGAAGACATACAGATGGCCAAAAGGCACAAGAAATATACTCAACATCACAGATTATTAAAGAAATGCAAATAAAATTACAATGAGCTATAACCTCACACCAGTCAGAATGGCCATCACCAAAAAACCTACCAATAATAAATACTGGTGGTGTGGAGGAAAGGTTACCCTCCTACACTGTTGGTGGGAATGTAAATTGGTACAGCCACTATGATGAATAGTATGGATATTCCTTAAGAAACTGAAAATAGAGCTACCATGTGATCCTGCAATAATACTCCTGGGCATATATCCAGAGAAAAACACTTTTCTAAATGATACATGCACCCAAATGTTCATTGCAGTGCTGTTTACAATAGCCAAGACATGGAAGCAACCTAAATGTACATGAATGAAAGGTGTACATGTACATGTACATGAAAGATGAATGGCTAAAGATGTGGTACATATATACACAATAGAATATTACTGAGCCATTAAAAGAATGAAATAATGCCTTTTCCAGCAACATGGATGGACCTGGAGATTATCTTAATAAGTGAAGTAAGGTCAGAGAAGACAAATATCACATGGTACTGCTTATATGCAGAATCTTAAAAAAATGATACAGATAAACTTATTTACAAAACAGAAACAGAGTTGCAAACTTACAGGACAAATTTACATTTACCAGTGGGGAAGAGGAGGGGAAGGGATAAATTGGGATTGAGGATTGTACAGACTGATATACTTAAAATAGATAACCAACAAGGACTACTGTATAGCACAGAGAACTCTGTTCAATACTCTGTAATAACCTAAATGGGAAAAGAACTTGAAAAAGAATAGATACATGTAAATGTATAACTGCCATATGTTCAAGCTGGATTTAGAAAAGGCAGAGGAACCAGAGATCAAATTGTCAACATCCTTTGGATCACAGAAAAAACAAGAGTTCCAGAAAAAACATCTACTTCTGCTTTACTGACTACCCCAAAGCCTTTGACTGTGTGGATCCCAACAAACTGAGGAAAATTCTTCAGTAGGTGAGAATACTAGACCACCTCACCCACCTCCTGAGTAATCTGTATGCAGGTCAAGAAGCAACAGTTAGAACTGGACATGGAACAACAGACTGGTTCCAAGTAGGAAAAGGAGTATGTCAAGGCTGTATATTGTCACCCTGCTTATTTAACATATATGCAGAGTACATCATGCCAAATGTCGGGCTGGATGAAGCACAAGCTGGAATCAAGATTGCTGGGAGAAATATCAATAACCTCAGATATGCAGATGACACCACTCTTATGGCAGAAAGTGAGGAGGAACTGAAGAGCCTCTTGATGCAATTGAGAGAGGAGAGTGAAAAAGCTGGTGTAAAACTCAATGCTCAAAAAATGAAAATTATGACATCTGGTCCCATCACCTCATGGCAAATAGATGGGGAAACAATGGAAACAGTAACAGATTTTATTTTTTTGGGCTCCAAAACCACTGCAGATGGTGACTGCAGCCATGAAACTAAAAGACACTTGCTCCTTGGAAGTAAAGCCATGAACAACCTAGACAGCATATTAAAAAGCAGAGACATTACTTTGCCGACAAAGGTCCATATAGTCAAAGCTATGGTTTTCCCTGTGGTCATGTATGGATGTAAGAGTTGGATGGTGAAGAAAGCTGAGCACCGAAAAAGTGATGCTTTTGAACTGTGGTGTTGGAGAAGACTCTTGAGAGTCCCTTGGACTGCAAGGAGATCCAATCAGTCCATCCTAAAGGAGATCAGTCCTGAATATTCATTGGAAGGACTGATGCTGAAGCTGAAACTCCATTACTTTGGCCACCCGATGCTGGGAAAGATTGAAGGCAGGAGGGGAAGGGGACAACAGAGGATGAGATGGTTGGATGGTGTCACCGACTCGATGGACATGAGTTTTAGCAAGCTCCGGGAGTTGGTGATGGACAGGGAGGCCTAGCGTGCTGCAGTCCATGGGGTCGCAAAGAGTCAGACAGGACTGAGTAACTGAACTGAACTGAACTGTAATGTGTAACTGAATTGTCTTGTTGCACACCTGAAATTAACACAATATTGCAAATCAACTGTACTCTAGTATAAAATAAAAATTTAAAAATAAACTCTCTATTTCAACCAATTAGTGTCTCAAGTGAGCAAGCCTGATCATTTAAGATAAGAAATGCTGGCGATGCACTGCCAGTTAGAGACAGTGGGTTCAGGCTCAGCCATCCCAGTCCTGAAAGACAGCTCTACTACTTTTATAAATGTGTTTCTTAGACACATTATAGAACATCTCTAAAGCTCCACCACTTTTTTTAATTGAAGCATA
Source organism: Odocoileus virginianus (assembly GCF_023699985.2). Lineage (NCBI taxonomy): Eukaryota > Metazoa > Chordata > Mammalia > Artiodactyla > Cervidae > Odocoileus > Odocoileus virginianus. The sequence continues at coordinate 40,305,501 of NC_069694.1, read as the reverse complement.
GATGATTTACATTATCAAGGCAGTTTTAGGTGTACAACATAGTGATTCAGATTCTTTTCCATTAGGTGTACAACATAGTGATTCAGATACTTTTCCATTACAGTTTATTACAAACTGTAATGAGTATAGTTCCCTACACTGTACAGTAAGTCTTGTTGGTTTTCTATTTTATATATAGTAGTGTGTATATGGTAATTCAAATCTTCTATTCTAATTTAAAATAAAGTTCCATTTCTCATTCACAAAATAGGTACAATAATATAGTGGGTATTTTATAAAATTGTAGGAGTAAAATTGGCTAAGGCAAGCATGCATTTAAATCATTACAATTTTACCTGTTTCAAGTAACTATACAGGTTAGCTATTATTTATTGCTTATGATTTATATTGTTGAATTTACTATTATTATTTATAAAAAGCAAGAACTCAGTTTAATCAAAAGGGTGATGGAGTACTGGATAGTTTTTCCCTATCTTTGTCTTTGTCTCTATCTGCATAAATCATCACACTTTCTAATAGCTAGAGTGCCCTTGCTTTCCAGACTTGAAGGTTAAAACTCCATGTTCTGGGCTTCGTGTTTTCATCCAGCCATCACTTTTAAGTCTGAGATGACTCCTCAGTTTTTCTTATATTCCAACCAGATTAAAAAATCTTTTAAAGCTTGCTTTTCATTTTCTTTATAGAATCTTTCAAAGAATAGAAGTGTCTTGTTCTGTGTTGTTTATTTTTTGAAAAGTTTAGATCACCAAAAATTTTTATCATAGAAAAATCTAACAGATAAATGATTTTCAAAGATTTTGCATCTATAATCAAATTATAGATAGAAATCAAACTCTAGTGGGTTTATGGAAAAGTACTATTAAAATTTAAAGGGAGTCATCCTTATCTTCTCTATTCTAGTGCAGTGAACCTAGAAGTTTCATTTCCATGTAGTTTGAAACGTATTTAAAGTAAAAGCATATTGTAGGGAGAATTCTCATATATACTCCCCAAAATATACAGCTGTCCTCAGTATTAACCGGTTTGCATTAGCGGCACACTTATTACAACTAATAAAGCAATATTGATATGCTATCACTACCAAAGTCCATAATTTACATAAAGGGCCAACTTCTGTATTGTAGTTTCATGGGTTTTAACAAGTGCATAATGTTTTGTATCTGTCATTATCGTGTCACACAGAACAGTTTCCCCATCCTAAAAATCCTTTATGCTTAGCTACCTATTCATCCTTAGTCTACCCTCCCCTACTCATAAAACACCTAGCAAACACTGATCATTTCACTGTCTTTATAGTCCTGTCTTTTTCAGAATATCATGTAGTTGCAATAATTAAGTATGTAGCCTTTAAGATTGACTTTTTTTCACTTAAAAGTATGCATTTAAGTTTCTTCCATGGCTTGATAAATTATTTCTTTTTATCTAAATGAATAGCACTAAATAGCATTCCACTGGATGTATCACAATTTGGTTATCCATTCATCTATTAAAGAGCATCTTGGTTTCTTCCAGGCTTGGGTGCTTATAAGTAAAGCTGCTATAAGTACTGGTGGGCAGGTTTTTATGTTGATACAAATGTTTGACTCAATTGGGTTGAGTCAAACATTTATATCTAGCATCATGATTGATGGATCGTATGGTAAAACTATTAAGCTTTGGAAGAAACTGTAGGAATAGAATTATGATTTGACAGTTTCATTCAGGGCTTGAATGATATCATTATGTTTCTGGCTTGCATGGTTTCTGATGTGAAGCCTGTGGTCATTATTTCCTTTATGTTTCTACATGTAATGTACCATTTTTTTCTGGATGTTTTAAATTTTTTCTTTTTATCACTAAAAGATAAAGTAAATTTGATAACAATTTGTTTTGTGCAATTTTTGTTTTATATACTCTTCTTGATGTTTGGTGAGTTTCTTGGATCTGTGGGTTTACAGATTTCATAAAATTTAGAAATTTAGTTCCAGCTTTTCATTATTTCTACAGATTCATTTTTCTAACTCCCTTTCTCCCACTTCTTCTCCTGGGACTTGAATTGCATATATACAGACAACTTGATACTGTCCTCCAGGTCACTGAGCTCTTAACTTTTGGCTATTTCTCTTCGTACTTGACTTTTGAGAGTTTCTCCTGCAAAGTTTTCAGAAGTTTTTGCAACATCTCTTGTTAGTACCTGGGATAAGACAAATGCTATGTATTGAAACTTGGCTCTTTTCCATTCTTTATTTTGTTTAGTCACTAAATAGTGTCTGACTCTTTTGTGACCCTATGGACTGTAGCCTGCCAGGCTCCTCTGTTCATGGGATTTCCCAGGCAAGAATACTGGAGTGGGCTGCCATTTTTTCTCCAGGGTATATTCCCCAGGATGGAATGTGGGTCTCCTGCATTGCAGGAAGATTCCTTACTGTTGAGACATAGGGAAAGCCCCCTTTCCAATCTTATCTACCCTTTTTAATTCATGAAAAAGGGGTTCAAGGTGAAATGCAAGAAAAACAAATAAAATATTAGGAAAAGATAATTCTCATACTGCAGAGAAAATTGGATGGGCTTTTGATTCTGAATAAGAGAGGAAAATTTACATATGGATAAATGGTCTCTGCACTGTTTTGAATGATTGCATTATGATTTATTACTTTTTTATATTTCTTTGTACTGTTGGTTGGTAATAGTTCAAGAAAAAGAAATGTTATATTCCATTTCTACTTCTGAAACTCTTTATCAGAATTATAGAGAAAACCTTGTCATTTGCTTCAGTAATTGAGTTTTTTCATTTTATATCATGAGAGGAATGCATTTTGTTGCCTTCAAATAAAAGAATCATTAGAAGTTTCTAACTTGTTTTTGAAGGAAAGTTTCATAATATTATCTTGTTTCATAAATATCAGCATAATCTTCACAAATTTGAGGCATTGAGGCGATTGTCAATTAAATTAGTCTGAACCATAAAACGGAATTTCCTGAGGAAAAATATTTCAGAGGAAGGAAAAAATAGCCTGCCATATTTTTATATTTGTAAATACAATTGTAGAAATATATCTTTAGCTCTAGATCCTGTTGTCGCTCTTTAATCACACCATATTAGGGAAAGAAATCCAAAACAATTCTTGTCTAGTAAAGAAGATAATCTGAAGATTCAGGCTTCTGAAGCTTAACAAAACATTGAATATGGAATATTTGATTAGGCTAGTTCAGTTAAAATTAAAAGATTATCAGTTTAGTTCAGTCACTCAGTCATGTCTGACTCTTTGCAACCCCATGTACTACTGCATGCCAGGCTTCCCTGTCCATCACCAACTCCTGGAGCTTGCTCAAACTCATGTCCATCGAGTCGGTGATGCCATCCAACCATCTCATCCTCTGTCCCCTTCCCCTCCTGTCCTCAATCTTTCCCAGCATCAGGGTCTTTTCTAATGAGTCAGTTCTTCGCATCAGGTGGCCAAAGTATTGGAGTTTCAGCTTCAGCATCAGTCCTTCCAACGAATATTCAGGACTGATCTCCTTTAGGATTGACTGGTTGGATTTCTTGCAGTCCAAGGGACTCTCAAGAGTCTTCTCCAACACCACAGTTCAAAAGCATCAATTCTTTAGTGCTCAGCTTTCTTTGTGGTCCAACGATCACATTCATACATGACTACTGGAAAAACCATAGCTTTGACTAGACAGACCTTTACTGGCAAAGTAATGTCTCTGCTTTTTAATATGCTGTCTAGGTTGGTCACAACTTTCCTTCCAAGGATAGTTTTTCCTTAAAATCATCTTTATTCTACCATTAAATTAGTCAACTAGTGATTTTAGAAACACTCAGTATACTTTCTAAAAGTAACATTATTGAAATTTCTCTTTTGATTGATAGCATGAAGCATATGTAATTGATAAAACAGATAAGAGTTGTCCAAATATTCCTGGAAAAGTGATAGAAATATGAAGAGACCTTATTAGTTAAAAATCAGTTGCTATCAAGTACCAAAGGAGGAAGGATACCAACTCCTTGTGAAGTTAGAATAATTGGGAAAAGTGAACATATGCCTCCAAGGGCTGTCTTGTCACACTCCCATGGTAGGATACACATGAGATTTCAATACAGACGAGCTTCTGCGAATTGCCAGTGATTAAGTATTCTGCATAGTGTACCCAAATCTAGAAGATTCATCTTAGAAAAAATAAAGAGGGAAGAAATAAACTGAGAGACTAGCATACAAGTAAATAGGGTCTGTCTGTAAGTGTATGACCTAAGGTTCCAAGAGCCCATCATGATCTATGTCCTGCCTGGCCCTCCACTCTCCTGTCATCTAGACCCCAAGGGAGTGATCCAGAACAAAGGGCATTCTGGTCACCTGTCTGGTGTCTCTGCTCTCACTTGGCTAGGTTAGTCATCCAAGTTCTGAAGTTGGCCTCTTTCTTTAGTGATTGATAATAGAACCCTCTGTTTTTTTCAGAGGGCCTCACCCTCTACCAGAAGGTAGCTCATTATGCCACTAAGGCAAAAGGACAACCACATCTGAAGCCAATACAACATGCCTAACACCCGCTTGAGAAGAAAACAGGGAATATAATGTCAATTAGCAGAGGGTGGAGTGTGCCAGAGCTCTTACAAGAATAACATTTAAAAGTTCACACAGCTCTTGAATATCAAAGATATTTGTTTTTAGTCTAAATTTTTGCTTCTCTCATCCAATATTTCTAGAATGGCCATCCACTCCAGTATTCTTGTCTGGAGGATTCCATGGACAGCCCACAGGGTTGCAAAGAGTCGGACACGACTGAGTGACTAACACTCAAACATCCCCAATCTTTGCTGATGAAAATCTTCCTCTTGGGCATCCACTAGCATATACATGGCACCTCAGGAGGATGGCCCCTTCCTCCCAGAGCTCACATTCTAAACAGGCTGAACAAACTAAGATCGAATTGTTCCTAGGAATTCTCTATTATAATAAACAGTAAGCTGTCTAAAATCTTGTCTCGAATGAGAAGTATAGACAAATAAATACCATAATTTGTTGTATCTATTTGTACCTTAATTGCATGCTCTGTTCAGCAAGCAGTGGGTCAGAGTCAGAAGGCTTTGTAATTCTCCTTTTCCTAGAGATGAAGGGGGAAAATGAATCACTACATTAATAATGTTTGTTTGGTGGCTACAGAAATGCACTGATGTTTTAGAAATAAATGTACCAGTTTTAAAGTTGCATTAAAAAGAAAAGAATATATATCTCAATCACCCACTTAGAAAGAACAGGCAATGTAATATCATGTAACCTTATTGAAATCCATCTCTTCAGCATTAGCATAGCTTTCATTAAACAATGTTTCACTATTTTATATTATTATTATAAATTTTATATTATTATTTAATGCTTTCTACGTTCTTGGGAACATCAAAGTCACAGACTATTTATATTTTTGAAGAACTTAAACTCTTAGTACATACTTTATGTCTCTAAATTGTTCTGTGCAAGACAGAAGTCTCATGGTAAAAGTCTGTTGCAGACTGTCCAAAGCTCTGCTAAGAGAGACCAGTATAAGATAATGAACTATTAACAGCTTTTTTAAAAGGTATAAACATTGACATAAAGCAGCAGGTAATCTTTCAAATGGGTGATTTTTAACACAATTTGTTTGAGGAAGAGGTAAAAGAATCGATGTCTCTAGAGCATCTTCTAAGAGCTAAGACATTTGAGTATATTATCGTTTAGTCCTCCAAATAACCTAGGATATGGACATTGCTATTGATACCAAGGGCTTCCCTGGTGGCTCAGTGGTAAAGAAGCTGCCTGCCAATGCAGGAGACACTGATTCAGTCCCTGGGTCAGGAAGATTCTCTGGAGAAGGAAATGGCAACCCTCTCCAGTATTCTTGCCTGGGAAATCCCATGGACAGAGGAGCCGAGTGTGCTACAGTCCATGGGTGGCAAAAGAGTAAGGCACGACTTAGCAACTAAACAACAAAGTGCTAACGATAGGTAAAAATGTCAGGTTCACAAAAGGGATCTTATTCAGATAGAAAGTAGTACAGCTGGACCTTAAGTTCAGCTGTATCTGACTCTAAAGGCTGTGCTTTTCATTACTTCACTACTTTTCTTTAAAGAAAAATGTCACATTGTAAGACAGTGTGCTCCTAGCTACTATATTTGCAGAAGGGGATTTGAGAGTCATTGTCAATTATTTCTAACATTCACTTAGGTATCATATTGACTCTATGCTCATTTCCATGATAACATTCATCCCATATTGGATCATTTTGTCTATGTTTCATCTGCTACCTCCACAAGACTGGGAGTTCTTTGAATGCTGTGACTGTCTTTTATCACTCAAACCATAGGATACAGCATACTAATTCATCCATTCACAAATATTTATAGGATGTCTACTATGTGCCAGGAATTATATCAGGCACATTGTCTTTAGGAGAATGCAAGAAATATTAGTTTCCCATAGGGCAGCATATAATTATTCTAGTAATCACTCTAAAAATATCTCGGAGGGAATTCATCCTCAAAATGCAATTATTCTTGCATCTATTGTTGATGACAAAGGTGAATTAAAAAAAAATGGTATCAGATCTAGCATTTAGTTGTGATTTTGACACTTGTACCTTGGACATCTAAGTTAACCCCCTCAAAATTTACTTTCTTGCTTTCTATGAGACAAAGATGTCATTAGCAACATGTAACAAGAAAGATTTTACTATCCCTAAGATATAGAGGGGCTTCCCTGGTAGCTCAGCTGGTAAAGAATTCGCCTGCAATGCTCGAGACCCTAGTTCAATTCCTGGGTCAAGAAGATTCCCCTGGAGAAGGCATAGGCTATCCACTCCAGTATTCTTGGGTTTCTCTGGTGGCTCAGGAAATAAAAATCTGCCTGCAATGCAGGAGACCTGGGTTTGATCCCTGGGTTGGGAAGATCCCCTGGAGGAGGGAATGGAAACCCACCCCAGTATTCTTGCCTGGAGAATCTGCATGGACAGAAGAGCCTAGCGGGCTACAGTCCATAGGGTCACAGAGAGTTGGACATGACTGAGCAACTAAGCATAGAACAGCAAGATACAAAGAACTCCTGTAAACCAGTCAAGAAAACAGATCAAATCAATAGGAAAGAAAAATCTGAAGAAATTTGGGAATGATTAGGAAGTTAATTTCTTAAAGTGTAAGTGTAGACTGCCTATAAAAAAAGAAATGATGTTCAACATTATTAAGGAAAAGGTAATTAATAGGAAATACCAGTTAGCCAAAATTTACATGATTAATAATTTCTAGTATTAGAAAGGGAATAAAGAAATGAACCAAGTACAGCTAAGACTCTTGATTAGGGCCTTTCTCAGTGAAATTTGGTAATATGATCTTAATTTTAAACGTAAGAAACCAAAGAAACAAGACCAATACATAAAAATGTATGCATAAAGTAATGGTTCATAATTACAGTTCTTTAAATGAAAGACAAGCTGTATAAAAAATCAACTGTTCTTCATTAAGGGATTGGCTAAATCAATTTAAGTAAGTCCCTACAATAGGATACTAAGCTCTCTATTCAATAAATTGAATAGAAAATTAATATTGACATAGGAAAGAGACTGTATATTATTAAGTAAAGATATGCCACAATTAATTGTATGCATTTGACTTCACTTTTGCTAAAAATACTAAGTGTTGCATATGTGAAAAAGTGAAAAAATTAGTTGCTAGAAGCCACTGGAGAAGGGAGTGGAAGGAAGCCCCTGGAAAGGGGAATGGCAACACATTGCACTATTCTTGCCCAGAGAAGTCCATGGACAGGGAAGCCTGTGTGTGCGTGTTAGTTGTTCAGTCATGTCTGGCTCTCTGCGACCACATGGACTGTAGCCTGCCAGGCTCCCCTGTCCATGGAATCCTCTAGGCAAGAATACTGCAGTGTGTTGCCATTCCCTTCTCCAGGGGATCATCCTCATTACAGGCAGATTCTTCACTGTCAGCCATCAGGAAAGCCCAGGGAAGCCTGGTGGGTTACAATTCATTGGGTTGCAGAGTCAGACATGGCTAAGTAACTAACACACTGTCACACGTGTTGCATATGTAACCAGTAGCTAATGTGATATCTCTGATTGGTGTTATGTTTTACTCTTGTATTTCTGAGTTCTTTAAATATGTTTAAAAGGAAAACATTAAAATACACATAATTTGTAACTATTTCCAAGGATTTTGATAGAAATTAAATAAAATAGAACATAAGAAACATAAGCATATTATACAAACATAAGGCTATGATACTGTAAACCAGTATATAAGCCAAACAGCCTTGACACCCTAGTTCCACTTAAACACAACCCATAATAAACTTGGTAACAAGCTTGTATTTGCTAGGAAAGTTCAGTTCAGTCTCTCAGTTGTGTCTGACTCTTTGCGACCCCATGCACTACAGCATGCCAGGCTTCCCTGTCCATCACCAACTCCCAGAGCTTACTAAAACTCATGTCTATCCAGTCAATGATGTCATCCAACCATCTCATCCTCTGTCATCCCCTTCTCCTCCTGCCTTTGATCTTTCCCAGCATCAGGGTCTTTTCCAATGAGTCAGTTCTTTGCATCAGGTGGCCAAAGTACTGGAGTTTCAGCATCAGTCCTTCCAATGAATATTCAGGACTGATTTCCTTTAGGATTGACTGGTTGGATCTCCTTGCAGTCCAAGGGACTCTCAAGAGTCTTCTCCAACACCACAGTTCAAAAGCATCAATTCTTCAGCACTCAGCTTTCTTTATGGTCCAACTATCACATCCATACAACACTACTGGAAAAACCATAGCTTTGACTATATGGACCTTTGTTGGCAAGGTAATGTCCCTGCTTTTTAATATGCTGTCTAGGTTGGTCATAGCTTTTCTTCCAAGGAGCAAGTGTCTTTTAATTGCATGGCTGCAATCACCATCTGCAGTGATTTTGGAGCCCCCAAAAATAAATTCTGCCACTGTTTCCATTGTTTCCCATCTATTTGCCATGAAGCGATAGGCCTCGATGCCATGATCTTAGTTTTGAGTGTTGTGTTTTAAGCCAACTTTTTCACCCTCCTCTTTCACTTTCATCAAAAGGCTCTTTAGTTCTTCACTTTCTGTCATAAGGGTGGTGTCATCTGCATATCTGAGGTTGTTCTTGATATTTCTCCTGGCAGTCCAGATTCCAGCTTGTGCTTCATCCAGCCTGGCATTTCTCATGATGTATTCTGCATCTAAGTTAAATAAGCAGGATGACAATATACAGCCTTGATGTACTCCTTTTCTGGTTTGGGACCAGTCTGTTGTTCCATGTCCACTTCTAACTGTTGCTTCTTGACCTGCATACAGATTTCTCAGGAGGCAGGTAAGGTTGTCTGGTATTCTCATCTCCTGAAGAATTTTCCACAGTTTTTTGTGATCCACACAGTTAAAGGCTTTGGTGTAGTCAATAAAGCAGAAGTAGATGTTTTTTCTGGAACTCTCTTGCTTTTTCTATGATCCAATGGATGCTGGCAATCTGATCTCTGGTTCCTCTGCCTTTTCTAAATCCAACTTGAACATCTGGAAGTTCATGGTTCACATACTGTTGAAGCCTGGCTTGGAGAATTTTGAGCATTACTTTACTAGTGTGTGAGATGAGTGCAATTGTGCGGTAGTCTGAATATTCTTTGGCATTGCCTTTCTTTGGGATTGGAATGAAAAGTGATCTTTCCTAGTCCTGTGGCTACTGCTGAGTTTTCCAAATTTGCTGACATACTGAGTGCAGCACTTTCACAGCATCCTCTTCTAGGATTTGAAATAGCTCAACTGGAATTCCACCACCTCCACTAGCTTTGTTCATAGTGATGTTTCCTAAGGCCCCCTTGACTTCGGACTCCAGGATGTCTGACTCTAGATGAGTGATCACACCATCATGGTTACCTGGGTCGTGAGATCTTTTTTGTATAGTTCTTCTGTGTATTCTTGTCACCTCTTCTTAATCTCTTCTGCTTCTGTTAGGTCCCTACCATTTCTGTCCTTTATTGTGCCCATCTTTGCATGATGCTGGGAATGATTGAAGGCAGGAGGAGAAGGGGATGACAGAGGAAGGGATGGTTGGATGGCATCACTGACTAGATGGACATGAGTTTGAGTAAGCTCCGGGAGTTGGTGATGGACAGGGAAGCCTGGTGTGCTGCAGTCCATGGGATTGAAGAGTCAGATCCAACTACGTGACTGAACTGAACTGAACTTGCATGAAATGTTCCCTTGGTATTACTACTTTTCTTAAAGAGATCTCTAGTTTTTCCCATTCTATTATTTTTCTCTATTTCTTTGCATTGATAGCTGAGGAAGGCTTTCTTATCTCTTCTTGCTATTTTTTGGTACTCTGCATTCAAATGGGTATATCTTTCCTTTTCTCCTTTGCCTTTGGCTTCTCTTCTTTTCTCAGCTATTTGTAAGGCCTCCTCAGACAACTATTTTGCCTTTTTGCATTTCTTTTTCTTGGGAATGGTCTTGATCACTGCCTCCTGTACAATGTCCATATGAACCTCTGTCCATAGTGCTTCAGGCACTCTATCAGATCTAATCCCTTGAATCTATTTGTCACTTCCACTGTATAATCATAAGGAATGGTCTAGTGGTTTCTGCCACTTTCTTGAATTTAAGTCTGAATTTGGAAATAAGGAGTTCATGATATGACCCACAGTCAGCTCCCAGTCTTGTTTTTGCTGACTGTATAGAGCTTATCCATCTCTGGCTGCAAAGAATAAAATCAATCTGATTTGGTATTTACATCTGGTGATATCCATGTGCAGAGTCTTCTCTTGTGTTGTTGAAGAGAAGAGAAGAGAAAATGTATTGTAATGGGTGAATTTAACTCAGTTGAACATTATCTCTACTACTGTGGGCAGGGCCATCATAGTCAACAAAAGAGTTCGAAATGTAGTACTTGGATGCAATCTCAAAAACGACAGAATAATCTCTGTTCGTTCCCAAGGCAATTCATTCAATATCACAGTAATCCAAGTCTATGCCCCAGCCAGTAATGCTGAAGACACTGAAGTTGAACGGTTCTATGAAGACCTACAAGACCTTCTAGAACTAACACTCCATAAGAAGATGTCCTTTTCATTACAGGGGACTGGAATGCAAAAGTAGGAAGTCAAGAGATACCTGGAGTAACAGGCAAATTTGGCCTTAGAGTACAAAATGAAGCAGGGCAAAGGCTAACAGTTTTGCCAAGAAAATGCACTGGTCATAAACACCTTCTTTCAACAACACAAGAGAAGTGAAAGTTGGCAGCTTTCATCAGAAGAATTCATACTTTGGTAGCTAAAAGGATTTAAAAAAACCCCAAATCTGTATATTTATTTTTCATGTCATAGTTCTTGGTCAGAGGCAGAAATCCCCAGACCATGATAGCTTTGCTCCACACTAGAAGCTCTTCTAATTTCAAGAAATGATGTTCAGAAACACTCTGGGATTTGGCTCTGAGTTAATCAGAAAGGCTTATCTGCAGTCTGGATGAGAAAAAGTAGCATGGAATAGGTTACCTGAGTGAAATATCCTAGGTTCAGTATTAGTAAGGTGCTCATGATCATTCTTAGTTTTGTTTTCATTCTCAGTGAACAAAACGTGACCTTTGCCTATGAAAAAACAGAACTCTGGCTTAAATTATACGAAACATGTAGATGGATTCAGTATTTTTAACTAATTTTCATTGTTTCAGTATTAGAGTTGCAAATAACTTTGGGACGGAATGGAAAGGGTACACAATTTTTTTTAATCACATCTAATGAGACAAATTATTAAGTATATTGGGAATTAACCACTTTAGAACATGGAAAAATGCAAGTCAGAAAGGCAAATTTGAAATGTACATCCAAGGGCAGTGCTATGAATAACAGAGCACCTGGACCCAAGAACCCCTCAAAATGACCCGATGGGGCACGATTTCCATTGTGGAGATGGATACAGCTCCCACTGCCTTATACTAGGGTTTCTCAGCTCCAGGACTACTGACATTTTAGACTGGGTAATTCTTTGTTGTTGGCAGATATCCTGCGCTTTGCAGGGTGTTTAACACCATTCCAGGACTCTCCCTACCAGATTCCAGTAGTAGCCCATCTTCCAGCCGTGACAACACAAAATGCCTGCAGATGTTGGCAAATGCCCCCCTTCCTGGAGCATGGCAAAATCTCTCCAGGTGGAGAACAGACTAGGGTTGGTTGGTTCCTTATCCCAACCACAAAAAATGTAAATCAGGTATCTGAACATATTTTCTGCTTTTGTGCTTACCGAACCATTACTAAGGCACTATGGAAGAGTGGGTAAAACCAGATTACCTGGGTTCACAACCCAACTATACCATTAACTAACTATACAGTCATGGTCAAGTTTCTTGACTTCCTTATTTCTGGAACGGGAACAATGACAGTATCTACTGTATAACATTGTTGAGAAGCTTAGATGACATGTTTTGTAAAGTGTATCAATCAGTGCCTGGCATATAATGTTATATTAATTTTTAAATTTTATTATTACTGTTATTAATTTCAGCTATATCATACTCTTTACAACATCAGTGATTCTTCTCAGTCTACTTGACAGTTATGTTTCTCTTTATTAGTTAATACACTGACACTCAGCTTTCCACTTGAGTCTTCTGTAATTTGGGTGCATGTAAGCCAGAAGCCCTGAATTTAGTTAACTGTTTGACACTTGCAGCAGTGAGATTCTGCAAGCTGAGAACAGTCTATATTGCCATAATAATTTAAAAAATATATCAGGCATGAGAGAGGTCTCTGGGTAGCTATTCTATCAATCTTCCCTAGCAATAACTCTCAGTACTTGCCATTTTTCAATTTCAACGAATTGTTTAATTACATATGATTTCATAGTAATTGTAACAAACATAACCTATTGCCCTCCCCTCTCAGGTAATTACATGGTCACGTGCAGACAAGGTCTCTAATCTGTAAAATGAGACTATGAAGCTAAAGAGGCTCTAAGTTCTCTTCCAGTGCTTACATAACCATGAATATAAATCTTTATTAACAATTTTCTAAACAACTGTACTGAAGAGTTTGACAAACCATAGTGCGAAAGAATACGAAAAACAAAATGTATGCATAATTGAATCACTTTGCTTATAGCAGAAGTTAACACAACATTGTAAATCAACTATAATTCAATTAAAAAAAAAGAGGGGTTAGGAGAAAGGGAAGGAGGATTATGTGTGTTTGTCTTAGTCCCTTTAGGGCCATGAACAATTCACATTGGACCCCAAACACACACAAGTCTTAAGGTTAAGATACCAAAAATGACAGGCTCAAAATACTCTTTTGCAAATAAATATACATGATATTTAACTCATGAGAACTAAAATGGTAATGATGGTGCTAAACTAACATAATTTTTAATTGATATGTGATTGATTTACAATGCTGTGTTAATTTTGGATACAGAGCAGAGTGATTCAGTTATATATATACTTTTTCAGATTATTTTTCATTATGGGTTATTATAAGATATTGAGTATAGTTCACTGAAATGTTTGTTATTTACTTGTTTTATGTGTAGTAGTTTGTATCTGTTAATCTCATACTCCTAATTTATCCCTCCCCTATTGCCTGTCCCCTTTGGTAACCATGTTAGTTTTCTATAAGCCTGTTTCTGTTTTCTATATAGATTCATTTGTATTATTTTTTAGATTCTACATGTAAGTGATATCACATGATATTTGTCTTTGTCTGTCTGACTTACTTAAACTTAGTATGATACTCTCTAAGTTCATTCATGTTGCTGCAAACGGCAATATTTCATTCTTTGCTATGGCTGAGTGATATTCTATAATATATATGTGTATTATATATATCACGGCTTCTTAAGCTAGTTATCTGTTGATGGGCACTTGGATTATTTCTATGTCTTTGTTATTATAAATAGTGCAGCTATGGGAAAAGTGTTTTTTTCGAAACAGGTTAAGCAGCCTTATGTAGAGGACAGGGAAGGGAGAGGGGCTCCAGGAATTGGGAAATGATCAAGGTCAGTTTTGACAGGGTGGGAAATAAGCCTGAGTTGGGCTTTGCCAGGGAGAATACTGGAACACACAGTGTTAGGAGCTTGAGGAAACTGTTCTGAAGATGAGCTTCTAATTCACAATTCTGCACAGAGCTGCCTCGTTCACAGACCTCCCTCCACATCAGTCTCAGAGCCGCGCAGGGCAGAGAAAGGGCTGAGTTCGCATTCCTGACATCACTCCTGACAGACATTCTTCCTGAATGACAGGTGAGAGTTAAGCTCTCCTTTTCTAAAGGAGCTTACAGTATCTGAGTCAGCTCCAGAAGAGACAGCTTGATTTTCCTGACAACATGGCCCTGGTGATCCTTCCTCAGACTGGATATCCATGCCTTGATGTTGACAGCCCCATTGCTGCTCTGGAAGGGTGTCAGGGAAAGGGGAATGGGAGGAGGTATCCTGCCCCTTCCCAGCATTGATCTGCCATTACTCAGCTCCCTCCCACCCGTGTGCTCTGAGGTCTGCAACCCAGACTGTGTCACCCCACCTAGACTCCTGCTACAGGGCTTTAATGTCCCCTTAACACCAAGCTGCCACACAACTCTTTCCAGAACAAGGGAGCGTGTAAATGAGTAGTACTGTTGGGAGGAGAGATCTTTTCCTATGCAACAGTAGATGTATTCTTGCAGTAAAGTAAGACGAGTTATGCTGGGTAACTCTAGCCCTGGGGGATAAAGAGTATTTAAAAATGTGAAAAAGAACTACAGAAGTTGTTGGAAATGCTGATTCAATCTGGGCATGGTACCATTAGCTCTAAGAAGAACATTTATGTTCTACACATCCCCTCCTCCTTCAGGGAAGTATGGAAATAATCATGAGGCTGCTCTGATGTGTTTAAATGAAATCGATTTTAGTTCTTAGACCAGCAGTCCTCGTTTGATCTGGGATTAAAGTGGCACTCAAAGGATTTGGTCTTTTCAATTTTTAACTACTGATATCTCTTAAATTTGTTCCTACAATCTGCTTTAAAATAAAACTTGGCTTCAAGTTTCAGAAATTCAGTGTTAAACTCATTTGTTGTGAATAATCACATTATATTTTGTTCTTATATCTAAAAGTAAGTAGAAGGCATACATTTCCACAGATGTCTACCATTTTACAAGTTTAAGGTTTCCATTATTACTGTTAGTTAGTATTTATGGAAAGGTTTTGTCTCTAGATCAGGATGGGGCTATAAGGTAGGAATGCAATATTAGGGAGAACTTACTCTGAAACACCTTCAACATTTAGTTAGGTGTCTGCTTCACAAATAGTTTATCTTGGTGCTCGCTCTAGAACATAGTAATGTCAAATCAAGTTATAGGAATGCTTTATAGAAATTTTATTTTTTCCTGAGGTAAATACATTATAATACTGCTGTACCATATTATCAAGCTACTAGTAGTTTGGAAGCTTTTATTTTCAGAATATTCTGGACATTATAAAGCTTCTGCCAATATAAAAATGAGTATTTTAAAAGTGTATTTCTGAATAGGCAAAGAATAAATAAATAAATGTATTCAGAGGCCACAAAGTGAGAATTTCTGCTTGAATAAGATGGAGATGTTGTATTGGATGGAACCTCTCACAGTAACAATTATCTGCTCTGGAACATATATTATATATACATTTTAAAAAATCCTTTTCTCATGAGAGTGTGGCATGGAGTAGCTAGAATACAAGAGCAGAGAACCACGGCTTTACTATCTCAAAGAGTCAGAGGATGGAATTGAGTTATTAGAGAAAAAGGTTCAAAATGAATAAACTACAGAAGGGGAAGACCCAAACTCTTTAAGTACACTTTTGCAAAATCCTTGGCTGACACCTGGAATGCACTTGAGGGAGACAGAGAGAATCCAGAGATCACAGGGAAAAGTGTCATTTAGAAAGAATAGTAGAAATTTCTTCTGTTGCCCACTACAGAAGAGATTCAGTTTGGAATTCGAGTCCATTAAAGACGGTTACCTGCTAGAACAAAAATAAACACTCCTTAGAGGAAGATAACAAAATCCAGTGTCTGTATAGAAGATCCTCAATTTCTAGAATGCAAGTTAAATTTTTTTCAGAGAAATGTGAATAAAAGAGGAAAACAAGGCATGTAATTAAAATAAAAATAGTCACTAGAAAGCAGCCTAGAGATTATGCAGGTGTTGGAATTAACAGGCATTATATGTTCAAGAAAATATTTTTGTAATAAAAAGAATGAATGAGAAATATTAGCAGAAAATGAAAACTATAAAAAAGAACTAAGTGAAAATTACAGAACTAAAATGTACAAGACTGAAATAAAAAAATATAATGGATGACTTACTGGCAGATTAAGGATGACATAGTAAATCATCAGAGGACTGATCAAGAAAATATTCAATGTAAAGAACTCAGAGAAAAATATTCAAACCAAAATTAACAGATCCTAATATTAGTGACATCAAGCACAATAATTTATGTATAATTAGAATCTCAGAGAAAAAGAAGAGGAGAAAATAGGATAGAAATAATATCGAAGAACAGAGAAGGCATGGCAACCCACTCCAGTGTTCTTGCCTGGAGAATCCCAGGGACAGCGGAGCCTGGTGGGCTGCCATCTATGGGGTTGCACAGAGTCGGACATGACTAAAGTGACTTAGCAGCAACAATATCAAAGAAATAATGATTTAAATTCTTCATGTTTAGTCCAAGATATATAATCCTAAATACCCAAGAAACAAAGTAAACTCCAAGGATAAGTAAAAAAACTGATCATACATGGGTAGAACACAACAGAACTACTAAAAACCAGACTAAAAGATAATTATGATAGAAGCAGCATTACATAAGTGAGAACAGGGATAATAATGGAATAATTTTATATGTTTAAACAAATAAAAACTGTTATGCCAGGATTATATATATAGCAAAATATATTTCAAAAATATTGGCAAAATAAAGGTAATTTTAGATAAAAACTGAGGGAATTATTGCCAGCATGTATTCTCTAAAATGTCAAGGAAAAATTTTCAGGCTGAAAGAAAATGAAGCAAGACCGCAAGTCACATTTATAGGAAGGAACAAAGAGCACATGAGATGGTGCCTGAGAAAATATAGAGAACTAAACTATTTTTTAATTTCCTTATTCATTACAGGATACATGCTTTTTAAAAATCATCACTGAATTGTGGGGCTTAAACATAAGGACATAATAAATATGACAACAGTTCAGTTCAGTCGCTCAGTCGTGTCTCTTTGCGACCCCATGGACTGCAGCACGCCAGGCTTCACTGTTAATCACCAACTCCCAGAGCTTACTCAAACTCACGTCCATCAAGTCGGTGATGCCATCCAATCAGCTCATCCTCTGTCATTCCCTTCTCCTGCCTTCATTCTTTCTCAGCATTAGGGTGTTTTCCAAAGAGTCAGTTCTTTGCATCAGGTGGCCAAATTATTGGAGTTTCAACTTCAGCATCAGTCCTTCCAACTAATACTCAGGACCAATTCCTTTAGGATTGACCAGTTGGGTCTCCTTGCAGTCCAAGGGACTGTCGAGAGTCTTCTCCAACACCACAGTTCAAAAGAATCAATTCTTCTGCGCTCAGCTTTCTTTTGGTCCAACTCTCACATACATACAGGACTCCTGGAAAAACATAGCTTTGACTAGACAGACCTTTCTGGCAAAGTAATTAATGTCTGTGCTTTTTAATACGCTGTCTGGGTTGACCATAACTTTTCTTCCAAGGAGCAAGCATCTTTTAATTTCATGGCTGCAATCACCATCTGCAGTGATTTTGGAGCCCCCAAAAATAAAGTCAGCCACTGTTTCCATTGTTTCCCCATCTTTTTGCCATGAAGTAATGGGACCGGATGCCATGATCTTAGTCTTCTGAATGTTGAGCTTTAAGCCAACTTTTTCACTCTCCTCTTTCATTTCATCAAGAAGCTCTTTAGTTCTTCTTTGCTTTCAGCCATAAGAGTGGTGTCGTCTGCATATCTGAGGTTATTGATATTTCTCTGGGCAATCCGGATTCCAGCTTGTGCTTCATCCAGCCCAGCATTTCACATGATGTATTCTGCATCTAAGTTAAATAAGCACAGTGACAATATACAGCCTTGACATACTCCTTTTCTGGTTTGGAACCAGTCTGTTATTGCTGTCCACTTCTAACTGTTGCTTCTTGACCTGCATACAGATCTCAGGAGGCAGGTAAGGTGGTCTGGTATTCTCATCTCCTGAAGAATTTTTCAGATTTTTGTGATCCACATAGTTAAACGTTTTGGCATAGTCAATAAAGCAGAAGTAGATGTTTTTTCTGGAACTCTCTTGCTTTTTCTATGATCCAATGGATGTTGGCAATCTGATCTCTGATTCCTCTGCCTTTTCTAAATCCAACTTGAACATCTGGAAGTTCATGGTTCACATACTGTTGAAGCCTGGCTTAGAGATTTTGAGCATTACTTTACTAGAGTGTAAGATGAGTGCAATTGTGCGGTAGTCTGAATATTCTTTGGCATTGCCTTTCTTTGGGATTGGAATGAAAAGTGATCTTTCCTAGTCCTGTGGCCACTGCTGAGTTTTCCAAATTTGCTGGCATATTGAGCGCAGCACTTTCACAGCATCCTCTTCTAAGATTTGAAATAGCTCAACTGGAATTCCACCACCTCCACTAGCTTTGTTCATAGTGATGCTTCCTAAGGCTCCCTTGACTTCGGACTCCAGGATGTCTGACTCTAGATAGAGTGATCACACCATCATGGTTATCTGGGTCATGAAGATCTCTTTTGTATAGTTCTTCTGTGCATTCTTGCCACCTCTTCTTAATCTCTTCTGCTTCTGTTAGGTCCCTACCATTTCTGTCCTTTATTGTGCCCATCTTTGCACGAAATTTTCCATTGGTATCTCTGATTTTCTTGAAGAGTTCTCTAGTCTTTCCCATTCTATTATTTTCCTCTATTTCTTTGCATTGATCACTGATGAAGGCTTTCTTATCTCTCCTTGCTATTCTTTGGAACTCTGCATTCAAGTGGGTATATCTTTCCTTTTCTCCTTCACCTTTAGCTTCTCTTCTTTTCTCAGCTACTTTTAAGGCCTCCTCAGACAACCATGTTGCCTTTTTGCATTTCTTTTTTTGGGGATGGTCTTGATCACTGCATCCTTTCCAATGTCACGATTCTGTCCATAGTTCTTCAGGCACTCTGTCTATCAGATCTAATCCCTTGAATCTATATCTCACTTCCACTGTATAATCTAAGGGATCTGATTTAGGTCATACCTGAATGGTCTAGTGGTTTTCCCTACTTTCTTGAATTTAAGTCTGAATTTGGCAATAAGAAGTTCATGATCTGACCCACATTCAGCTCCTGGTCTTGTTTTTGCTGACTGTATAGAGCTTCTTCATCTTTGGCTGCAAAGAAAATAATCAATCTCATTTTGGTATTGACCGCCTGGTGATGTCCATGTGTAGAGTCTTCTCCTGTGTTGTTGGAAGAGGGTATTTGCTAAGACCAATGTGTTCTCTTGGCATAACTCTGTTCACCTTTCTCCTGCTTCATTCTGTAATCGAAGGCCAAATTTGCCTGTTATTCCAGGTATCTCTTAACTTCCTACTTTGTATTCCAGTCCCCTATAATAAAAGGATGCCTTTTTTGGACTGTTAGTTCTAAAAAGTCTTGCAGGTCTTCTTAGAATCATTTAACTTCAGTGTCTTCAGCATTGCTGGTTGGGGCATAGACTTGGATTATTGTGATATTGAATGGATTGCCTTGGAAATAAACGGAGATCATTCTGTCATTTTTGAGATTGCACCCAAGATGTGACTGGTGATGGAAGTAAAGTCTGAGGCTGTAAATAACAATATTGCATAGGAACTTTGAATTTAGGTCCATGAATCAAGGTAAATTGGAAGTGGTTAAACAGATAGCAAGAGTGAACAGCAACATTTTAGGAATCAGTGAACTAAAATGGACTGGAAAGGATGAATTTAACTCAGATAAGGATTATACATACTACTGTGGGCAAGAATCCCTTAGAAGAAATAACAGTAGCACAAAAGTAAGATGTAAAAAATGGAATTTTATTGTTGAAAGAGCCTTACATGTTATGTGAAATAGCTTCTGACTCTAGGTAAAATGCTGCTTAGTATAAATTTATAATAATCAAAACTGTATGATGATATTGGCATGAGAACAGAAAATTTGATCAATGAAACAGAAAAGAGACTCCAGAAATAGACTCTCACTTATATGGTCAGTTGATATTTGACAGAAACCAAAGCAATGGAAAGAGAGGTCTCAATAAATGTTGCTGATACAACTGGGTATCTGTATGGGAAAAAAAGTGAACTTCAATGTCTATCTTACATTATACAAAAAATTATTTGGAATGGATTATGGACCTAGACCTTAAAAAAAAAAACTAAACATAAAGGCCAAACTATAAACCTACTAGAAGATAGGAATCAGAGAATATATTCATTACCTAAACATAGGCAAATTCTTGAAAGGGGCACAGAAAGCACCAATCCTAAAGGAAGAAAATGATAAATAATTTCATCCAATTAAAAATTCAGCCAATCAATAGAAACCATTAAAAAAAAATTCTTACCATTCAATAATAAAAAAGAAACAATCAACAAAACTAAAAGAGGGCAAGAAATTCAAACAAATATCCCAAAAGAGATATTAAAAAGTCAGTAAATTTCCTTGACATTCTAAGAATAAAGAATATACACTGGCAATAAATTCCCTCAATTTTTTACTAAAAATACTATGGAATCCAATGAACAGCAGAGCCTGGCAGGTTAGAGTCCATAGGTCGCAGAGTCAGATACAAGTGAAGTGACTGAGCACAGCACAGCATAAGCACATGAAAGTATATCTACATTGTAAGTCATCAGATAAATGCAAATTAAAAATGATGAAACACCGATACATATTCAGTAGAGTGGCTAAAGTTAAAGATTGATGGTTCTAAATATTTTTGAGGATATACAGCAGTTGAGACTTATACACTGATAGGAGTGTAAAATGGTATGATTTCTTTGGGAAAAGTATTAAGTTTGTTTTTTAATGTAAAACATAAACCCACCCTTATTGTTATTTAGTCACTAAGTCATGTCTGACCCTTTTGTGACCCCATGGACTGTAGCCCGCCAGGCTCCTCTGTCCATGTGATTTCCCAGGCAAGAATACTGGAGTGGGTTGCCATTTCCTTCTCCAGGGGATCTTCCTGAGCCAAGGATTGAACCCGTGTCTCCTGCATTGGCAAGTGGATTCTCTGCCACTGAGCCAGCAGGGAAGCCCATACCTCCTCTAGAACTCATCAACTGTATTACTAGGTATTGGCACAAGAGAAATGAAAACCTATATCCATTAACAGAATTGCATGAGAATGTTCATAGAAATTTTACTTTTATTAGCTAGATGGTAAAGCCTACTTGAATGCCTCTCAAGCAAGAGAGAGAATGAAAAAAAAAAAAAAAAGAGAGAGAGAATGATAAAGCAAACAATTTATAGCATATTCTTATTATGAAACATTATTCATCAACAAAAGTAAGTTACTGATACATGTGGAAAGATAGATGAATCTCACATTATACCAAATGAAAGAAGCCAGGTGTATACATTCTTTTAAATGGACAATAAGACATATCAACCATCTTTAAAGTGATATTTGCATATTTACAGTCAGTAAAACTGTACAACTTGCCCCTAGAATTTTATATTGAATAAAATGGTCTCATTCTTTAAAATGAGAGCACTCTAAAGACATTTTTAGACAAACGGTTTCAACCCTGTGTATTTGTGGAGGATTAAAGACCCTGATGCTGGGAAAGATTGAAGGCAGGAGGAGAAGGGGATGACAGAGGATAAGATGGTTGGATGGCATCACCAACTCCATGGACATGAGTTTGAGCAAGCTCTGGGAGTTGATGATAGACAGGGAAGCCTATCATGCTGCACTCCATGGGGTTGCAAAGAGTCAGACCCAACTGAGCAAATGAACTGAACTGAACATGAACTTTTAATGATAAAGTGCTTAA
Source organism: Odocoileus virginianus (assembly GCF_023699985.2). Taxonomy (NCBI): domain Eukaryota; kingdom Metazoa; phylum Chordata; class Mammalia; order Artiodactyla; family Cervidae; genus Odocoileus; species Odocoileus virginianus. The sequence continues at coordinate 40,283,488 of NC_069694.1, read as the reverse complement.
CATTGTGCCTGGTACATGCTAGCCACCAAGCTACCATTACTGACTTCAATATAATTATGGTAACTATTATTATTATCATTATTATTACTATCTTAAGAATATTTATTTCCCTTAGTAACTTCTATTCCTTAAAAAGTTCTATTAGTTTACTTGTTTTATTACTTGGCAAAATAAGTAGCAAGACTCTAAGTTCAATAAGAAAAAATTGCAAGTATGACCACGATAGAGCTTAATTTATCCAAAGTCCTTTAACCAAAAAATCGAACTGTGTGAAGCCCATTAAGTGAAAAAATACAGAATTTTATTTTGAACAGTTAAAATTGATACAATTGAGTCTGTGTACTAAACACATGCAGCCCTCATAAGGAAGCCTCTTCTATATTCTCTCAGATCTTCTTAACCTATTTTGTATGGTTTTTAAAAGGCTGGACTGACTTCCCAACTAACAGGGACTATAATTAGACTCATATGATAGGAATAAAAATAAGACAACAGACTTAAGGTATACAAAGTACACAAAATTTCATCATTTTTGCACAACATAGATGAGGACAAAATGTCAACTCACCTCAGTGGTCTTGGCAGATATTGCTGAAACAAGTCATTAGACATTTTCACATGTTTAATGATGTCCATATAACACATCTATTCCATTTTATAAATGTTTACATCTAAGGGGATTCAGTTTCATTACAAATTAAAGGGATAAGCTTCACTTCCTAGAAAGTCACTTCTTAAAATATTGCATGTTTAATTGACCTGAAAGGAGCTTTCTGTCTAGAATGGCAGGATGAATTTTGATAATACTGCAAGGGAAAGAAACAGCAGCCATCTCTCTTCTTTGTAGCAAATACAGTAACTTTCCACTGATACACAAATTCTGTCAAAATGTTTTGTGCTCTTATCACTCAGTTGTGTTCAACTCTTTGAGATCCTAAGGACTGTAGCCCTCCAGGCTCCTCTGTCCATGGGATTTCCCAGGCAAGAATACTTGAGTGGGTTGCCATTTCCTTGTACAAGGGATCTTTCCTACCCAGGGATCAAACCTGTGTCTCCTGTGACCCCTGCACTGGCAGCCAGTTCTTTACCACTGAGCCACCTGGGAGACCAGTCACACTATTTACAGGTCCTAGGCAGCTGGTCCCATCGCTTCACGGGAAATAGGTGGGGAAACAGTGTCAGACTTTATTTTGGGGGGCTCCAAAATCACTGCAGATGGTGATTGCAGCCATGAAATCAAAAGACACTTACTCCTTGGATGGAAAGTTATGAGCAACCTAGATAGCATATTAAAAAGCAGAGACATTACTTTGTCAACAAAGGTCTGTTTAGTCAAGGCTATGGTTTTTCCAGTGGTCATGTATGGATGTGAGAGTTGGACTGTGAAGAAAGCTGAGTGCCAAAAAAATTGATGCTTTTGAACTGTGGTGTTGGAGAAGACTCTTGAGAGTCCCTTGGACTGCAAAGAGATCCAATCAGTCCATCTTAAAGGAGATCAGTCCTGAGTGTTCATTGGAAGGACTGATGTTGAAGCTGAAACTCCAATACTTTGGCCACCTCATGCGAAGAGATGACTCGTTGGAAAAGACCCTGATGCTGGGAGGGATTGGGGGCAGGAGGAGAAGGGGACGACAGAGGATGAGATGGCTGGATGGCATCACTGACTCAATGGACATGAGTTTGAGTAAACTCCAGGAGTTGGTGATGGACAGAGAGGCCTGGCATGCTGCGATTCATGGGGTCGCAAAGAGTCGGACACGATTGAGCGACTGAATTGACTGACTGACTGACTGATAAGAATGTTACATTGAGTAGGAGTGGTGAGAGTAGGCACCCTTGTCTTGTTCCTGATTTTAGGGGAAATGCTTTCAATTTTCCACCATTGAGGGTAATGCTTGCTGTGGGTTTGTCGTATATAGCTTTTATTATGTTGAGGTATGTTCCTTCTATTCCTGCTTTCTAGAGAGTTTTAATCATAAATGGATTTAAAAAAATGCCAAAAAATTTAAAAAAAAAGAATGTTACATTGAATACAGAATACAAGAATACGGTGAAGATTGATAATTTCATAAATTTATGAAACTCAATTACCATTGCCTCTTTATCTGTATTGAATTTGATGATGACAGACACCAACACTTGATATTTCTGGGTATCTATGTGTTGGGGGAGATGTACAGATATAGAAATAGGCACGGGCATAAATGCAGACGTAGAAACAGATGTAGAGATATATACATATACATACACATTAACATAGTTTTCAAAACTACAATATTGAAGTGTATATCCCCAGTTCAAAATGTGGCTGTTAATCAGTGCTCAAACATGTGTTAAATGAGCTGAACAAGTAACAAAGAATAGCTTCTGTTGCATTTTTCAAGGATTACAATTTAAGCTGACTTCTCTTTTCACCTATTTAAAATTTGTTTGTGTGAGAAACAGTGTTCAAGATAACTGACATGATGGGCACAGGCCCTTCCTGCTTTCAGATATCCTAAAACATATCCCTGTGTTAAGCCAGTTACCTAGAATGCAATTGTTTCTTTTGCCCCTTCTCAGTACCCTTCAGAAAATAAGCAAGAGTTAATAGCCTTGCCCTCGCTTTGGCATCCACAGAAGTATGTTTACTGAGTTACCCCTTGGAATAATGAAAGGAACCCACCTAGAAACTGTTCTATAGAGCTGTTGTCACTGCATCTATTTCAAGGATACCATTGAGGAGGCTGTTTATTACTTCCAACGTTGTCCTCTTTATGAAGAACCTCAAGAGAAATCTTTGCCAGCTCTTAATACTAAGAACAGGTGATCATTACTGTTACTGAGCAAAGGTCTGTGTACCGAATGTTATCTACTTTTGCACCTGAGTTCCAGAAAAAGCTAAATTTGAGGTCTCCAATAGGCCCTTGTAGTTATCACTGTAGTCTTATCTTGACTCCTCTTTTCTCTACCTGGTTGTTTAAAATTTCTATCACCTCTGTCCCACTGCATTCTCTTTTGTCATATTTTATGCATCACTGTAAAGTACACTCTTGTTTTGGAAGAAATTTGGTAATAAATAAATATTTCCTTGTTTTAAATAATGTTGCTATTTAAACAAGTATTTGCTAGGCACCCAGTTTGTTTTAGGAAGAAAGATTTTTACTAAATTTTACTAGATCCACTAAAATAACACCATAATTTAGGTATCACATATTTTTCAGTGAAGAAATTCAGTGTCAGGGATGTTAAGTAACTTGCCTGTGGGGAACAGTGCTATATCCTTGGTAAACAGAATCTCAGAGTCCAGTATTCCTGTCACTCAGTTCATAGTTTCCTTTGGAATTAATTCAGATTCACATTATATTTGCATAATAATTCAGGTTTATTTCAGAAATAATTTACTTAGGTTTAGAAGACTTTTTTAGGTTATGGAGAATTACGCATCCATAATTCTGACATCTTAGTTACAATAATCACCCCCTGGTGCTAGACTAAGTAATGTAATAAAATAATATTTAATCTACTTTTTTTCAGTATGTTTTTATGCCTGTTCTTTTACATTTTCTTTAGTAAAGTCAAGCAGGTGTTGTCCCACTAGGTAGTCTTTATGGCAAAAGGACAGTAACTATAAATAGCTATGTTTATTCTATACTGACTGTCCCTACACCACTAGGCTGCAAATCAACAACTTAATGAACTCACTAAGGTAGTCAATTTGGAATTTTGCCATTCCTTTAATCACCAAACCTGTCACGTCTTTATCTATTTATGCTTATTCTGCACATTGTGGAAAATGCGGAACTATCTCTCATCTCATAAATGATGGCATTACTGAACATGATCCTTATTTAACACAAACAGCAGGTGGCCACCGCCTGTTATTATAAATCAAATTATTTCACGTTTTATCATTGCTGATTTGCCCTTGTTATGTGTACTTTGTGCAGAACATGAAATCTCTGTAAATAATGTTAAACACAAAAATGAACTTAATCTTTAAACAATCTCTTAGAAATTTGGCCATTTAAATTAGACTTTTACTGTTTTTTGCTCATGCTGTATGTTGGACCATCAAGTCTTAAGGGAGAGTGTATGTCAAATTAAACTGAGGGACAGTCAGTTATGTAAAGACCCCACTTAAATGCTGAAATAGGTGAAAACCACTATTTGTCATTCAGTCGATAAGTTGTGTCCAGTTCTTTGTGACCCCCATGGACTGCAGCACACCAGGCTTCCCTGTCCTTCACTCTCTCTTGGAGTTTGCTCAGATTCATGTCCATTGAGTCAGTGATATGATCTAACCATCTCATCCTCTGCCCATTGTTTTAAAGCCATTATAAACAATATAAAACTGCTCAGAGGACAACCTGAGTATTGTGGGTTGGCTTCTCCAGGAGCACATTCTGAGTTGCTATGATTTGTGTTCAGGAAACTTTCTGCAGACTGCTACAAGGAAGCAAGGAAGGTGGAATTTGGGCAGAGGGAGAAGCTGGACTGAGATATAGTAGCAACAGCCACCCAATTTCAGTCAATGTCAAAAAAACCTGGAAGCTGAGATGTTTCTTTAGAGATGTCTCAAGTTAAAGTCCCCAAACTTTACTGCTAAGGTATCTCATTCAGGAAGATGATATAGATATTTCTAAACTTTGGATTTGGGTAGGAAAATATCAATTTAAATATTTATATTATAAAAGTTAGAGGTAACCAGTAAAAGAATGAAAATATTTTGTAAAATTAACCCAACTGTAAGAGGAGAAAGAGTTTCCCATGTGGCGCTGGTAGTAAAGAATCTGTCTGCCTATGCAGGAGACATAAGAGACGCAGGTTCGATCCCTGGGTTGGGAAGACCCCCTGGAGGAGGGCATGGCAACCTACTCCAGTATTCTTGCCTGGAGAATCCATAGACAGTGGAGCCTGGAGGACTATAGTCCATAGTGTCACGAAGAGTCAGACATGACTGAAGCGACTTAGCATGCTTGCAAGAGGAGAAACAGAGGGAATAAAGAAAAGATAAAAGAGAAAATACATCAAATATAAAGCACAAAATAAAACTGCAGATAACAATCTCAATAGATGTATATATTAAAAAATCCCCATGGGCTAAAACCTCCAATTAAAAGATGGGAACTCTGTAGCTAACTAAGAAATGTAAAGGTCAGCTATGGCTATTTTTAAAACAAATATAAAACAATAAATTATACTATATTGAGTCATCCCTCAATATCCTTGGGGAACTGGTTCCAGGATCCCCCACAGATATCAAAATCTGTGGATGGTCAAGTCTTTTATATAAAATGGTACAGTATTTGCATATAACTTATATACATCCTCCCATATACTTTATCTTTTCTGTTTTATTAAACAAACATTAATTATAGGATAGTTTTACATTGACAAAAAACTTGCAAAGAATATAGAACGTTCCCATATATTTCTTTCCCAAGTTGCCCCTATTATCTAGGCAGTATTTTTAAGACAACAATCTCTACCTTGTTCATTCCATATATTTTAAGTCATCTCTAGATCACTGATAACACCTAATACAATATAAATGGTATGTAAATAGTTGCTGGCACTCAGTAAATTCAAGTTTTGCTTTTTGGAACTTTCTGGAGAATTTTTTTTGCAAATATTTTTGGTCGGCATTGGTTTGAATCTATGGTTGTTGGCATACAGTAATAATTAAGGTGCACAAAACAAGTTAAGCCTTAAAAGGGAGAGAAAGGGATATTTCACACCAAAAAAGGAGATAATCCATCCATATTTTTTAAAGCATTATTGAGATATAATTGACATATAACACTGTGTAAGTTTCATAAGATGATTTAACTCTTCAAGAATTTGTAGTAAATATGAAGTTGCATGATACCAATAACAGTCTGGGAACATATAAAGGGAAAATAAACAGAAAACAGGGCATAATAATTTAATCCTGTCTAAAAGAAAATTAATAATAGAGAAGTAGCTAGCTGTTTTGAAAAGTCATTTCATTCATTCATTCTAAAGCTGTAAATCTATCCCACTAAAAATGTTTATAATGTGTCAAAGGCTCTACAGGAAGTTTCAGAAGAAAATTTCTCAAAATGGTTTGAGGAAATAGCAGCATCTCACAAATAAATTGGTAATTTTCCCAGACTTTACCTTTGATGTAATAGCACTCATTGGACTATATCAGTTCTGTATATGTGTTGAATCATACTACTTTATTTTCGTGCACTAATTTTCTGAACTTTGCTACACAGTAAGATGTTTTATAGCAAAGATTGTTACTGTGCGCTTTATTCTCTGTGTCTGACACACAGTACTCATTCATCTAATGCCTGCATGCTGAATAAATGAATGAATGTCCCAGGTTCTCCTTTCATAGCATACTTGTTTTTATTAAGACTTTAAAAACAACAACAACAACAAAGAGTTGCTTTAGATTCACAGCAAAATTAAGAGGAAAGTACAGAAATTTCCCATATACTTTCTGTTCCCATATAAGCATAGCCTCTTGCATTATCAACATTCCCCTCAAGACTGATACATTTGTTACAATTGATGAACCTACACTGACACATCATAATCACCCAAAGGCCACAGTTTCCATGTGAAGGTTCATTTTTGGTGCTATACATTCCATGAATTTGAACAATCTAAAATGACATGTGTCTTCATTATGGTATCATACAGAGTATTTTCACTGCCTTAAAAATCCTTTGTGATGCATCTATTTATCCCTCCTCTAACCTCTGACAGCCACTGACATGTTTCCTGTCTCTATGGTTTTGCATTTTCCAGAATGCCACATAGTTGATATCATACAGTATGTGGTCTTTTCAGACTGGCTTCTTTGACTTAGCGATATGCATTTAAGATTCATCGATGACTTTTTGTTACTTAATAGCTCATTTATTGTTACCACGGACAATATTCCTGTGTCTGGAATCTGTCCATTTACCTACTGAAGGACATCTTTGTTGCTTCCAAGTTTTGGTAATTATGATTAAAGCTGCTATAAACATTCATGGTAGGTTTTGTGTGGGCATAGAGTTTTTTACTCCTTCGAACACATACCAAGGCATGAGATTGCTGGATCGTTTGGTTAATGTTTAGTTTTGTTAAGACTCTGCTAAACTGTCTCCCAAAATGGCTATAACATTTTGCATTCCCACGAGGAATGAGGGTTTCTATTGTTCCACATCCTTGCCAGAATTTTGTATTTTAATGTTTTCAATTTTGGCTATTCTAATACATATGTAGTGGTATCTCATTGTTGCTTTAATTTTCACTTTCCTGATGACACAGAATATAAAGCATCTTTTCCATATGTTCATTGGCCATCTCTGTATCTTATTTGGTAAGGTGTCTGTTCATATCAATTTTTTCTGTATTTTAATTGGGCTGTTTTATGTTGAGCTTTAACAGCTCTTAGTATATTTTTGATAGCAATCCTTTATTAGATATATCTTTTGCAGATATGGTCTCCTAGTATGTGACTCAATCTTCCCATTCTCTTGACATTGTCTTTCACAGATCAAAAGTTTTTATTTTTAATAAAGTTCAGCTTATCAATATTTATTTCATGGGTTCTATCTTGATGGCATATCTAAGAAGTCATTCAGTTCAGTCAGTTCAGTCACTCAGTCATGTCCAACTCTTTGCGACCCCATTGACTGTAGCACGCCAGGCTTCCCTTTCTATCACCAACTCCCGGAGTTTACTCAAACTCATGTCCATTGAGTTGGTGATGCCATCCAACCATCTCTTCCTCTGTTGTCTCCTTCTCCTTCCGCCTTCAATCTTTCCCAGCATCAGGGTCTTTTTCAATGAGTCAGTTCTTCACTTCAGGTGCCCAAAGTATTGGAGTTTCAGCCTAAGCATCAGTCCTTCCAATGAATATTCAGGACTGACTTCCTTTAGGATGGACTGGTTGGATCTTCTTGCAGTCCAAGGAACTCTCAAGAGTCTTCTCCAACACCATAGTTCAAAAGCATCAATTCTTGGGCACTCAGCTTTCTTTATGATCCAGCTCTCATATCCATATATGACTACTGGAGAAACCATAGCTTTGTCTAGGTGGACCCTTGTAGGCAAAGTAATGTCTCTGCCTTTTAATATGCTGTCCAGGTTGGTAAGAAGTCATTACCACACTCAAAGTCATCTAGATTTTCTCCAGTGGTATATTCTAGGAGTTCTATAGTTTTGCGTTTTACATTTAGGTCTAAGACTCATTTTGAGTTAACTTTTGTGAAGGATGTAAGGTTCTGTGTCTAGATTAGTTCACCTGTGGAAGGCCAATTGTTTAACAGTGGCTCAGTGGTAAAGAATCTGCCTGCCATGCAGGAGACACAGATGTAGGTTCATTCTCTGAGTTGGGAAGATCCCCTGGAGGAGGGCATTGCAACCCACTCCAATATTCCTCCCTGGAGAATCCATGGACAGAGGAGTCTGGCGGGCTATAGTCCATAGGGTCGCAAAGAGTCAGACACAACTGAAGTGACTGAGCAGGCACATTTGCTGTTTTTAAAAACTAAATCATCATACTATTTGAAAAAGTCAAAGTCAAGAGAAATTAAAAATATAAATTAAAAAATAAAATTAAAAGTACTCAAAAAATATAGGAGAAAAACTACATATACTTTGAATAGAAATGGCATTTCTAAATAAAACAGGATACCTATATACCATAAAGAGCAGAAATTAGAGAGGTTTGACTGTATTAGTCACAAGAAAGTATCCATGATGAACACAAAGAATGTTAAGAGGTCATAGAAAATCTACAGGAATTTTATTTCATAAATGATAGATAAGAGTTGATATTTGTACTTTACAATGTGTTCTTAAAAATTAATAAGAAAAAGAAGTGAAAAAGGAAGTCCCTGAAAAAGAAACCAGAAATGCAAAAAAAAAAAAATGAGGAAGAGGAAGAAGATAGGAGCAGAAAAAATAATATATATATATTTATATATGGTCTACCAGAGCACTAATCATAAAAATGCAAATATAAATAAGGATGAGGCATCTTCCACTTATCAGATTGGCAAGTGATAAAAAGTTTTATAACATCAAGCTCTGGCAAAGTGGCAGGCCCTCTAATATACTGTTTGTGAGCATGTAAATTGATATAATCTTTTGAAATTCAATTTAAAATTAGCATTTAATTAACATTTAAAATTTAAGTATCTCTGACTAAGCACGTTTACATTTATAAATCTATCCTCATTAGTAAAACATATATATGTTTAAGGTTGTTTATGCAGTTTATTTTGTTTATCCATGGGAAAAGAATGAAATAAATTATGCCACAAATGCAGTATTGGAATACTGGGCTGTCTTGAACACGAACTGAGTAGATCTGTTGGTTGTAAGCTAAAAAGATGATCACACTGCTGTTGCAGCTGCTGTTTACTTATTCAGTCATGGCTGACTCTTTGTGACCCCGTGGACTGTAGCCCACCAGGCTCCTCTGTCAATGGAATTTTCCAGGCAAGAACACTGGAGTGGGTTGCCATTTCCTCCTCCAGGGGATCTTCCCAACCCAGGGATCAAACCTGTGTCTTCAGCATTGGCATGTGGATTCTTTCCCAGCTGAGCCACCTGGAAAGTCCCAAGATGATTATAATAGAATGTCAAATCAAAAAAGGTATTTTCAAAGTTATGACTTCACTTTCATAAATATTTGGATATTTTAGAGCATACATGTTGCATGGACACATATTACTTGTGCAAATACAAAGAAAATGCTAAACCCAAAATCCTTATAGTAATTATTCTGGTGAACAGCACTGGGTAGAGGGGCCAGAGGTTTTAATTTTTATTTCTTACTTTATTAGAACATTGTAGAATTATAGTTTAAGTTTGGGGGGGGGAGAATGCTATTAATTTTCAAATAAATTTTTCTGAAAAGAAAGTACAAAGAGTTTTTGAGAAGGACATTTGGACAAAAATGTAACATGTTAGTGGAGAAGAGAAAGCAGTGACAGTTTTAGAAATAATAGTAATTTATAGTAAAATGTGTACAGGTCCTAAACCTATCATCTAAAACCCTCCAGGCCAGATGGCTTTTAGAATTCAGATTTTTTCCAGATTTTATAAAGGTAGTAGAGTGTGTTTATACTGGGGAGGGGAAGGGAGAAATGAACAAGTGAAGAAAAAGAAAGTGAAGTAAAAGGAGGGGGAAAGGGTGGGGGTTGACACAAGAAGAGCCTTATGTCTGATGCCATCAACATTCTTTGTAAGTAAACTGCGGCCCCGAATTGTGAAACAGTTCTCATAAATGGTGACTAATCTGGCAGAACCTTGCAAACTGAGTGAGAAATACTGGAAACTGCAGTTAGGCATAACTGTGAGAACATCTATAGCAATGGACACATGAACGTCTACAGTGGTGGGTACATGAAATTATCTGAAACTAAGGTGGCAGCATCGGAAGTTGAGAAAAAATTGTGAATTTACAGACTTTCATCAGATGCTTCAAGGCATTACTGTATTATAGAGGTATTGCTGTTTCATAACAATTCTGATTTGTGATGAAGCTGACAATATTTTCTGGTCTTGCAACGGCTCCATCTCAATGTCGCATGGAAGTTTCTCATCTTTATTTGGTCTCTGAGCTGAAGACAGCTTGGCAGAATTTGCCCAGGAGGCTTGTGTGCAACCCACTCACACCTACGCACCCCAGCGGATGCCACTCACAGATGGCCAGTTTTCCCCACAAGTGTGATTACATCAATCATCAGTGAATCAAGCCCAGAGATTTTTCTTATGAAACCTTTATCCTGAAGTGACTTGCTCAGGAACATACAATTAGTGAAAGATCTGTTACCTGAAACTATCACTCTTGGCTTGGCAGAGTTCCTCCAGCAAACAAGGACAATGCTTTTGTCTTAGCTGCGAACATGAACAAAGGGGAAAGTTCTCTAACATAGCTAACTCCCTGAGTTCTAAAGGTATTCTACATGGGGGTTTTATCCCTATTTTAATATTTTACTTTAGCGTGGCATGTTTTCTCACCTGTTGAGGTGGTCTCCTTTGAGTCAACAATAAGAAAGCAAGTCAATTCTATGCAGTGACCATATGCTAAGAAGTCACTAAGATTACTGCATGTGGAGTGAGGTATCACTGTGCATTACAGAATGAAACAGGAGCCACAGATATAAATCCTGTTCAAGCCAAGACAAGAAAGAAGGGAAAGAGAACTGACATTTCACTAAAAAGGGTCCAAACTCAGCCACTGGCTCAGTACTGCATTAAGAGGTGACTGGGTGTCTAAGGGTATCTCGGAATAAGATTAGAGGCTGATTAAACAACTTAAGTGGAGGAAGTGCAATGCAGACTACGCTTCATTTATTACTCATTCTTTTATAGTCTAGGTATTTCCAGATTCCTAGAATATGCTGTGATTTTTTTCTTCTGCATTGCAGCAAAACAGAAAAAAGCTCTACAAAAGAATTGTTACAAATATAATTTAACCATAATAATATTATTTTGTTAGTTTCAGCCCATATTTTAAGAGTCTAGGGTTATAGCTTGCTATTTTCCTTTTGTTTCAGGTTTTTGAGTAAACAATTGCATTACCATGAATAAGAGATGACTAGAAAGATGCCATTGTGCTTTAGACGTGCTTTGAGACAACTCTCACCATTCAAACTCCTGCCTCTTTAGTTCCACAGGGGGTGTTATAAACGTATCCCTACATGACATGTTTTCTTTTAAAATCTTATAAAGATTGAAGGAGCAAAATAAAAGCCACTTTGCCAAAAATTTAAATCATGCCGTAATTTGGACCGAAGGCTCAAGGCCTTCTTTGCTTCTCGTCAAGCTTTCCTTACATCTTGATTAGAAAACATCACCATAATGTGTCATATTCATAGTCACAGTAACAAGGGTATTTTGAAGGTCTTCAAAAAGAGATAATTAGTAAGAACTCTGGCTGCAAGTTGCAAAACCAACTTGAGCTTGTTTTAGTTTAAAAGGAAGTGGAAATTTATAACAAAATAGAAGAGGTTTGTGAAAGCTTATTATAGAAGGCCTGGAAATGTGAACAGAATATCCATCAGATATTCTATTTTTGTTTTGGTGGTTCTCTAAACATCTTTGTCCTTTCTTCTCTTAAAGTATTTTTTTCTGGCTTCCCATTTTGTGTGACAGATGAGATCAAGTCACAGTTCCCAAGATTATAGCATCTCTCCAAGCAATACTGAACTAGAGTCTGTTAGTCCAAAGTCAAAAATTATGGAGGAGAATTTAACTGTCTTGAGTCAGATGTCTACCTTCTATCCCATCAGCTGTGGTCAGAGGGGTGTTTTTATCAGAAACCCACCATTATGAAGGAAAGTAGGAGATGGGAGTTCCCACTTAAGAACATCACTTAACATGCACTCTGGGATGTGTCTACTAAAGCATACTCCTCAGGTCCTCCATAGACTAACATACCCTTCTTAAACATACAATTCCAGACGCTTTCACATAATGTTGTAGGCAGACTTCTAAGATGGTCCCCAATGATTTTCACCTCCTAATATTCGTAATCTTATATAATCCTCTCCCTTGAGTGTAAGGACTCTCTTCTAACCAAGAGAGTATGGCAAAGGTCACTGTATTTCATTTCTATGATTATATTACTGAAGATTGTAACTTCAGGATTGTCAGTAGATTCTTTCTATTGTCTTCTTGATTTGCACAGTTCAATAAAGCAAGGTGCTATACCCTAGAGGCCCACTTGAGGGAGAACCTCTGGCCAATGACCAGCAAGGTATTAAGGTTATCAGTCCAGTGACCCATGAGAAACTGAATCCTGCCAACAGTCGCATAATCTTGAGAGCACATTCCTCCCCAGTCAAACTTTGAGATGACTATGGTCAGGCAAGGGCTCCGCATGTGGTGCTAGTAGTAAAGAACCTGCCTGCCAATGCAGGAGACATGAGACACAGGTTCAATCCCTGGATTGGGAAGATCCATGGAGGAGGGCATGGCAACCCACTCCTGTATTCTTGCCTGGAGAATCCCATGGATAGAGGGCCCTGGCGGGGTGCTACAGACCATAGGGTCACAAAGAGTCGGACCCAGCTGAAGAGACATTGTCTGACTTAGCAGCAACAGCAACATGGTCAGGCAATACCTTGAATGCAGTGCATGAGAGATCACCAAACCAAGGCCCAGCTAAGCTGTGCTCACATTCCTAACTCACAGAAGTTATGAGACAATAAATGTGTGTTACTTTAAGTTGTTAAGTTTGGGAGCAACTTGGTACACAGTAATAACTAACGCACATAACATGCTCCACTTATCCTGTCTGCAACTGCAAATATGCTCCTCCCCAGTCTTGTAAGGTGGCCATCTGAAGTCATGAATCAATTCTTCATCCAGAGGTAATATATGTATTTGAGCCACTTTGTTCCCAGTTTATAATCCCTGGATGACTTCCAGTATACCTCTGATTAATCTTTACTTAGTCCAGGGTGATCTCTCTCTAAATGACAAATTTAACCATTGATTTTATAAACACTTATTGAGAACCTATTACTGGCCAAGCACTATTCTAAGCACCTGGAGTCTTTCAGTAAAGAGAACATATGAAGATCTTTGCTCCTATAATCTTGTATCCCAGCATAGGGAGATGGAAAAAAATGCTAGGCATAATAATAATAAATATGCATTTTGTTAAGTCTGAGATAGAAATTTTTTCACATTTTTAATGACTGTAATATCTGGGTACATGTAACAGTTGATGGCATATCATGATTTGATTGGCAGCATTTTTTTTCCTACTTAAAATACTGGTATATTTTAAAGTTGCTGAATCTTCGATTTGCTGATTACATAAATTACCTAGTATATTAGAAGATACGGTTTAAGGATTAAAAAGTTGAGTCAGGTAAGGGGGATTCAGGCTGGCATAGGTGGGAGGGAGCAGATGGCAATATTAAATAGGATGGTCTGGGTAGACCTTGCCCTAACTTATTTAAAAAAAAAAAAAAAGTGATATTTGAGCAAAGCCTTGTAGGTGTGAGGGAGGTAGCTAAGCAGATACTCAAAAAGAAAAGCATTGCAGCCAGAAGGAACAGCTGGGGAGAGGTCCAGAGGAAGAAACATGCCTGGCATTTTCCACAATAGCCTACCAGCCTGTAGCTGGAGCACACTTAGCAAGGAGAGACAGAAAGGAAGGTAGTGGATTGAATGGTGTCTGTTCAGGTGAGGCTTTAGAGGTGGATGCAAAGACTTTGGCTTTTACCCTGGATAAAGTCAGAAGAGCCAGTAAAGGATTTAAGATGAGTGAGAAGATCTTACTTAAGCTTTAAATGCATCACTCCTGGCTACTGTGTTGAGATTAGGCTACACTCAAGCAGAGATTGTGCAACTGTTTTATCATTTGCATTTCACACTAAAAATATTGTATGTTAGGTTCCTCTTTCTTTTGGTTCATCTCACTCCAGTGTTGGTGGAAAATTTTTTTTTTTAAGTCATATTTCCTTTTCATGGTTGCCGTAACTAGACCTAAGTTTTCACTTGATTATATATATTTTGTTGTAAATAAATTAAAGATATTGAGATTTTGTCTTTTATGCTTTTGTTGAAGTTTTATTTGCTATGAGGATAAAAACAACATATGATTTCTTTCCTTAGCATATTTTTGTGAATAAAGAAGCATGAAGCATGATTATGTAGCCTGAACTGTATACTTGTAACAAACATCTCTTTGTGCAATATCTATCTATAGAACTATATGTCAACAAATCTTTAAGAAAGTATATTTTTGTGCATGATGTTAGAAAGTGTTCTAGTTTCATTCTTTTACAAGTGGTTGACCAGTTTTCCCAGCACCACTTGTTAAAGAGGTTGTCTTTTTTCCACTGTATATTGTTGCCTCTTTTGTCAAAGACAAGGTGTCCATAGGTATGTGGATTTATCTCTGGGCTTTCTATTTTGTTCCATTGATCTATATTTCTGTCTTTGTGCCAGTACCATACTGTCTTGATGACTGTGGCTTTGTAGTAGAGCCTGAACTCAGGCAGGTTGATTCCTCCAGTTCCATTCTTCTTTCTCAAGATTGCTTTGGTTATTCAAGGTTTTTTGTATTTCCATACAAATTGTGAAATTATTTGTTCTAGTTCTGTGAAGAATACCATTGGTAGCTTGATAGGGAGTGCATTGAATCTATAGATTGCTTTGGGTAGTATACTCATTTTCACAATATTGATTCTTCCAATTTATGAACACGGTATATTTCTCCATCTATTTGTGTCCTCTTTGATTTCTTTCATCAGTGTTTTATAGTTTTCTATGTATAGATCTTTTGTTTCTTTAGGTAGATATACTCCTAAGTATTTTATTCTTTTTGTTGCAATGGTGAATGGTATTGTTTCCTTAATTTCTCTTTCTGTTTTCCCATTGTTAGTGTATAGGAAAACAAGGGATTTCTGTGTGTTAATTTTATATCCTGCAACTTTACTATATTCATTAATTAGCTCTAGTAATTTTCTGGTAGAGTCTTTAGAGTTTTCATGGCTAACAAACACATGAAAAGATGCTCAACATCACTCATTATCAGAGAAATGCAAATCAAAACCTCAATGAGGTACCATTACATGCCAGTCAGGATGACTGCTATCCAAAAGTCTACAAACAATAAATGCTAGAGAGGGTGTGGAGAAAAGGGAACCCTCTTACACTGTTGGTGGGAATGCAAACTAGTACAGCCACTATGGAAAACAGTGTGGAGATTCCTTTAAAAACTGGAAATAGAACTGCCATATGACCCAGCAATCCAACTCCTGGGCATATACACCGAGGAAACCAGATCTGAAAGAGACACGTGTACCCAATGTTCATTGCAGCACTGTTTATAATAGCCAGGACATGGAAGTAACCTAGATGCCCATCAGCAGACGAATGTATAAGAAAACTGTGGTACATATACACAATGGAATATTACTCAGCCATTAAAAAGAATACATTTGAATCAGTTCTAATGAGATGGATAAAACTGGAGCCCATTATACAGAGTGAAGTAAGCCAGAAAGATAAAGACCAATACAGTATACTAATGCATATATATGGAATTTAGAAAGAAGGTAACGATAACCCTATAGGTAAGACAGAAAAAGAGATACAGATGTATAGAACAGAATTTTGGACTCTATGGGAGAAGGCGAGGGTGGGATGATCTGAGAGAACAGCATCAAAACATGTGTATTATCAAGTGTGAAACCGATGGCAAGTCCAGGTTGGATGCATGAGACAAGTACTCGGTGCTGGTGCACTGGGATGACCCAGGGGGATGGGATGGGGAGGGGG
Organism: Odocoileus virginianus; assembly: GCF_023699985.2. Classification (NCBI taxonomy): domain Eukaryota; kingdom Metazoa; phylum Chordata; class Mammalia; order Artiodactyla; family Cervidae; genus Odocoileus; species Odocoileus virginianus. The sequence goes on along the minus strand of NC_069694.1, from coordinate 40,267,225 downwards.
GGAGGGGGGATTGGGATGGGGAACACATGTAAATCCATGGCTGATTCATGTCAGTGTATGGCAAAAACCACTACAATACTGTAAAGTAATTAGCCTCCAACTAATAAAAATAAATGAAAAAAAAAAAAGGAAAAAAAATAAAAATATAAACACCACCACCCCCAAAAAATAAAATAAAATAAAATTTTAAGCAGACAAAAAAAAGAAACTATACTTCAATAAAAATTAATTAAAATTTAAAAAAAAGTATAACACCCAATGACTTCTTTCTTGCTAGAGTCCAACATTCATTCCTCTTCCCTATTTTCTCATGATGCAATTAAATTTATGGTCTTACCCACTGTCTATATTCTGAGAACTTCCCAAGAAACCTCTAAGTCCAGATTTACATTTTAATTGGCCACCAAATATCTCCATCAGTAAATTTCATAGAAGCCACAAATACAAACATACTGTATTTAGAACTAAATTTAGCATTCTCCACTCAAAAACCTACTCCCTTATCCTCAGTTAAGTTCAACTCCTTTCTCTTCTCATCACCAGCACCAGATCTTTTAATAGGTCCTAGTAATGATCCTGTAAGCTGTTATTTTATGTATACATATATATATGTATTCTTTTATATATGTGTTATGTATATATTCTTTTATATACATGTTTAAACATTTATATGTATATATACATATTTTATATACATGTCTATTCTTTTATATATGTCTATAAGTGTGTATATATACATATTATATACACATACACACACTTCATCCACTATTATGACTTCATTTAGGTCATGAATTTTCCTTAGGTAGACAAATTTAAGCATTCTCTCAAAGATATCTAGGTATGATTCCAGCTCTTCCTCTTTCTCATTTTTAAAAACAAAAACAAAGAAATCTTCAGCCTGGCACCTCATTTGCAAAACAAACATAAAATATCAACTTCATAGAGATTTTCTGAAAATTGCTTCCACTGTGCTTTGTACCTAGCATGAGCTCAATAATAACTGCCATGTAATTAAATATATTTATATATAATTACTGCTCTAATAATGTAATTAACTATGTTTTAAATAAAAGTAGATTTGAAATGGTTGCCTTTAGATTGTAGAAATAGGAATGGCTTGCTTTAACTTTATCAAATGAACTATCACTTTTTTAACCAAAAAATAAAGTTTTAAAAGTTTCAAACAAATCAGGGCTTGCCTCCATTTTTATAAATAAGTTCTTATTACAAAAAATAAGTTCTTATCACAAAGAATAAGCTACTAATGAAAATTTTGCTTCCTTAAATAATAATTACATTAAATTTTCTCTCTTTAATGTTTACCATAATAGTTTTAACTTCTGAAAATATAGCTATTAATGCAATTCATGGCCAGAATGGTCAGTTACTTGATGAAATATTAATGAGTATCTACCTCACAGTCGCTGTTAGCCTATATGGATTTTGTTGGATACATTGGTACATTTCCTATCCTTGAAGATTTCTCTGGAATTGCACTGGGCACTGGAGCTGGCTTAAGGAACAGTAGTTCCTCAGGTTGCTTGTGACAGGTAAGCTAAGGACACATCAAATGCCATAGAGAGGACCAGTACTGTGTACTGGGTAAGGGTTCAGACTTCTGAATCTCATGCTCCAGATTCAAAATCGCAGCCTTACCATCACCAACTGGGTGACTAAAAGCAAAACAACCCACCCTTGTTCCTGCTTATGTAAAATGGGGTAAGAGTACATGACCATAGGGCCATTGTGAAGGTTGCTTAAAATGTCAATAAATCTGGAAAGTTTTTATCACGTGTGAAAGAAACAGAATATCAACACTTTAAAGACTGTGAACTTCATGTGCAGTAAAAAGAATGCATTCACATCATTCAGCCCAGTGTTTCCCTAAATTGCTTCATCACTCCTTTTCAATAATACCTTTAAATATGTCAAGTATGAGTGTTCCATAGATTAAAATGTAAAAGTTGCTGTGTAAAAAGAATGAGCTTTGGGGTCTAGAAAGACTGGATATCTAATACCAGAATGACTGTTTATACTTGTACCTCTCAGCAAACTGAACTTTTCTTATATGTTAATTTTTACTGACTGCAACAGGGACTCACAGAACTTACTCAAGTTTTAAATGGTAGAATACATACATCATTCAGCACAAAGCCTGCTATACAGTACCAGGAAATGTCCTTTCTCTTTCATCTTTCCTGTCTTCATTCACTCTTCAAGAAGTATTTAAGGAGAAATGGTAACCACCTTGCAAGAAGGCAGTAAAAGGGATCTAAGCATTTCATTATCTAGACTACCTTTCTACCTTTTCATGCCCCTTCCAATTCTGACATGTTGTGAACCAGAAGTAAGGAGGTGGGGAAGTCTGGTGCATAGGCCCCCACACAAGATGCTGAGTCAATGCTAGTTTTCATGCAGACCTAAACAGGGCACAGAAATTTTGATAACCACTAATTCCTAAATCCTCATCCTATACTCCAATAATCTTGAAGGGACAGAGACAAGGATTTGCTTTGCTTCTTGCCCTGAGGGTGGTCACAGTTAGGAACTGAGGGTACTTTGTTGACAAAGGTACTATAGATATAAGCAAACCTGGATGAAGATAAATGTGTCTTTCTGGTCTTTGAATGCTCTTCCTTCCAGAAGGGTAGAGTGCCAGTATCTAATAAGAAAGTAATATTTGAGATAAGCCCTAGCATCTCTGTCCCAGCTCTTTTACATTTCTTCAGGCTTCCTCTTGCTGCTGATTTCATCTTTCTAGGCCAGCTTCCTCACAGTTATAATGTGAAGAGTCAAGATTCAGAAGGAGCTTAAGTGAAATACAAAGTTCCTTTGAAGAAATTTGGTTTTAAGTAAAAGGCATCTATGTCAAAGCAACAAGATGTTTTCACATGGTTCAGCCTAGCTTTCTAGGAAACTAAATTGGGGTTTGGAGTAATGTTCCATCTAGCAATGGAGTGTTAAATGTTAATCCCAACTTACTTCAACTTGTGTACATTGTTTTTGCCTTTGGGACTGCACACTGTGGTCTGTGCTTAGTCAAGGATAGGGATCTGGTACTCAGGTACTCCGTTTTTCAGGATCTGTGTTCCTTTTTCATAGGTTTCCAGTACACTACTATTGAGAAAAAAGCCTTGAAAGAATGTAACATTTTCCATTAATGACAACTGTGTGTCTTTACTGCTGTTGTTCTTCCTCAAAATCAGGAAATTGACATAAAAAATACAAAAATGGGGAAAAACGATTATCAAATTTCGTAATTCTTTGATTCAATTTCACTGCTAGATTTTCATTTTCCTGAACCTGTTTCAGTGCCAGTTCTGCAGTAAAATATCTGTCTAACACAAGGCTTTAGAGAACAGATGCAAAAGAGATTAGACTCTGCCTTAAAACAACTTGCCATTTGCATTTGGGGATTGAAAAGGGGGAGGATTAACTTATGGTATTGGCCCATATAATACCCATTTGGTTTCTTTTGAGATTTATTTTCATTTGCTCTGCTCTAGTGCAATCCTTACTATTTCAATAAGTGATTAATCTTATTCTCCATTAGGGTGAGTCCTGTTTGAAGCCCAGTGTGGTCCATCTGCCAATAATAATGCTTAAATAATGCAAATGCTGGTTTTTATCATTATAAAGCCCTCCAATGGACTGATTAATTTCAGAATTGCATTTTATGGATTCTCTCTATTCTTTACTTGTACAGATTCAATTTGATAACTCATAGTCCACATCTCACTATATTATTTCAGCTATCCAAATTTACACCCACAGCATTGGGAATAAGAACGTCCCAAAACAAAAGAGGCTCTCTAGTTGAAGATTATTTTATAACAACTTCAGTTGGAGGAAAGGAGCTATTGAGGGTGAAGAAGTAACTATGCCCCATGAATACTCCACCTTGAAAGTAATTTTGCATGTAGAATTTATAGCTGTATTAAAATTATACTAAAACTAACTACTAATAAGCATTTCTCATGGTGAAAAGAAAAGCCTGGCATAGAGAAGTACCTCTTTCTCCCACCAATTTGCCCACTGGCTCCCATCAGCTCACCCCTGGGCCTTTTCAACTGCTGTTCCTCTTCACAGGTCATTTCTGACCAAGTCCCCACATTTCCTGGCTAGCTCTAATTCACTTTCCATGAATTAGGCAGCCTCTATAATCCTTTGAATTTAGCCCTATTGTTGTACAACACATTGCAAATACCTGCTTATGTCCCTGTCTCCAATTATGCTGTTAGTTTCATTAAGCCTGTGACCAAATTTTCTTTTCTGTCATCATGCCAATGCTCAGCACAGTGCCTGAGGCACAACCATAGTGAATGCTGCTAGATACCTCCACAGAGAATGGAAAGAAAGGGAGCTGGTGTACACTAAGGAACAAGAAGGTTAAGAGGTAATAGGAAGGCAAAGTCAGGTAAATCCCTTAAAGACTAGATGCTGAGACACATCCCTATGTATCTATCAGCTCTGGGAGATGAACTATGCACAACCATATCTGGGGGTTATCACTCCCTGGGAATGGTTGGGGATCAGGAGTGGGAAGGCACTCAGAGAACATTACCCACCCTTGTGTAACTTCAAAGAAAATGAAAGCAAAAGTAATTAGAAGTTGCCTTTTCCCACAAACCACCCAAACATAATAGATTCTCAAATTTCAGAGTAGGGGTGGGAAGAGAAGGGGAAAACTGTTTGTGTGGGTGCATACATATGCTAGTCTCTAAAAAAGATTTCAGAAAAGTGATTTTTTAAAAAAATGTAGATAAGCTATTTTTCGCAATCTCACTGATATGTTAATGGATATGAAAGGCTCATACAGGACCAAGTTCAAAGTAGCAAGTGAAATGGAATTTTTCTGGAATTGAAAAGTAAAAATTTAAACGAAGGCATATACTCTATTGTAATTGTACTGTAGGATATTTGACTGTATGACAAGTATGTAGGTCCCTGTTTTGTGGGTGGTGGGAGAGAGGTTGACAGTAGGTGGTGTAAAGAAGGTGGACAGGTGTGCCACAGATGAATTGAAGAATGGTTAGAATGGACCAATATCAACTCCTTTGTAGCTTTAATGGGCTTTCCAGGTGGCTCAGCAGCCAAGAATTCGCCTGCAATGCAGGAAACACAGGAGACTTGGTTTGATCCCTGGGTCAGGAAGATCCCCTGGAAAAGGAAATGGCAACCCACTCTAGTATTCTTTCTGGGAAAATCCCATTGACAGAAGAACCTGGCAGGCTACAGTCCATGGGGTCACAAATGTCGGACATTACTGAGCACCTGAGCATGCAGTTTTAATAAGGACCTGCCAATTTATCTAAATATTCATCTCTGCAAAAACAGATACATGCAGTGAGCAGAAATACCCCCCACCCCCGCCCACTGAGCATGCAAACCAATGAAGGGGAATAATAGAGGGCGGGATGTGCAATGAAGATGCCAGAAGGAACTTCCGCACCGCAAGTAGCCACCTGCCCATGGGGAACACTTACACATGCTTAGGGATAACTGAAGAAGGCTTATTTCATTTGTCTTTAATCTAGTCTGCCTCTGGCTCTTTGAAGCAAAGATATAAAAATCTGGGCAGCTAAAGGCTGAAAGTAGTGATTTGTTTCATAAGAAGTCACTGCAATCAACAAACATTTATTTTTTTCAAATGTTAGATACATGTTCTTAGATTTCTGTGGTTTTCTCTGAAAGAATTTGACAGGAAAAAAAACCAAACCAGCCAGTTAACTGAAGTAACTGAAAACCATTCAAGGTAAATTTTAAATGAATGTGTGTAGCATGTTAATATAAATATACAAATATATAATTGTATAGCATTTTCATAATTGTGTAACATTTCCTAAAGTATAGTAACATAAGGATATTTATGGGGAAGAACATTCTGCTATAATGTCAAAGATATGGCTGTAAAGAATAATTTGGTGAGATAGGCTACCACCATTTTTTAAGTTGAAAAATAAAGCTTAAATAATATTCATAAAGGTTAACTCCTTTAGGCTCATGCAAAAATTCAGTGAGAAATAAATGAGTTCCCCAGCTCTTATTCCAAATATTTCACTAGCAAGTGTCTTCACTTACCTTTGGATGTTTCATAAGCTCTGCATATTCAGAGTTGATGCTCAGGGAAGTTACTGTTTTCCTTAACTTCTCCTTGAGACTGATGTCCAGCTTTCTAAAAGAAAAAGATAAGGAGACAAGAAATCTAACAGAGATTCTTCAAAATCTAGCTCATAAAGGACTCTATGTGCTAAATAAAACAAGGATACAGTGAAGTGGTTGCCTTAGCAACAATAGCCACAAAAGTAATTTTCAAACTTGGAAACTCTTTGTGCCTTTTTCACTGTAGATATTACAGTGGCACAAGTAACAAAATTAAGAGTAAAATGATGAGGGAAATAAAGGAAGATTCAAACTCCTAAAGGTGGGCAGTTTGGTTAAAGCAGAGCAAATTGGGAGTAGAATAACAGGTTATGTGTTATAAAAAGCTGAAATGGGGATGAAATGAATTATTTAGCTTGGTTCAAGGGAATAGAGATAGATATGAAATTCAGAAAAGAAAATTTAGTCTGTCAGGAGAAATATCCCAGAGAGAAAAAAAATGAGTTAGTAGTTACAATATTCCAGAATAGTCTCTGAAAAGAAGGCAAAACTCTGCCTTTCAGAACAAAGAAAAAGAATCATTGCAAGACACTAAAGGCAATATGAGAGCAGCCATGCTATTCCAAAAGGAGTGTGAAGATTTTCTCTTTTCCAGCCTCGGTTATGACTATTTGGTTCACATGACCTATAATTATTTTTTTTAATTGAAAAGACAAAACATGTAACCATAAGATCTCCCTAAAGAGAAAGCAATAATGAATTTTTTCATTCTTAAAAACAAAAAGAGATGGCTTCTGAAAATCCTCAAAACAGGGAACATTTTCTGAGTTTGTGAAAGTGGTAAAGAGCCTAATTACTATAATGGGAGTATTCTCTACTGGAGAACCTTCTGTGGAAACATGAAAGGGGTACCTATGGCTTAAGACTGACCATTGCAGGTTAAGCATCTCAACAAATACTTAAGCACCTCTGAGAATGTACCAGGAGTTTACAGGGCCACTTGCTCCACTTATACAAATGCCTGGCTCAACCACAGACACAAGGTGTCTGTCCCAAGGCAGGTCTCCACATGCTTTCAGGGAAAAAGGGAGAATCTGTTCTTATACACCTTTGATTTGTCTCTGCCTTTCCATTCAAAATAAAAATATAATTTCTGATAACAGAAGAATTATCATCTACAGATTAAAGTAGAGAAATAGCTTACAGATTTTGAGTGCCATACAGTGAATTGTCCTCAACCTTTTCAACTTCCCAACAGTGCTATTTGCCCAGGTTTATCAATCAAAAAACCGCCTGCAGCTCAAGAAACCCACCACCACTGCCTTTCGCTACTTCTCTGTCTCTGTCTCTCTCTCTTTTTCAGAAAGGGGTAGGAGGTGTTTGATCTAAGTTTAAACAGTTAAAAGCCTAAACTAGGATTCAAACACTCTGTACAAATCTCTAGTGTTCACTTTACTTTTGCTACTCTTCTAAAGCGTATTCCCTGGTACTCAATCAAATTCCAACGTATAGTTTCACTATTTTTTTTTTATCACTTTCTATTATATGTCCTACATGAGATTAAATGAATCTCTTACTATGTTAAGTAAAAATATCTTTGCACATAAAAATCATCCCCAGCCTGTTTTCCTATGTCAAATACTAATTGTTCTTTAGGATCTCATGTGAATATTTCTCCTCCATATTATTCTTCCTAATCCCCTATCAACAGACATCTTTTCCTTTGCTGTACTTCCATAACATAATATTTCTCCTTGTTTAAATAATATTTGTCACTCTTAAATAGGTTTGAGCCATTTGTAACTCTTGTTTGTTATTAGCCTCTATCTAGTGGTGATACTGTGCTGTGCTGTGGTTAGTTACTCAGTCGTTACTCTTTGCGACCCATGGACTGTAGTCCGCCAGGCACCTCGGTCCACGGGGATTCTCCCAGGCAAGAATACTGGAGTGGGTTTCCATGTCCTCCTCCAGGGGATCTTCCCAACCCAGGGATTGAACCCAGGTCTCCCCCATTGCAGGCGGATTCTTTACCATCTGTGCCACCAGGGAGGCCCATCTAGAGGTGATATCCACCTTCAATTGAATTTAGTTTTCTATTAAGTATTTTAAACATAGCCACTGATGAAAGTGGCTTTTGTTGAATGGTTTAACTAATGAATAAATCTAAAATGATCCATATAGAAGTCATTCTCAGATCCTCATTATCATCAACTTTATCTCAGAAGTGGCAAGTGTAACATGAACTCCTTGAGTAACACATAAAAAAATATTTTTTAAACGGTTGTATATGGCTTTCAGGAAATTTTATTGAAAATTCCATAGTATTAAAACATTTCCTCTCATTGAAATGTCACACATGTTTCCTTTGAAACAGCGTGTCATCTTAAGATGGTCAAGAAGTTGGAAACTGTCAGAAACAGTGACATCTGGTGGTCCAGTGAGGAGGTTGTTCTGTGAAGGCAGATGGAAGGAGATTACAGATGGTAGAAGACCCTCTCATCTCGAAAATCCCCTTAACTGAAAGCTAAGTAAACAAGAAAATAATTTAAATAATGGTAAGTCAATAATATGGCTTCCCTGGTGGCTCAGACAGTAAAGAATCCACCTGCAATGCGGGAGACCTGGGATTGATCCCTGGGTTGGGAAGATCCCCTGGAGGAGGGCATGGCAACACACTCCAGTATTCTTGCCTGGAGAATCCCCACGGACAGAGGAGCCTGGAGGGCTGCAGTCCATGGGGTCACAAAGTCAGACACGACTGAGCGACTAAGCACAGCACAGAACGGTGAGTAACTGCAGGAGCAGTGATTTGCCTCCAGGCAATCTGACTCCAAGTCGCTGCTTTATGCTGCGGGTTACATTTGTTGTAACTTTCAAGTAAAGACCCAAAGCTTATAATATTGGCTCAGCATTAAATCACTAATAGCATGTAACCAGGATTCAAAAATGTACATGGCCCTGGTTTTTTAGAATGGTCTAGACTTCCGAATGTTCCTTATGGATCTTTGACTTCTAGGTACCCTTTAAATTGTGGAATTAGACAGTTGTACATTTAGTATGTAGGAAGATAGCATTTGTTGACCTAGCCAAGGGGTAACCACCATTCTGGATTGTTTTTAACCTGTTGCTTTGATGATATTATTGGTAATTTCTCATTGAAGAGTCGTTAGAAAAAGGTACAATGTAAGAACTGCAAAGAGTAGACAGATACTCATCTAACCTCCTTGTTTTACATATTGGACAACTGAGAAACAATGCCTTGTTAACTATATACTTTAATTAGGATGTGTTCCCATTATGGGGGTACAATTATTAGAAAATATATTTAAGTGTTAAATGAGTTTTTGTTGCTCATTCTTATTCTTTTGACACATATTCCTTAAGAACTTACTCTATGCTGGATGCTGCACTGGCTTCTAGAAACATAAAAATAAAGTACCATTTCTGTATTGCAGGATTAATTTTAAAAATGGGCTAAAGACCTGAATGGACACCTTATAAAAGAAGATATACAGATGGTAAATAAGCATATGAAAAGATGCGTCACATCCTATGTCATCAGAAAAATAGAAATTAAAACACAATAAGGGGAGAGAACAAGATGACGGAGGAGTAGGTGCACATGGAGTACATCTCTCTCCATGGATACATCAGGAATACACCTTCAGACACAGAAATGCATGCAGAACACCAGCTAGGAGTGGACAGGAGTACCTGACCAGCGGAAAAGAATTCATAGAACCATGCAACACTCGGTAGGACGAAGGAACTAGGGGCAAAATCAAGAGTGTTAGTAGGATTGGACTTGCCCTCAGCAGGTGGAGGACCTGGAGCAGGGATCTAATCTGTACATCGGGGCTATTCTCTGAATCAGAGGAGAAACATTTAAGGCTGAGAGTGAAACAGCTGATCTTTGGCAGCCTAAATGGAATGAGAATCAGATAGTCCTTGCTGCAACCATACATACCCCGGACAGGGACACAGGTGAGGGCTGCTGTTGACTGAGGAGAGAGGGATCACGGGGACGAGACGGGGGAGATTGTGGTGGGAAATGCCTGTGTAAGAAAGCTGGGCAGGCATGGAAGCAAGGCGATACTGCTGAGTCATGCGTAGACGGATGGAGCCATCATCATAGCCTCTCTCCCCACTTGCCAGCACCTGCAGCTGAACAATAGAGAGGCTGGTGCATTAAACGCCTGACCCGCTGAACTACAGAGTAGGCCCCCGCCAGGGTGCCTCTTTAAGTGCCTGACAAGCAGATCTACAGAGTAGGACCCCAGCCAGGGGGGCCCCTCTAGATGCCTGATGCGCCAAAATAGAGAAGGACCTCAGGCAAGGGACCTCTTTAAGTACCTGAATGGGTGGAGCTACAGAGAAAGACTGGCCAAAGAGGCCTTTTGATCACCAGCTACAAGAGGCTTGGAAAAAGACTCTGATTGGACCATAACTCCTGTGGTGGAAGCAGTCCATGTCCCTAACACTTGACACCACCAGGGTCCCTGCAAGCCAAGCAGCTGCGCCCCCTTCATGCTCAACTCTCACTGGGGCAGAGCTGCCACAGGCAAAAAAAAGACTTGCGTCTATGCGTGCAGGATCGCTTCAGTCATGTCCAACTCTTTGCAACCCTGTAGACTGTGGCCTGCCAGGCTTCTCTGTCAGGAGGGGGTCTCCAGGCAAGAATACTGGAGCATATTGGCCAATACTGGTTGCCATACCCTTCTGGAGCTTTATATTTCCTGCTGCCCTCGCCGTCAACTCCCCTGAGTACCTGGTGCTGCCAGAACCCCTGCAAAACAAGCAGCTGCCCCACCTCCACGCCTGGCCCTCGCAGGGGCGAACCCAAGTCCTCCAGGGCAGCCTCAGGAGCAAACCCCAGTGGGCAACCCACATGCAGAGGTGGAAATAAAACCACAATTGAAATCCAAGGGCAGTGTGGCTAAGGAAGAAGACCCAAAACCTTCCCACCAGCTGTACAGGCTGCAGATTAAACCCACATGATCAACTAGGCAGACTCTGTGTCTGTGGAATATGTAAAAGGGCATTGAGAGCTCCCACAAAAGAAAACGCACTAGTTCTGATAGCTGTGGACATTGGAGGCAAGAACACACAGGAGTAGGACCAGGTTAGAATCTGCGCTGATCCCACATCAGGTCTAGAGATCAGCACAGTGTTGGAGGGCATAGGGAGGTGAACTGTGACTCCCAGCGAGGAAAAGGACTCTGACAGCAGTGACTCAAGAAAAACATTTATTATTCTTATGCTTTGACTTGTTCTGTAGATTCTTTTGGATTCTTTTTTCCTTTGCTTTTCCTCCTCTGTTGTAGTTGTCGATTTTATTGGCACAGTGAAATCTAATAAAGCTTTTGACCTTTTTTTGTTTCCGCAGTCACACTTTTTATTGTTGTTATAAACCTCTGCCTCTACATTGGGCTTTTGCAGTCTGTGGAGTTTTCCTTTCCTTTCCTTTTTTTTTTTCCTCTTTTTTTAATATTAATTTTAGTTTTTTAAACCTATTATTTTTTCTACATTTTTTCCTTTGTTTGCTTTTCCTACTGTTCTTTTCCCCTTGCAGTTAATCTTTAATGTATATAAATCTTCTTTATCTACCTCTACTTAACTTTGCATATCCTTTCTTTCTTTTCTTTCTCTCCTTTCCTCTCAACATATTTGTTAGCTTTGTTTTCATTGCTTTATTCCCCACTTGTCACCTTGCTTTAGTTTTGTTTTCCAGTTTGTACTTTCATTAGATTTGTTCTTAACTTGTAGATATAACTTTTGGTTTCCTTTGTTCACCGGGTCAATCTATTGAACTTTATTTTTGTTTGGACTCTTTTGATTTTACTTATGGGTGTATATGTATATGTGTATATTCAGTCACACTTATTACTTTTGTTATAAACCTCTGACTCTACATTGGGCTTTTGCAGTTCTGTAAAGTTTTCCTTTTTTTTCCTTTTCTCTTTTTTATAATTTTAATTTTTTTAGGCCTACTATATTTTTTCTAAATTTACTCCTTTTTTGCCTTTCCTACTGTTATTTTCCCCTGGCAGTTAATCTTTAGTGGATATGAATCTTTTCATCTACCTTTATTTAACTTTGCATATCTATACTTTCTTTTTCTTTCTTTTCTTCCCAACATATTTGTTAGTTTTGTTTTCATTCCTTTATTCTCCACTCAACAACTTGCTTTAATTTTGTTTTCCAGTTTGTGCTTTAGTTAGTTCTGTTCTTAACTGGTAAATATAATTTTTGATTTCCTTTATTCTCTGGGTCAATCTACTCTAATTTATTTTCGGTGGACTATTCTGATTTTGCTTATGGGTGTATATGTGTATATTCCACTATTTTTATTATTTGCCTAATTTTGTAACTGACATTTGTCTGGGGTTCATCTCGAGTTTCTCATTATTGGGTATTTGTTTTAATCTCACTTAATGCCGTAACAAACCACTTGTGAAATCTTTGTTCCTGATCAGAGATCAAGCCCTGAGCCTTTGGAATGGGAGCACTGACTCCAAGATCCTAGACTACCAGAGACCTAGCTCTAGGGAGTATCAGATAGTGAGAACTCACACAAAGGAAGCCATTTGAATACAAGACCTGGCATCACCCAACCACCAGTAGCACCCTGTGCAGGATTAAACAACAAGCAAAACAAAAATACAAAGCCAGTCATTAGCAGACAGGACTACCACCTCACTCAGCCTTGTCCACCAGTGGAAAAACAAACAAACAAACAAAATACTCATCACAAATCTCACCCTACACCAAGCTTACACAAACCACTGGACCAACCTTAGGAGGGCAGAAACCAAAAGGAAGAGAGAATTTAACCTTGAAGCTTGGGGAAAGGAGACCTCAAACACAATAAGTTTTAAAAAGTACTAATGAAAAGGCAGATAAATACTACACAAGTGAAGGAACAAACTAGAAACACCAAAGTCCAAATAAATGAAAAGGAAATAGGCAAACTACCTGAAAAAGAATTCAGAATAATGATAGCAAAGATGATCAAAAACCTTGAGAACAAAATGGAGAAAATGCAAGAATCAATTAACAAAGACCTAGAAGAATTAAAGAATAAACATACAGAGACAAACAACACAATTACTGAAATTAAAAATACTATAGAAGGAATCAATAGCAGAATATCTGAAGCAGAAGGATGAATCAGTGAGCAGGAAGATAAAATGTTGGAAATAACTTCTGAAAAGCAGAATAAGATAAAAAGAGTGAAAGGAACCTCAGGGACCTCTGAGAGTATATCAAACATACCAACATTCGAATTATAGGGGTCCCAAAAGAAGAAGAGAAAAAGAAAGGGTATGAGAAATTTTTTGAAGAGATTATAGTTGCAAATTTCCATGTCAATGTATGACAAAACCCACTACAATATTGTAAAGTAATTAGCCTCCAACTAATAAAAATAAATGAAAAAAAAAAAAAAAAAGAAAGAAAATTTCCCCAATATGGAAAAGAAAATAGTCAATCAAGTCCAAGAGGCACAAAGAGTCCCATACAGGATAAACCTGAGGAGAAACACACCAAGACACACCAAGACACATACTAACCAAGCTAATAGAGACTAAACACAAAGAAAGAATATTAAAAGCAGCAAGGGAAAAGCAAGAAGTAACATACAAGGAAACCCCATACATTTAACAGCTGATCTTTCAGCAGAAACTCTGCAGGTCAGAAGGGAATGGTAGGATATATTTAAAGTACTGAAAGGGAAAAATCTGCAACCAAGATTACTGTACCCAACAAGGATCTCATTCAAAATTGATGGAGAAATAAAAAACTTTTCAGACAAGCAAAAGTTAAGAGAATTCAGTGCCACCAAACAAGCTTTACAACAAATGTTAAAGGGACTTATATAGTCAAGAAATACAAGAGAAGAAAAAAGATCTACAAAATCAACTCCAAACAATTAAGAAAATGGCAAACATAATTACTTTAAATGTAAATGGATTAAATACTCCAATCAAAAGACACAGACTGGCTGAATGGATACAAAAACAAGACCCATATATAGATATGTCTACAAGAAACCCACTTCAGAGCTAAAGACACATACAGACTGAAAGTGAAAGGATGGAAAATTCCATGCAATTTGCATATTCCATGCAAATGGGAAGCAAAAGAAAGCTGGAGTAGCAATCCTCATATCAGACAAAATAGACCTTAAAATAAAGAAGATTACAAGAGATAAGGAAGAACACTACATAGTGATCAAGGGATCTATCCAAGAGGAAGACATAACAATTGTAAATATCTATGCACCCAACATAGGTGACCTCAATACCTAAGACAAACACTAACTGACATAAAAGGAGAAATTGACAGTAATACAATAATAGTAGGTGACATTAACACCCCACTCACACCAATGGACAGATCATAAAAACAGAAAACTAATAAGGAAGCATAAGTCTTAAATGATACATTAGATGAGATGTATCTCATTGATATCTTCAGGACATTCCATCCAAATGCAGAAGAGTACACCTTCTTCTCAAGTGCACATGGAACATTCTCCAGGATAGACCACATTTTGGGTCACAAATCATACCTCAGTAAATTTAAGAAAATTGAAATCATATCAAGCATCTTCTCCTAGCACAATGCTATGAGACCAGATATCAGTTACAAGAAAAAAGAACTGTAAGAAACACAAACACATGGAGATTAAACAACACATTTCTAAATAACCAACAGGTTACTGAAGAAATCAAAGGTGAAATCAACAAATTTCTAGAAAGAAATGACAATGAAAACACAACTCAAAACCTATGGGATGCAGCAAAAGCAGTTCTAAAGAGGGAAGTTTTTAGGAATACAATCCTACCTCAAGAAATAAGAAAAACATCGAACAGACAACCTAACTTTACACCTAAAACAACTGGGGGAAAAAAAAGAAAAAAAGAAAACCCCAAGATTAGTAGGAGAGGGAAAGAAATCATAAAGATCTGAGCAGAAATAAATGAAAAAGAAATTAAATAACCAGTAGTAAAGATTAATAAAACTAAAAGCTGGTTCTTTGAGAAGATATACAAAATTGACAAACCTTTAGCCAGACTCATCAAGAAAAAAAGAGAGAAGAATCGAATCAACAAAATTATAAATGAAAAAGGAGAGTTTACAACAGACACTGCAGAACAATAAGGATTATAAGAGACTATTATGAATGACTATATGGCAATAAAATGGATAACCTGGAAGAAATGGACAGATTCCTAGAAAAGTTCAAGCTTCCAAGACTGAACCAGGAAGAAATAGATATTATGAACAACCCAATTACAAGCACTAAAATTGACGCTGTGATCAAAAATCTACCCCAAAATAAAATCCTAGGACCAGACGGCTTCACAGGAGAATTCTATCAAACATTCAGAAAAGACTTAATGCCTATTCTTCTAAAACTCTTTCAAAAAATTAGGGAGGAAGGAACACTTCCAAACTCATTCTATGAGGTCACCATCACCCTGATACCGCAACCAGACAAAGAACACACAAAAAGAAAACTTGAGGGCAATATCACTGATGAACATAGATGCAAAAATCCTCAACAACATTTTAGCAAACAGAATTCAGCAACACATCAAAAAGCTTATACACCATGATCAAGTTGGGTTTATTCCATGTAGGCAAGGATTATTCAATGTACGTGTATCAATTAATGTGACACACCATATTAACAAATTGAAAGACAAAAACCGAATGATAATCTCAACAGATGCAGAAAACGCCCTGACAAAATTCAGCACTCATTTATGATTAAAACTCCTCAAAAAAATGGGCATAGAAAGAACTCACCTACGTTTGGGCGACCGGCCGAGTGGCCGGGGCCCGTGAAGAAGCTGCCTGAGGAGGAGGCTGAATGCTACTTCCACTCCCGCCCCAAGAGCAGCCAGATTGGGGCTGTGGTCAGTCATCAGAGTTCTGTGATCCCAGATAGGGAGTATCTGAGAAAGAAAAATAAGGAACTGGAGCAACTCTACCAGGAACAGGAGGTGCCAAAGCCAAAATACTGGGGTGGCTACATCCTGTACCCACAGGTGATGGAGTTCTGGCAAGGCCAAACCAACCGCCTGCACGACCGGATCGTCTTTCGACGAGGCCTACTAAGCGGAGATGCCCCTCTGGGGCCCATGACCCACCGAGGGGAGGAAGACTGGGTCTATGAGAGACTTGCGCCCTGACGCCCAATCTGTTGGCACTGAGTGGAGCTGGGGCCAGTGCCCCAGAGAGGGTATGGGATGGGGGGCCAGACCCTTCTAAACTCAAGCCATTTCCCTTCCTGCCTCTTACATTCAGGGCCCTTCAGTGTTTACCCTCAGAATTCTCCGTAGTCAGCTAGTCTAGTGGAGTTTAACAGTGGCACAGACAATCACAAATGGAAAATCTCGTAATTACCTTCTAGACCTTAACTATGATTTATTGGAATAGCTCCCTCTAGGGGTGGAGCTGATGTGATTCCCTTTTCCGGTGACAGGGGGTGGGCCCCCAGCAGCCTTGTCTGTTATCACATGACAGAGTCTGGCCAGAGCCGATTGGTCCCAGCGGAAGCACCCGAGGCAATCTGGCCAACGGGTTTTTCTTTTCTTTCAATTTTCAAATTTGAAATCTAGAGACCCAGAACATAGGAACCGTTGTAGCCGCCAAGTAAATAATGGCGGCCTAGAAACAGAAACTTGTGGCTGCTGCTCTTGCAAATTCCCTGAACGATCCATGGATCCCTCCTTCCCATGCTGGGGTTGTACAATTCCTCCTTCTACCTCAGAAAACCCCCATTGTCTCTTTTAAAAAAGAGAGAGGTGTGTTTTTTTTTCTTGGCTTGAACCAGTCAGAATTGATTTGCTTGCAACAAAAAGAACCTTAACTGACTCACTTACTAGTAGGATATTTTTAAACCTCTTACCCAACTGATAGCTGCCCTTCATTATCTGAAGAGGAGCAATGTGGAAAAGAGACTAAATTTATTCTCTGTAGCTCCAAAGGACCCATAGGTGGAAGTTACATGAAGTTAGATTCTATCTCAGTATGGGAAGAAATTTCAATTGGGGCTGCCTCAGAGGGAGTAGGTTAGGTAGTGAATGTTCTGTCTCTGTCTGACAGGAGTTTTGTAGAAGAAACTCATGCTAGTACCTGTGGTCAGGAAGATTTTCATTAGGCCTTACTTTCCACATTTGTTTATGAAAACTTGATGTATGTGAGGGCTTTCCAGGTGGTACTTGTGGTAAAGAACCCACCTGCTGGTGCAGGAGATGTAAGAGATGTGGGTTCAATCCCTGGGTCTGGAAGATCCACTGGAAGAGGACATGGCAACCCACTCTAGTATTCTTGCCTGGAGAATGCCATGCATAGAGGAGCCTGGTGGGCTACAGTCCACAGGGTCGCAAAGAGTCAGACACGACTGAAGCAACTTAGCACAGCACATATGTATGTGAAATACATATATACATATATTTGTATGTATTTCTTTTTCCAGATATAAAATTAAATAATAGAGCTTATACTTTTCTGACACGTATCCCTTTACCTCCTCACCACCCCTACTGATGACGACTCCTAGGTCACTGGTTTTTACTGGAATTACCCAGGAGCTTTAAAAACCCTTCTGTTCAGTCCCACTCTCAAAGGTGATTTGACCAGTGTGAGTGCAGCCAGGACATGGGGAAATTTCAAAGATCCTTGGGAATTCTGTGCAGCCAAGGTTGAGAGCCCATGTTAATAGATCCTTGCTACTTGCAGTGTGGCTTCCCTTGTGGCTCAGGTGGTAAAAAAAAATCCGTCTGCAATGCAGAAGATCTGGGTTTGATCCCTGGATTGGGAAGATCCCCTGAAGATGGGAAAGTCTACCCACTGCAGTATTCTGGCCAGGAGAATCTCATGAACTCTAGTCCATGGGGTCGAAAAGAGTCAGACACGACTGAGCGACTTTCATTCACTTGAAGTGTAGTCCACAGGCCAGCAGCTTTGGCTTCCCTTGGGAGCCTACCCCAGATCCATTGAATCCCACACTGCTTTAAACAAGACCACCCCCGCTACCAGGTAAGCAGATTAGCCTCAACCTCTAAACCAACCATTTCTGCAGCTGGATTCTTTGGTAGCACTTGGCTGAGGCCTGTGCTGACCTATAGTCTTTGTCTTCTTTGAGCACAAGTCTGGTGACCAGGGATAACGTGGATGAGTGGCCTCCAGGCTGGGCAAATGTTTGCTGTGACTAAGGCAGGGTCAGAGAACTGACTGTTTGCATACATTGGCCATTGAGCTTGCAACACTGTAAACTGTGCTTCATTCCACTGTATGGGTGTGTGCTTTGGCGTCTGTTACTGACTGCCTCCTCCAAGAGCGGCCCTTTGGGTGTTGACCACCCCCCGCCCCCATCGGCTTCCTTAAGCCAGGGGATGCAGGAAGGCACAATGCGGCCACTTGCAGGAGAGGGTGCTGGAGTGCCCTTCCCCTACCTTGTCCTGTTATGTTATGGGGTCTGTGTAAACCCCCTGCTTTGAGCCTGGTCTCAGCTGTTCCTTTCCTTTCCTCTGTCTGACAGTCCCTGTGCCAAGTCTAAAATAAAAGCTCATCAGCCACGCAAAAATAAAGAACTTACCTCTACATAGTAAAGGCCAAATATGATAAGCGTATAGCAAACATTATGCTCAACTGTGAAAAAATGACAGCATTCCCCCTAAGACCAGGAACAAGACAAGGGTGTCCACTTTCCCCACTATCATTCAACATAGTTCTGGAAGTCCTAGCTACAGCAATCAGAGAAGAAAAAGAAATAAAAGTAATCCAGATTGGAAAAGAATAAGTAAAGCTCTCACTGTTTGCAGATGACATGAAACTGTGCATAGAAAACCCTAAAGATAGTATCAGAAAATTACTAGAGCTAATCAGTGAATTTAGCAAAGTTGTAGGATACAAAATCAATACACAGAAATCATCTACATTTCTATATACTAACAATGAAAAATGAGAAAGAGAAATTAAGGAATCAATCCCATTCACCATTGCAACAAAAAGAATTAAATATCTAGGTATAAACTTACCTAAGGAGACAAAAGAACTGTACACAGAAAGTTATAAGGCACTAATGAAAGAAATAAAAAGTGACTTAAAAAGATAGAGAGATATTCCATGTTCCTGGATAGGAAGAATCAATATTGTGAAAATGATTATACTACCAAACACAATCTACAGATTCGATGTCATCCCTATCAAATTACCAATGACATTTTTCACAGAACTAGAACAAAAAACTTCACCATTCATATGGAAAAAGACCCCACAGCCAAAGTAGTCTCAAGAAAGAAGAGTGGAGCTGGTGGAATCAACTTTCCTGACCAGATTATATTACAAAGCTACAGTCATCAAGACAGTATATTACTGGCATAAAAACAGAAATATAGACCAATGGTACAAGATAGAAAGCCCAGAAATATACCCATGCACCTATGGATACCTTATTTTTGACAGAGGGGGCAAGAATATACAATGCAACAAAAAGCCTCTTCAATAAATGGTGTTGGGAAAACTGGTCAGCTACATGTAAAAGAATGAAATTAGAACACTTCCTAACACCATACACAAAGATAAACTCAAAATGGATTAAAGGCCTAAATGTAAGACCAGAAACTATAAAACTCTTAGAGGAAAACATAGGCAGAACACTCGATGACATAAATCAAAGCAAGATCCTCTATGACCCACCTCCTAGGGTAACCGAAATAAAAGCCAAAGTAAACAAGTGGGACTTGATTAAACTTAAAAGCTTTCACACAGCAAAAGAAACTATAAGCAAAATGAAAAGATAACCATCAGAATGAAAGAAAATAATGGGACATGAGACAGTTGACAAAGGATTAATTTCCAAAATATACAAACAGCTCATACAACTAATATCAGAAAAACAAACAATCCAGTCAAGGAATGGGAAAAAGACCTAAATAAACATTTCTCCAAAGAAAACATGCAGATGGCCAAGAAACACATGAAAAGATGCTCCACAGCACTCATTATTGGAGAAATGCAAATCAAAACTACAACGAGATATCACCTCACACTGGTCAGAATGGCTATCATCAAAATGTCTACAGATAATAAATGCTGGAGAGGGTGTGGAGAAGAGGGTACCCTCCTACACTGTTAGTGGGAATATAAACTGAAACAGCCATTATGGAGAACAGTATGGAGATTCTTTAAAAAACTAGGAATAAATCTCCCATATGACCCAGAAATCCCACTCCTAGGCATATACCCTGATGAAACCAAAATTGAAAAAGACACATTGATCCCATTGTTCATTGCAGCACTATTTACAATAGCTAGAATATGGAAGCAACCTAGATGTCCATCAACAGATAAATGGATAAATAAGTTGTGGTACATATACACAATGGAATATTACTCAGCTATAAAAATGAACACATTGAGTCAGTTCTAATGAGGTGGGTGAACCTAGAACCTATTATACAGAGTGAAGTAAGTCAGAAAGAGCAAGATAAATATCATATTCTAATGCATATGATAAATCTAGAAAAATGGTACTGAAGGACTTATTTTCAGGGCAGCAGTGGAGAAGCAAACATAGAGAATAGACTTATGGACATAGGGAGAGGGGAGGAGAGGGTGAGATGTATGGAAAGAGTAACATGGAAACTTACACTACCATATGTAAAATAGATAGCCAATGGGAATTGCTGTATGGCTCAGGAACTCAAACAGGGGCTCTGTATCAACCTAGAGGAGTGGGATGGGGAGGATGATGGGAGGCAGGTTCAAAAGGGAGGGGACATATGTATACCTATGATGATTCATGTTGAGGTTTGACAGAAAACAACAAAATTCTGTAAAGCAATTATCCTTCAATAAAAAATTAATTAATTAAAAATAAACACAATAAGATAACAGTACATGCTATCAGCATGGCCAAAATCCGAAACGCTGAGAATATCAAATGCTGGAGAGCATGTGGCGCAACAAGACCTTCCATTCACTACTGGTAGGAATGCAAAATAGTGAGGCACTTTGGAAGACAGTTCGGTAGTTTCTGATAAAACGAAGCATACGATCCAGCAATCACACTCCTTGGTATTTATCCATATGACCTGAAAACCGTTGCTGCTGTTCAGTTGCTAAGTTGTGTCAGACGCCTTGTGACTCCATGTACTCAGCACGCCAGGCTTCCCTGTCCACTGTTTCCCTGAGTTTGCTCAAACTCATGTCCGTTGAGTCAGTGATACCATCCAACTCTCATCCTCTGTTGTCCCCTTCTCCTCTTGCCCTCAATCTTTCCCAGCATCAAAGTCTTTCCAATCAGGTGGCCAAAGTATTGGAGCTTCAGCATCAATCCTTCCAATATATATTCAGAGTTGATTTCCTTTAGGATTGACTGGTTTTATATCCTTGCTCTCCAAGGGACTCTCAGAAGTCTTCTCTGGCATCACAATTTGGAAGCATCAGTTTTTCAGTGCTCAGCCTTCTTTATGGTCCAACTCTCACATCCACACATAACTACTATAAAAACCATAGCTTTGACTACATGGACTTTTGTCGGCAAAGTGATTTCTCTGCTTTTTTAATATGCTGTCCTGGTTGTCATAGGTTTTCTTCCAAGGAGCAAGTGTCTTTTAGTTTCATAGCTGCAGTCACTCTCCACAGTGATTTTGGAGACCAAGAAAATAAAATCTGCCACTGCTTCCACTTTCCCCCATCTATTTGACATAAAGTGATGGGATTGGATGCTATGATCTTTGTTTTTTGAATGTTGAATTTTAAGCCAGCTTGTTGACTGTCCTCTTTCTGTTTCATCAAGATGCTCTTTAGTTCCTCTTTGTTTTCTGCCAGAAGAGTGGTGTCATCTGCATATCTGAGGCTATTGTTATTTCTCCTGGCAATCTTGATTCCAGCTTGTGCTTCATCCAGCCTGGCATTTCGCATGATGTACTCTGCATAGAAGTTAAATAAATAGTATGACAATATAGAGCCTTGATGTGCGTTTTTCCCAACTTTGAACCAGTTCATCATTCTATTTCCAGTTCTAACTGTTACTTCTTGACCTGCATACAGGTTTCTCAGGAGGCAGATAAAATGGTCTGTTATTCCTTTACAAATTAAGTTTGAGCATCATAACTCCTATAATCCATAAAAATATTTGAGATACTGTGTAATTTTCAAGCAAATAGAAAGAAAAATTTAATAATGGGAAAAATATCATTAATGCAAAATGAGTTTTGTAATAAAAAAATAGAACACGCAATAAAAATAGGAAGTCTAAGATGAGATGATAGAAATAAGTCCAAACACATAAGGGATCACAATTAAATGTGAATGGCCTGAATATTTCAGGTAAGGAATTAAGATTTTCAGACTTTCACACGAACTATAATCAGTTAAATAATGTTATAGCAGACATATGTAAATACAATTCCTAGGGGAAATTAATGAGAGAGAAAACAAATATACATAAAAAATATAAAATTATAAAATCAAATAAGTCAAAAGTCATTCAAGAGGAAACATTACAGTTATAAAAACCAAAAATCTGTCCAACAAATTGAGGATATAATTGAGTTTTTTAAAAATGCTTTAAGTTAGATGATTTTAAAACTAGCATGATACAGACAGATGCTCAGAAAATTACAATTTATTAACCTAACAAAATAGAAAATATGAGTAATACAGTAACATTTAAAGATATTAAGTCAATATTTTAAAATATTTTCATAAAAACAGCATGTCCAAATGACTTGTGAAAATGTATTTTGCCACTCACTCAAAGAACAAATAATCCTGATTTTATACCAATTCTTCTTGGAATATGAAAGAGGAAAAACACCCTACTTATTTGGTTAGGCTAACATTAAAAATTTGTGATTAAAAAGCTAGAGGACAGTATAAGGAAGAAAACACATAAACCAGTAGTGCAAACAAGATGCAATAAACTCGGCCATGTGTCTGGATGCATGTGCATGTATACACACACACACATACACACGCACACATTAAGTACTGTGTCATGACCAAATTGCATTTATTCCAGGAATGAAAGTTTGGGTTAACATTAGAAAAAAATCTATTAATGTACTTTACCACATTAATGAATAGAAAGAGAAAAACTATATAGTCATCTCAATAGATGCAGAAAAAGTATTTAACAAAATTCATCAGCCATGTATGGAGCCTTCTTTAAGGATAGAAATACAAAAGCAAAACCCTAAGCATACATCACAGTTAAGTGGCAGAAGATTAAAACCATTTCATTTAAATTAATGAATAAAGAAAAAGTCCACTCTCTTACTGTTGTTCAACATTGTACTAGAGGACCCTTTGAGAGCAACAATGGAGAAAAATAAAAAGAAAAAAGCATATGTATTGTAAAGGAATTTTTAAAAATCCAATCATTATCCCATACAATATTGGCAGGTGGGTTCTTTGCCACTAGTGCCATCTGGCAAGCCTGTAATTTTCTAACTAGAAAACTCAAAATATTATTCAGATAAATTATTAGATTCAATCATGGATTTTAATCTGATTGCTGAGAAAAAAAATCCTTTATAGAATATACAACTCAGTTGCATTTCTATACAATATCTACAAACACTTAGAAAATGTCATTTAAAAAAAATACCTGCAAAATAGTGACAATGTTATAAGTAGCCAAGAATAATTCTTTTTAAAAAGATGCAAGACCATGATGAATTAAATTATAAAACTTTATAAGAGGCATTAAATAAAACATAGGCAAAAAAGATGACTATTTTGGATAATGAAACAATGTTGCAAAGTTCTCCAACATTTCCAAATTTATCTGTAATCTGGGTTTTCAAGAATTTTACAAGCTAATTATCATATGCATATGATAAACAAAGGAAGAAATATAGCTAAAAATTTCCTGTAATAGGAAGAAGGTAAGACTTGCCTTATCCAATGCCAAGACATACTGAAGAGCTCTAGGAATTAAGACAATGTGACATTGGCATAGGTATAAAAACTCTATGTGGAAACAAGACAGCATTGTATATCACCAGAGAATGGATACATTGTGCTGAAGTGACTGCCGTACTCAGGTGAAAAAATAAGCAAAATTGAACCCTATTTCACACACAACACAAAATCAATTCCTAGTTACAAACAGGCCTAAATGCATATGTAGTAGATTATCTTGATAGCTTTGGGACGGGAAATATGTTTCTGAACAACATGCAAAGAACATGTTTACGATTTTGGAAGAAATGAAATTTAAACAAGACAAAATATGCAAACTCTAAAGGAAAAGAATGATCAATCATGTTAAATTAAGGACCTTGCCCATTAGTTCTGACTCAGCTGTTGTAATAATGAGGTGTAATAAATCATGTCAAATCAACTGTCTTATAACTATAAGCATTCTTTTTCTTGAGCCTGGTTCTGCAGGCAAAAACTTCATGTCAGTTGGGCTTGGTTCCAGAGTTGGGATTGGGTTGCTGTTGCTCCAGCTATCTTCTTTGGACCAGAAGCTAAACCAGGGCACACTATTCTTACTGAGTATGGCAGGAACACAAGATGGCAAGAAACTGGACCTCTACTTGCACAGTTAATGCCTCTACTTGCATCAAATCTGCTCATATCTCATTGGGTGTCTTACTCCCATTGGAGTGAGGAACCATGGCTATAGGACAAAGGTTGTGAACCTATCACCCTATTAAGCAGAGTGAAAAATTGGCACCAATATACCTATCAACCATAGATATCTTAAGCCATATCAAAAGCAAGTCAAAATTTGGGTGAAGATATCTACCACACATAGAACTGGCAATGCATTAGCCTTCCAAATGTAAAAACATATCATACAAACGAATAAGAGACTAACAATGTGATTTAAGATGGGGGATGTATAGAAAGAGGCATTTTACAGGGGCAAAAAAGGAAGAAAGTACAATTTAAAAGAAATGCTCAAATTTACTGCAGATCAACCCCAAATAAGACAGCATGTCATACCTCATATTTGTAAAATTTAAAAAGTCTCACAATATCAAGTGTTGGCAAAAATATAGAGTAAGTGAAACATTTATATACAACTAGTGGGAGTATAAATTGGCATATTCACTTTGGAAAAAAACTGACATTATCTTGTAAGCACAAGGTTACTTTGACCCAGTAATTCTCCAAAAAATTTTGCCCATATGCTCCAAAAGACATGTGCATTACAGCATCTTTGTGAAAGCAAACAGCTAAAAACAATTGAAATGCCCATTGAATGGTAAATAAATAGGAAATGGTAAGTTAAACAAATATTTATGGCAAAGATAATAAATGAACTACATCTTTATATGCCCACCTGGATGAATATCAAAAACATAATGTTCATAATGCTGATTTTTAATAAAAAGCAAGTTTCAGGAAAATATAGAGGGCATCTAGATACTATTATATGAAGTTCAAATAAAAGTACAACCAAACAATTGTGTTGCTAGGGATTATTAATGTATTGTATATTTACGTGGGATTTTCCCAGCAAGAATACTGGAGAGGGTTACCATTTCCTTCTCCAGGGAATTTTCCTAACCCAGGGATTGAACCCATGTCTCCTGTGTCTCATGCATTGGCAGGTGGATTCTCTACCATTAAGCCACCTGGGAATCCCAAAGAAAAGCAACAGAATGATAGACACAAAATGTAATAAGAGGCACAGAGGGGTCTTGAACAGTAGTGCATGTTTTATTTTTCAAAAAGGTATTGTGAGTGCATGGATGTCTGTTTTACTAGGTTTTATGAATATATATACAGACATATATATATTCCATCATTATATAATTTTGTATATATGAACTCTTCCATAATTGAGCAAAGTCAAAGTTTCAATTATCAAAATAAGTAGCAGAATTTTGTTTTCTCTTCTTGAGCTTCTGTGATCACTTCACAAACTGGTATTGAGTCACCTGACTATCCCAAAGTGTAATCTTTGTGGATCCTGCAACTTTTCAGTGTTCACCATCTAGACATCTTCACTACAACATTTCTCTTCACTGCTTTGAATTAGACTGAGAAGCACTAAGTATGTGTCCAATTAGTGGGGAAAATGCTGAGAACTTTTCAGGGTTCAATTTAGTGGTTAAATTTAGAAAACTGGATAAAGGGAAATCAAGAAAAAAAATTTAAATAGCAACTACAGTTGTTAAGTAGTCTCTCTCTGCCAGCCAACATGATGAGTAATTTACTCTGATATAACTCAGAAAATGCCCACAGCTGCCCAGTGGACTAGGTTCTATTAGCAGCCTCACTTAACAGGACTTGAAGCACAGAGTTGTTATGTAATTTAATAATTTCTCAATGTCACACAGCTGTCAAGTGATGATGAGATTGCTTCACACTCCTACTCCTATCCACTATGCCATACGGAACTGAATGTTAAGATCCAGAGCAATCAACTCAACTGTCAATGCACAAAACATGTAGTGGATTATCATTTGTAAAATATAAATACCAAAATTTTAAAAAATCTGTGAATTAACTGAATAAATTATGCACAGGATGGTACCACTGATATTTTGCTGTGTATTTCTCTATCCATATGTCTTCCCTGCTTCCTTCTGACTATTCAGTTTTTTGGCGCCTCACTTCCTTTTCTCCATTTTATTTCTCCTCCATGGATATCTTTGCTTATTTCTACCCCCCAACTGTCTCTCTTTAAAATTTTCCATAATCTTGTAAAGTTTAAATTGCTTTCTTCTCTTGAAATGAGAGAGAAATTATAATGAAGAGAGATAGGATCTTAAGTAGTCAGAATTACTTTAGTTTGAAGTAACACTCTCTAAATAACTGGAAATTTTAGCTATTCAATTTATCTAATACAGAGACTATTTTCATCTCCAAATCAAGAAATGTGAACTTTTAAACTCTACCAATTCCAGTTAGTGCCTCTCAATCCAAGGGCTCTAGACTGTACCCTGATTTCTGAGGACCATTCTTCAAGGTCCTTAGTTCAAGGTTCTTAGCCCTTCCACAGCATTTAAACCATTTGCTAGGAAAATTCATCAAGAACTAGGACATCTGTAAGGTAAGCAGGCCAAATGAAATTCCATCAAAACAACTCGCTTCACATTCCCACACAAAGTATGGTTTTCTTACCGAAATAGTGATTTCAGCCTCTGCTTTTTCCCCGCTAAACCATGAATCAGCACCTTCCCTGACTTGACCACTACCAGGAGGATTTCTACACACAGGAGGGCTTGTAGGTCATCTTATGGAGAGTCAAAGAAAGCTGCAAATCTGTGACCAGCAAGGCCCTTACATTTTGTAGAAACCTTCAGGAGGAGACATAAGGCACACTTGGCCTCAAATCACTCAAGTGAAACTAGCCCAGCATATAATTAAGTTCACAGACCCATGGTCAAGCCTAAAATAATCCTTTATAGTCTACTGATGAGAAATTTCCCTCTCTCATGCCTACCCACTACATCAGTGCATCTCAGTGGGGGGTAATTTTTTGTCACTTTAAAAAATTGAAATATAGTTCATTTACAGTGTTTCGGATATACAGCAAAGTGATTCTGTTATGTGTGTGTATATCTTTTTCATATTCATTTCCATGATAGGTTATTACAAGATATTGAATATAGTTCCCTGTGTTATACAGTAGGTCCTTGTTGTTTACTTTATATATGTTAGTTTGTAGCTGTTAATCCCAGCCTAATTTACTCCTCTCCCCTTTCCCCTTTAATAAGAGTTTGCTTTCTATGTTTGTGAGTCTATTTCTGTTTCATAAGCAAGTTCATTTGTATCATGTTTTTAGATTCCACAAATAAGTGATATCAAATGATATTTGTCTTTCTATGTCTGACTTACTTCACTTAGTATGACAATCTCTAGTTGCATCCATGTCACTGAAAATGGCATTATTTCCTTCTTTTTATGGCTTAGGAATATTCCATTGTATATACACAGCACATCTCCAACAGACATTTAGGTTGCTTCCATGTCTTGGCTATTGTAAGTAATGCTGCTATGATCACTGAGGTACACACAGTTTTTCACATTAGAGTTTTAATCTCTTCCAGACATATGCCCAGGAGTAGGAGTGCTGATCGCATGGAAGCTCTAGTTTTAGTTTTTGAAGGAGTCTCCATACTGTTCTCCATAGTGGCTGCACCAATTTACATTCTCAGTGGGAGGTGAGTTTTGATCCTCCCCTTCACCTGTATGAGGATACAACTTGGTTTCATAAGCTGGGGGTTGCTATTGGCATCGATTGAATAGAGGCCAGGGATACGGACTGCTAAATATCCTACAATGCACAGGACTGCTCTCAAAATAAAGAATGATCTGATCTAATTGTCAATAAGTGCAGTGCTTTCTCTGTAGTCTTGTTAAGCTGAGTACAAAGGAAAATGCCACCTGTAAGCCCATACAATATCCATTCATCCTATATTTCTGCCAAAACAGTCTTCACTTTCTAAAGGATGAGGTCAGTATCAGTGGATTCTGGGCCCCTTGGTTAATCTAAGCCATTACACCCAATTTTTTCCTCTAGCTCTAGTTTAAGACTAGAAGAAAAGGGCAATTCTGTCAAATGAGGTATGTCAGTATAAATGCTGAGAGGCTTCTGCGGAAACCTCCCTTGCTCTTTGAAAAAAAAAAAAAAGAAACAAAACAAGATGCACTGTCTTTTCTTCTGGCCTTTAAATATAGTGCAGGATGTCATCCCTAAACTGATGCAGCTGCTTTGCAACCATAAAGGAAGAAGATGACATGCTAAAAATGACAGATAAAAGAAAAATTAGGGGGGAAAACCCAGGATCTTGATACCGTCATTACATGCTAGCTTAAACATTAAAAATGCCATATCCTAGACCTTCCATACTATAATAGATTTTCCTTATACTTTCCTATCATTACATATATTTTCTGTTACTTACAGCTGAAAGCATCCTAAAACATATCTATAGCCCATCCTATCTTTTGAGGAAACAAATTTGGAATACTAAATGTTATTCATTTTCTTAGTATTGTGAATTCAAATGGAATATCTGGTTTAGAGACAGCTATGGGTTGAAGGTCAATTGGGATCCTGAGTTACCACAGTGCGTCTCACTAGGCAAATCTAGGAAACTTTGTACTTTCTTAGACTGAATGAGATGCCTCCACAAGATATGGAGTTGACCAATCTATTTAACAGCCTTAATTCAATGAATGACATGAGGATCACATAAATGGAGCCCTTGAACAAATGATAAAATTTCACGGAAATAGCTCCAGGATTTTCCTTGAGCCTTTCATTTCACCCTCCCATCTCTGTCATCACATTGCTGAACTTCACTAATCTGTGCATCAACTCATGTGTAGGGATGATGGTAAAACTACAATATAGACATTTGTCCATTTGGATTTGCCATTCAATTACCTAATGATCATACCTTCTGCTTGACCATTCAGCACAATCATAAGACCTCAAAATCTCTGCAATATTCTCACTCCAGGGTCATATCAAATCACACACAGATGTCTTACTGTATTTTGAAGTAACAGAAATCCTATTGGGTGCAAGTCTTCAAAACTCATTTTTGAGTCAATTATATTTTAATTTATTAAGCAAATGGTTTTATTTAAAGTAAATATAGGCAGCACTATTAAAATCAACTACAACTGTTTGCTAGAGAAAGAATCATTCCTTTGGTTTTAGAGGAAAAGTCTGTCGAAAAGAAAAGTCTAAGACAG
The DNA here is from genome assembly GCF_023699985.2 of Odocoileus virginianus. NCBI lineage: Eukaryota > Metazoa > Chordata > Mammalia > Artiodactyla > Cervidae > Odocoileus > Odocoileus virginianus. The sequence goes on along the minus strand of NC_069694.1, from coordinate 40,237,420 downwards.
TGAGATTCCTAGGTTCCCAAAGAAGAGAAATTTGGTTACCACTGCCATCTTTTCTAATGCTCTGCTCTACTGTTTCAGATAGAGTTTTATTTAATTTGTAACCTATGAATTATAGAATAGATTCCTGGCATCATTATCTGCATGACCCAATAAATACCAATATTTCCACTTTTCAGCTCTTCAGAGAAAACCATAACAGAGTTATCACTGAGTCTGGCTGTCTGAACCCATCTTCTTAATCTCAGTTTACTGATATATCTAGGATCTGATTAAAGGTTCCAATGGGAAAAACAAAAGTTGAGAATCTATAATAGCAGCAATGGATTAATTCCTCAAGATATTAAAGGTGATAACTCCTCCTCTAATTAATTAATAGCATCAGAATTTCCCTTCTGTTTCTAAGGGTGCATTTCCTGGAAATATTCCACAATAATCTGACCTTGCTTTAAACAGACATTATCAACCAAGCAAGCATTTCCACTTTGCTGAACAATTAAATCCGTCACATTGTAATTGACATTCTCAAACATGCTGAAGATGCTGCTCGGTAGAATTTCATTCAGTATACTCTTGGCACACATTTCCTGAGCCTGTCCTTTGAAAAGCAGAATATAAATACCTGTGGTGCTAATGGGTCTATTGCAGCAGTCATTTCAGGAAAAGGGCAGAGCAGCATCACATTACTTGACATGGTTTTCAGCTACAGTTTCCCTAGGGATGTGTAAGAATAAATAAGAAAGTATCACTATTGCAAACTCAAATTGTGTAAGTATCTGTACTAGTCATTTGCCCACATACCACGTGTAGTATCGTTAGAGCATGTGGTAATCAATATTCCTATTTTTACCATGTTGAATTCCTATTCTCAAAATATCATATACTGATAGAATTGAACCACGATATCTGGAAGTAAACATTCTGATTAATAAATTTTTATTAAAGGTCATTAAATCTGTACCAAAAAGTTTTAGCCCCAAACACTTGAATGCCTAAGTATAGGTAAATTTTATTCCTAGTAGATGTTCAGAAATAAAGTCAACCTTTAAGAATACTGGGACATTATTTATCACTGATGCTGGGATCCACAGGGAAAGGCAGTAGGTTGCTTGACTATTTAATTTTACTATGTTATGTCTCCAAAGAGACAGTAACTTGAAAGAACAGACATTGAAGGCAGACTTGTGGCTTTTATTTCTTCACTTGAACACAAGTAGTAGCTCAATAAACACTCTGATCTGTAAGTGAAGACTGATTGATCCAGTAGCAAATGTTTCATGAAGTTTGGAGACAAACTAGAAAATCCCTTACAGTACTTTTATGACAAAAATGTCAAAAGATGTCTTACAGAGAAAATAGTTCATAGAATTTGGATGCCTTTTTGCATTTCAAGAATGATATAATTTTCCATGCTAGATAGGAATGCTATCCTTTCCAGATGAATGTTCACACTAAGAACCTATAGCCTTACACTTAAGATACTCAGACATGAGAGTAAATGTTAAAGTAAGGGCTACTTATCAGAAGTTTTCTGTCAAGAAACATGGCAGGATATATTTAAAGCAGGCTTACTTTGGAGAGTTCAGAGTGAAGAGAAGCCAGCCAGTCTCTGGAAAATCACAGTGGAGGAGAAAACAAGTACGCAGGTCAAAGCGAGATGGAGAGGACAGGCATGCCTCAAGTCTAAGGAAAGTCAAGGACACAGTCCAGCCTGTGTGGCTGGAATAAAGGAGGCAGAGAGAGCTGTAGGGGGTGCTCCATGTGGGTAACAGCATACGTTTTATTCTGAGTGGAATGAAGAGTCATCAGAGGATTCTGAAGAGAAGAGTGAGGCAACCCGACCTACAGTATAAAAAGTATACCAAACATTCAAAACAATCATCAATGATTAGCTACCGGAGTAAAAGGATTGTAAGCTTTCCTCTCACTTAAGTCACTTACACAATAAGAATTACATTTTGACAGTTAGAAAATTATCTAAACTTGAATAAGAGAGAATTTTCAGTGACAAAAAAATATACTCTGCAGCAGGATAGTTATGAAAGCCTGGCCGTTAGGGCCCCCCTCGTTTGTGGTTCCTCTGGTTTGGTGAAGTTCTGATACACGGGGAGTCCCCCATGATGCTTTTGGAAGCTTTAAGATATAAATAAATTTGTCTTTTGCTATTTTGTGCTTATCTGCACAGATATCTTGGCATGAGAATCTAAAACTGTCACTCTCTTTCACATTAATAAAATACAGGCAAAGTGAAGGTTAGAAATAAGCAATACCACCAAAAAGATTCAAGTAAGGGCCACAGAGTGAAGCCAGCATTGCTGTCTTAGAGAAAAACTGTATTCTCTAGATGCAACTTCTCTTTTACTTCAAAAGAAAAACTATATAGATATTATAAAAGCAAGGGTAGAATATAGCAGCAAGTCTTGCTATGTCTTAGTCTTACTTCTCCCTCTGTATGATATTAGGCAGTTTATCTCTGTTTCATACTCCCTTCTGGAAAAGAGGATATTTTTCATTTGTTTCACTGAAGTGCTTATGGAAATAAATTAACTCATATGGGTGAAGTATTTTGAAAAGGAAATATATGAATAAACGCTATATATTAGTAGGTGACTGCATATTTAAAAGAATTACTTAAACAAATAATAAAAACCTGTTCTATGACATTTTCCTGCAAGTCACCTTCTTTTGTATGACTTACACTATATTTAAAGTAACAATACATGATTATTCAAAATAGGAGTAAGTAGTTAGGTACGTGCAATTGCATGAGTTGACAGCTGTTAGAAAGGCTTATTCTTATCAAATAGACCAGGTACAATGTGTGAAGTGTTATATCTGAATGCACTTGAGTAGTTTAAATACATTATTATTAATAAAATAAAATAACAGCATTTAAGTACTGGTGTCAGACATAATGGAGCAATTGGCATATTTATTTTAATATTTTATGTTTTTATGCTTTCTGCCTGTGGACGCCACCGAGAAAGCATCGTTGAAGACTTCCCCGCCTCCACTGCCATCATGTCTAAATCAGAGTCTCCCAAAGAGCCCGAACAGCTGCGGAAGCTCTTCATCGGAGGATTGAGCTTTGAAACAACTGAGGAGAGTCTGAGGAGCCATTCTGAGCAATGGGGAACTCTCACAGACTGTGTGGCAATGAGGGATCCAAACACCAAGCGCTCCAGAGGCTTCGGGTTTGTCACATACGTCACGGTGAAGGAGGTGGATGCGGCCATGAGTGCAAGGCCACACAAGGTGGACGCTTCCGTTGTGGAACCAAAGAGGGCCGTGTCAAGAGAAGATTCTCAAAGACCTGGGGCCCACTTAACTGTGAAAAAGATTTTTGTTGGTGGCATTAAAGAAGACACTGAAGAACATCACCTGAGAGATAATTTTGAACAGTATGGAAAAACTGAAGTAATTGAAATCATGACTGACCGAGGCAGTGGCAAAAAGAGAGGCTTTGCTTTTGTAACCTTTGATGACCATGACTCTGTAGACAAGATTGTCATTCAGAAATACCACACTGTGAATGGGCACAACCGTGAAGTGAGAAAAGCCCTGTCTAAGCAAGAGATGGCTAGTGCTTCATCCAGCCAGAGAGGTCGAAGTGGTTCTGGAAGTTTTGGTGGCAGTCATGGAGGTGGTTTTGGTGGGAATGACAACTTTGGTCGTGGAGGAAACTTCAGTGGTCGAGGTGGCTTTGGTGGCAGCCATGGTGGTGGCGGATATGGTGGCAGTGGGGATGGATATAATGGATTTGGTAATGACGGAAGCAATTTTGGAGGTGGCGGAAGCTACAATGATTTTGGCAATTACAACAATCAATCTTCAAATTTTGGACCCATGAAAGGAGGAAACTTCGGAGGCAGAAGTTCTGGCCCCTATGGTGGTGGAGGCCAATACTTTGCCAAACCATGAAACCAAGGTGGCTATGGTGGTTCCAGCAGCAGCAGTAGCTATGGCAGTGGCAGAAGGATTTAATTACTGCCAGGAAACAAAGCTTAGCAGGAGAGGAGAGCCAGAGAAGTGACAGGGAAGCTACAGGTTACAACAGATTTGTGAACTCAGCCAAGCACAGTGGTGGCAGGGCCTAGCTGCTACAAAGAAGACATGTTTTAGACAATACTCATGTGTATGGGCAAAAAAGTCGAGGACTGTACTTGTGACTAATTGTATAACAAGTTATTTTAGTTTCTGTTCTGTGGAAAGTGTAAAGCATTCCAACAAAGGGTTTTAATGTAGATTTTTTTTTTTTTTGCACCCATGCTGTTGATTGCTAAATGTAATAGTCTGATCATGACGCTGAATAAATGTCTTTTTTTTTTTTTTTAATGTGCTGTGTAAAGTTAGTCTACTCTGAAGCCATTTTGGTAAACTACCCCAACAGTGTGAAGTTAGAATTCCTTCAGGGTGATGCCAGGTTCCATTTGAAATTTATTTACAACCTGCTTGGTGGAGAAGCTGTTGTCTTCAGAACCTTGGTGTAGTTGAACTGACATTTACTGTGTTGTGACCTGGAGTTCACCATTAAAAGGGTCACCCATGCAAAGTCATGGAGGTTTTTTTTTGGTTATTAATGATTGTTGGCACATCCTATGCAATATATCTAAATTGAATTATGGTACCAGATAAAAGTTATAGATGGGAATGAAGCTTGTGTATCATCCATTATCATGTGTAATCAATAAAAGATTTAATACCCTCTTAAAAAATAATATTTTATGTTTTTATATTCCATTTGAGAATGAAGAAAATTTGATCTGTAATACAAATGTAGATTGTATTGGGTTTCAGCATACTAGGGAATGCTGTTCATATGAGAAAAAAATGGCTTTTTATTTAGAAAAACAACTTGGTGGCTGCTTTGGGTATAAAAGAAGTCTTCCTTGCATTGTCTTGAATGAGAATATAGAACAGAAGAAAAATGAATGTGGAGTAGGGGGTGAGGGATGAATATCAAGAAGAACATAAAAAAATAACAATAGGTAAGGCAGAAGTGGGAATGGTGCCACAGTTGGAAAGAAAATAGGCCCAGCAACATGATAGGATATTGTGGTCAGAGGATTCCTAGTAGTACAAATCCCTGTGGAATCTTCTATGAGAAATTTTACATCTTAAGTTGTTTTCTCCACTATGTGGTGGATGGTATCAAACCTCTCCAGGAGCACCTCTTTACCTGCCCCTACTAAATAACATCCCGGAAACTACTTGTTTCACATTGCTTATCCTATATGCTCTGGGGGAGTCACAGGGGGGACCATGCTTGTGGTTCATGTTTGTGCTAATCTTGGATGCAGAGATCAACCCAATCATAGCAGGACTTGATAATCAGATTGGGTGGGAATTAGGAATTTCATTGAGATGCATGAAAAGTGAAAGTGAAAGTTGCTCAGTTATGTCTGACTCTTTATGACCCCACGGACTATACAGTCCATGGAATTCTCCAGGATAGACTACTGGAGTGGGTAGCCTTTCCCTTCTCCAGGGGATCTTCCCAACATAGAGATCAAACCCAGGTCTCCCGCATTGCAGGTGAATTCTTTACCTACAAGGCAGGAGACCTTGAAAATTTCCAAAAACCGTAGAAAAGATATCTGCCTTCCAATGAGGTATGGAATAGGATCTTGAACAGTATTTTTACAAATATTAAAGTAAAATTTGACTTCATGTGGTGACTCATTTTGATCAAAGAGTTCTAGGCTACAAATGTGTGGTAGAAACAATTCAGTTCAGTTCAGTTCAGTCTCTCAGTCATGTCCGACTCTTTGCGACCCCATGAACTGCAGGACGCCAGGCCTCCCTGTCCATCACCAACTCCCAGAGTTTACTCAAACTCATGTCCATCAAGTCAGTGATGCCATTCAGCCATCTCATCTTCTGTGGTCCCCTTCTCCTCCTGACCCCAATCCCTCCCAGCATCAGGGTCTTTTCCAATGAGTTAACTCTTTGCATGAGGTGGCCAAAGTATTGGAGTTTCAGCTTCAGCATCAGTCCTTCCAATGAATATTCAGGACTGATCTCCTTTAGGATGGCCTGGTTGGATCTCCTTGCAGTCCAAGGGACTCTCAAGAGTCTTCTCCAACACCACAGTTCAAAAGCATCAATTCTTCTGTGCTCAGCTTTCTGTATAGTCCAACTCTCACATCCATACATGACTACTAGAAAAACCATAGGCTTGACTAGATGGACCTTTGTTGGCAAAGTAATGTCTCTGCTTTTTAATATGCTATCTAGGTTGGTCATAACTTTCCTTCCAAGGAGTAAGCATCTTTTAATTTCATGGGTGCAATCACCATCTGCAGTGGTTTTCGAGCCCAAAAAACTAAAGTCTGTTACTGTTTCCATTGTTTCCCCATCTATTTGCCATGAGGTGATGGGACCAGATGCCATGATCTTAGTTTTCTGAATGTTGAGCTTTAAGCCAACTTTTTCACTCTCCTCTCTCACTTTCATCAAGAGGCTTTTTAGTTCCTCTTCACTTTCTGTCATAAAGGTGTTGTCATCTGCATATCTGAGGTCATTGATATCTCTCCCAGCAATCTTGATTCCAGCTGTGCTTCTTCCAGCCCAGCCTTTCTCATGATGTACTTTGCATACAAGTTAAATAAGTAGGGTGACAATATACAGCCTTGAAGTACTCCTTTTCCTATTTGGAACCAGTCTGTTGTTCCATGTCCAGTTCTAACTGTTGCTTCCTGACCTGCATATAGGTTTTTCAAGAGGCAGGTCAGGTGGTCTGGTATTCCCATCTCTTGAAGAATTTTCCACAGTTTATTGTGATCCACACAGTCAAAGGCTTTGGCATAATCAGTAAAGCAGAAATAGATGTTTTTCTGGAACTCTCTTGCTTTTTTGATGATCCAGTGGATGTTGGCAATTTGATCTCTGGCTCCTTCTGCCTTTTCTAAAGCCAGTTTGAACATCTGGAAGTTCACGGTTCATGTATTGCTGAAGCCTGGCTTGGAGAATTTTGAGCATCACTTTACTAGTGTGTGAGATGAGTGCAATTGTACGGTAGTTTGAGCATCCTTTGGGATTGCCTTTCTTTGGGATTGGCAGAAATAATTATGACACTATTATTTCTAATGGGAACTATATTCAAAAATATATATTATTGCACAAGTGGATCCTCTTTCAAAAATTCACTGGAAATAACTTGTTCATTACTTATAATTGAACAGACATTTGTTTGGAGTGAAGTCAACTTGTGAGCAGCCTTATGAAGACAGCAAGGAACTGAAGCCCCTGGCAATGACCACTTTAATGAGTTTAAAAGCAGATCCTCCAGCTCTCACCAAAGTCCTTGGAGATGTAAGCCAACACCTGTAGCCTTACCTCTTAAGACCTGAGCCATACTCACCTAGGTAGCTAAGGTACTCCAGATTCGTAACTCCCAGAAACTGGTGTCATAATAAATATTTGTTGTTTCAAGCAGCAAGGAGATCAAACCAATCTGTCCTAAAAGAAATCAACCCTGAATGTTCACTGGAAGGACAGTTGCTGAAGCTGAATCTCCAATACTCTGGCCACCTTATACGAAGAGCCGAATTGAAAAAGACCCTGATACTGGGAAAGATCGAAGGCAGAAGGGGATGACAAAGGATGAGATAGTTAGATAGCATCACTGACTCAATGGACATGAGTTTGAGCAAACTCTGGGAGATAGTGAAGGACAGGGAAGCCTGGTTTGCTGCAGTCCATGGGATCACAAATAGTCAGACACAACTGAGTGACTGAACAACAAAGCTCTGGGGTATTTTGTTACATGACAACAACAAAAACTAACAAATATATTTTCTTTTCTTCATTTGACAAACGCATGCTAGGACAAAATGAAGCTTCAGTTGGTATGTGTAAGTTATAATCCTGAGGGCATGGCATTGTTAACTTGTGGTGCCTAGAAGTGGCTTCAAGAAACATATCTTGAAGAAATTAAAGAGGAGAACAAAGAAGAAAATTTGAAATCAAGACACTAAAACCAAACAGGCATAACAAAAAGACAGGATGAAGGACAGATGTCAAAACAAATGAGAAGACGGGGCCTGGAATCTCTCTTCTGAAACTTTAGGACTACTTTATCTGGCTTCTGTGCACCTTTAAAAGGGCTAGTTAGAAGCTGCTCTGAGAAGATACTAACCTGATAGTCAAAGACTGCCATAGCGGGGAATAATCTTACTGTTTCTCTTCACCACTAATACCATACCGAGCTTCAAATAAACATAATACTTTGTGACCTCTATGTTTTTATGAAAGTCATTACATCCAACAGAAATTTCTTGTCTCTTCACATGTCCCCTTGTATTGGACCTGTCTTTTAATGCCAGTCTGATCTCTCTTTTCTCTTTGTAATCTCCCCTGAACAATATTATTCTTAGAGATTGCTTTCTAATTAAGAAATCAGTATCTGAGACACTAGAGTAGTGCCTTCATATTTTGTGTCTATTTCCTCAGTAAATAATTTCTAAAGGGCAGGAGCTTCCCTAATATATGATTGTATCTTTTACAAAGATCTGAGTACAAAAGCATTTACTCAATAACAGTGTGATAAACATTGATTAGATTGACTTCTATACATTTTCTTACAGCAAATGGGGCCTATTTTTTTGTGGACTGCTTTAAAAAGTCAGTCAAAAGAAGCAAAAATACACCACTCAGCAATAACCACTTAGTATAATATTTTTGTGGTATAGTCTTTTTCACAGATATGTGTATATTTGTATGCTATGTGTTGTATATGTGAAATGGAATCAAACTGATTAGATACTTGCTTCTTTGATAATAAATAGCAAAATTTATTCACCAAACATCACATTTTTTAACAAAGTCTGGGGATATAGTTTTTAGTGTAGCTCCACATTAATACAAGGTGCTCTTTTGCCTATAAAAGCAATATCACTTATTTTAGACCCTTTCTAGTCTATTTCTATTAAAAAATATCATGAATATAAACAACATTCTCAGTTGGTACAGATTTCAATGTCATCTCACAACAATACCATCTGCTACAAAGGAAATAAACAGCCATCAAACTATTTCCAGTGACATTCAAATAAAATAAAGAAGTCAACTTGCAATTCAAAATTCTTGTATAGCTCACCTGTATGTGCTCAGTCATCTCCAACTCTTTGTGACCCCATGGGCTGTAGTCTGCCAGGTTCCACTGTCCATGGAATTTTCCAGGCATGAATACTGTAATGGGCTGCCATTTTCTACTCCAGGGGATCCTCCTGACCCAAGGATTAAATCCACACCTCTTGCTTCTCCTGTTTTGGCAGGTGGATTCTTTACCACTAGTGTCCACCTGATAAGCCTGTTGCCCACCTAATTTTGCAATATTGGCCATGGGAAGGGTTACTGCTCCCAGAAAATCTGCTTTTATTTTGTCATGCTTAACCACCACTCTGGAAAGGATAGAAAATGACAGAATTGCTGCTTCCTTTCCCTTCTAATTTCCCCTATTTTAGTCTCTCCTTTTCTATAGTCAAAAAGAAACACTTGTAATTTAACTGTCCAGTTTCATAAGCTATGAAACAGGAAAAATAATGATACTTACCTAACAATGTCTGGCACAAGGTAAACACTTAAAAATGTTACTACATATTATATGTATCTTGTTTTCTCTCCCTAGTAGCCACACATAGACACGCATGTGTGTGTGCGTGCTCTCTTACACAAACTCACTCATCCACTTTCTCTAAACAAGGAATGCTCATCGCTATGTGAGTTCTGGCTGAGTCTCATTTTTGATTACTTCAAATAAGAGTCAGTTACAAAATTAACTAAGCAGGTAAGCACAAACTTCTTCCAAGTAAATAAAACATATTGTTTCTGTTTAATAGGAAAATGTTCATCACTTAGAAGAAAGTACAGATTAACTATCACCAGAAGAAAATCATTTGGACTGTTTTGAGACTGTGTAGTAATGCACAGTCAAAACCTTGTAATTAATACCTAAGATATTTCTTCTCTTATTGACAATGAAGGGCTGAGATTTGTAGATTCATAATCTATAGCAGAAGACAGTATTAAAAGCCCTAATCTTTTGATCTGAATATTTGATCAGACATTTGATCTTCAGATCAACAAAATATTAAGATCGACATTTGATCTTAATATTCTCCTAGTATTCTCTTATCCTCTATCATTGAGGATGAGACGGTTGGATGGCATCACCGACCCAACGGACATGAGTTTGAGTGGACTCTGGGAGTCTGTGATGGACAGGGAGGCAAGGCGTGCTGCAGTCCATGGGGTCACAAAGAGCCAGACACAACTGAGCAACTGAACTGAAACTGAACTGAAGTATTCTCTTAACCACTGTGCTCTGGTCCTGGTTTCATATTATGACTGCAAATGCCATCTGAACTGTGAAGTCCTAATCCCTCAATAGACTCATGACTGGCTCAGGAATCTCAGAGACCATGAGGCAGCTTGGACACAGTCTTCATCCCGATCACAGCTGTATCCATACCTTCAATCCCCGACCACATTCTCACTAATAGAGTATGGCGGGAGCACCTTTCCAGGTCCCAGCTGCAACGCAGACAGAAAACTCACTCTTGGAAGCAGAGTGAACTCCAGGGAGAACGTGGGAAGTGTTAAGACTTAGTCTTCTCTCCTCTCCCTCCTTGTCACTTTCTCCTAAACACGTCTTCTCCTAAACCCACTTCCACCCCAGGAATCCTCAAGTGCTCTTTCTCTCCTTTACCCAAATGACTGATACTAACATTCAAATGACCAAAAATTCCTTAAGCATTATTTTTCCAGATATTTACATTCATGTGGGGCCACTCCTTAAATCATGGAACACATCTATACAACTTAAGCCTTCATATTAAATTACAGGTATTTGGGGGACTAAAATTCTTTTAAAACATATCACATAGTCCCTTAAACTAGGCCATCCTACTGGCCAATATTGAGTTTGAGAATGTAGTAACATATATGTGATATTTTGTCCATCAACTGAACAACTTTCACATTTCCAGTGCTTGGATCTGCTTTTCTACTGCTAAAGAGGATAAAAACAGGATAAAAGGGATGAAAACAGCTTTGGTGGAGAAAAGGGTGATGTTATAAAGCATACAGAGGGTACTGATGATGACGTCATCCAACCAGTTGATTTTAAATTTATTTTATAAATACAATACACAAAGAAAAATTGAACAATTTTATCAACAATCTTACCACTTCAAGCATTGCTTTTTTTAAAATATAAATAAGATGCGGTACATATAAACAATGGAATATCACTCAGAGATTTAAAAGAATGACATAATGCCATAGCAATGGCATGGACGGACCTAGAGAATGTCATATGAATGAAGTGAGTCAGACAGGGAAGGAGAAATATCACACGACTTTCCTTACGTGTGGAATCGAAAATGAAATTATACAAATGAACTTGCTTACCAAACAAAATGGATTCACAGATTAGCGAATAAACTTGTGGTGTCAGGAGGAAGGTTGGGGAGGAAGAAGTAATTAAGGACTTTTGAATGGACATGTACACACGGCTATATTTAGAATGGATAACCAACCTTCTCTATAGCACAGGGAACTCTGCTCAATGTTATGTAGCAGCCTGGATGGGAGGGCAGTTTGGGGAAGAATGTAGTTTAGTTGCTAAGTCGTGTCTGACTCTTTTGCGACCCCATGGCTCCTGTCTGTGGGATTCTCCAGGCAAGAATTCTGGAGAGGGTTGCCATTTCCTCCTCTGGGGGATATTCCAAACCCAGGAATACCCGTGTCTCCTGCACAGGCAAGCGGACTCTTTACCACTGAGCCACCAGGGAAGTTCTTGGGGGAGAATGGATTCATGTATCTGTGTGGCTGAGTCCCTTTGCTGTTCACCTGGAACTATCACAACATTGTTTGTTAATAATCTATATCCCAATACAAAATGAAAAGCTTAAAAAGAAATCAACCTTCGAGGCCAACTTCCTATCTGACTACAGTGAGTATGATTCAAAGAGGAAGGTCACAAAATGGTCAAATCTCTCTTCCTTCATCTTTAAAACCATGGGTAAAGATAAGCCAAATTCTCTTAAATCAAGCCCTGGAAACCAAGGCTATGCACTGGGCAAGGCGAGGAAGGAAAGCAGTCCAAACTGTGGGCTGTTGTTACCTGTTAATATGCTACTATGACAGAATCTTAGTTGCTGTTAAATGAGCTTGGCTAGAAATGGAAGAAGAGAAAGGCAAGAGTGTATGTATCCTGTGTGTATCCATGAATGGAGTGAAGGCATCAACAGAAGAGTGGTTGAGGATAAAAATATTTTCTGTTTTTTGACAGAGAGGTTTTGCTGTGACAAAAATCTATCAATAATAAACTGTTTTTTCATTATTTTACCCAGCATTGATCTAAGCATCCACCCACCTTTCTCACTCTGTCTACAGGAAGGGTGGCCAGCACGTGACATGTCCTAGTAGTCACAGAGTGGTACCCAGATCACTAAGTATGTAACACCCAATTCCTACTCCTCCCCTTCGTCTCTATGCTTTCTACACAAGAACTGGCCTCAGTGAGAGGGCCTGAAAACCTGTTAAAAGCTGCTACTAATACTTATTTATTGAGAACATGATAGGTGTCAATCTCAGGTCCATCCGAGTGCAAATGCCCTGGTAACGATGGTGCACATATCTCCACAAACCATGCAGGCCTGCCCTCTCAGGGTTCTTGTCCTCTCCATGAGTGGACCTGGCCAAAAAGACACAAGTCTCCTGCTATCGTATCCCCCCAGACTTCTCCAGGGTTTGCTTCTCACTGCTGCATCTCAGCTTGCTTGAGCAGGGCAGAGGTCTCCCCTCTCCCAGACACTCACAGTGACTGCCCTTCTTGCTGTGTGTTTGCCTCTTCTCCTCATCCTCCCCGAAACCTGAAGCCCCAGGGAGCTGGAAGACTTGCTTTGATGCATCAGACATTCCCGTACCCTGAATTCTCTTGGGGGAGAGGACTTTTGAAATTTTACTGAGCTTCTGCTGCAACATTTCTTCCCTGAGGCAATTGATGCTGCAAAGCCTAGATGCCTAAATCACTGGTTAATATTACAAAAGATCATCCTGCCACAGTGTCTGTTCCCATCACTCTAAAACGCTCCATACTGATATATGCAAATGTGAGGCTACCCTGGGACTTAGGCCACCCAGCGCACACTCCTAGTCATGCTTTCCTGCAGCTCTCACCCCCACCCTCCTGTTGGTGGGGGTGTGTACTAGTGCTTCTGTGCACCCGTGGAGGGGGTGCTGGTGCTCCCGTGCACCCGCGGAGGGGGTACTGGTGCTTCTGTGCACCCGCGGAGGGGGTACCGGTGCTCCCATGCACCCACAGAAGGGGTGCCAGTGCTCCCGCGCACCCGTGGAGGGGGTACTGATGCTTCTGTGCACCCGTGGAGGGGGTACCGGTGCTCCCGCGCACCCGCGGAGGGGGTGCTGGTGCTCCCGTGCACCCGTGGAGGGGGTACTGGTGCTTCTGTGCACCGCAGCTACTGCTGCTTTGCTCCCCACTGCCAACCGGACACTGGCTGTTCAGTGCTGGAAGCACTGCTACATTGCCTACCAGAACTCCAGACAGGATGGCTGCCAGGCTTCCTGCCGGCCACCACTCCCTAGTTCCAGTAGAACAGGTTTCTTGCTGACCCCAAAGGGCCTGATCTATAGGACACTGATGGACAAGATAGCCTGGCCACTGTAGTGGATGATTTCCTCAACAGGAAGAGCTTCCTAAGAGAGCTCCTTACTATTGCTCTTAGCTCCCTGGTGTACCCTCCTCCTGCTCCAAAGTCCATTGTCATCCAGTAGTTAGCTCAAGGATTAACAAAAAATGAAATCAAACCATGATGCTCCTCTGATCACCCTGTCACAGGCTTTGCATACTAGTGGGGGTCAAAGCCAATTTCTTATGAAGGCCTTCACAGTCCCGTGTGACCAGGTTTCCTACTATATCCCAATTCTCTTCTTTTTGCTGATTGAGATTTCCTCTTCATCTTCAACCCCATTCCTCAAACACACTAATATGCTCCCAACTTAGAGTCTTCACACCGGGCCTGCCTCCCTTCCCTCCAATCCTCTTCAATCCTTTGATTTTCTGCCTTGCTCATTCCTGTATTTCCTCCAAATATTTGCCCACAGGAGACATCCTCACTGAAGCTTCCCCTGGCCACTCCACTGAAAGCCACAATCAATAGCACTTTTTATCCCCTTCTTAGATTTATTCTCCTCACTAGCACTTATCATCTTCTTACATGCCTCACGGCTTCCCTGATAGCTCAGTTGGTAAAGAATCCGCCTGCAATGCAGGAGACCCCAATTCGATTCCTGGGTTGGGAAGATCCCCTGGAGAAGGGAAAGGCTACCCACTCTAGTATTCTGGCCTGGAGAATTCCATGGACTGTTTAGTCCATGGGGGTCACAAAGAGTCAGACACGACTGACCGACTTTCAGTAAGTACTAACTACATGCCTCATATATTATTTAGAGACCACATTAATTGTCTTTTTCCCTCCACAACAGTGTAAGATCTATGATAACAGTGATTTTTAACAATTACTTTTTCACTTCTCTATTTTCAGCATTCAAAACCAAGCCCAGTACCCACTGTGTGTGTGTGTGCACATGTGCACATGCACGCTCAGTACCTCAGTCATGTACTAAGTCAACTGTTTGTGACTCCAAGGACTGAACCCACCAGTTTCCTCTGTCTATGGGATTTCTCAGGTAAGAATACTGGAGTGGGGTACCATTTCCTACTCCAGGGGATCCTCCAGACCCAAGAGAGTCAAACCTGCGTCTCTTTCATCTCCTGGGTTGGCAGGCAGATCCTTTTCCATTGCACTACCTGGGAAACTCAGTACGTAGTACTCATGCAGTAAATATGTATTTGCAAAATTAATGCTTGATGCATGATTCCCTAGGATGTGGCTGAACAGCAAAGGATGCACTCTTCCCTTTGGTATCAGCAGAGCTTCTTCACTGAATCTTCCTAAGGGAAACACAGTGCTATGCGTCTTCTCTGACTCAGTACGGGTCTCCCTATTCAGTGATTCACTCTCCAAAAGAGTTTAGGAAACCTTTACCTTCATTTCTTCTTGTAAGGGATTTGGGCTGGTACCAGGCTCCTTTCTGCCCCTCAGATCTTTCGTGATCTCAGTGAGCCTGAAGGCTTCCAATTGAATCAAAATTATCATGCTTTTTTTCCTAAATTCCAAGTGTTTCTAGATAAACATGGTTGTCCTAAGAACATTAGAGTAATAACAGGAATTAACACTTTTCAGAGGGCATCTTTTCTGCTGTTTACTACACTGAGAGCTTTATATATGTACAGTTTAATTGTCAGAACCACCATTTAACGTTAAGGGTTATCTCCACTTTGCACATAGACATGAGGCTCAGAAAGGGAACATAATATCCCATAGTTTACAAAGCTAGAAATCCCATAGTTCAAAGATATCTCAGAGACTTTGTGAGCCTCTACAAACCCCACAAAGACATCTATTCTGAGACACAAAAGCCTTTGTCCTCCCACTTTTCTATACTCTAGTAAGTTCGCAAGGACTACCAATGCCTAGGTGGTATCTTCAGCATCTGGAAAATACCTGCCATGTATTTACCTCTGTATAAATATTTACTTAGTTCAATGAAATCAAACTTCTTCCTGTGCAGGAAAATTATGTTTTGACTGAAAGCAATCCACAAAGTAATTCACTGGATACCTTTATATATCTTGGAATGATAAGTAATTATGGGGAATTTAGACACATGTCAGTCCCCAAGAAAGTCCTAAAAAAAGATTAGGTAAACTACTGCAGTTTGTGCACTCTGATGTATTTAAAATGGATAACCAACAAGGACCTACTGTGTAGCACAGGGAACTCTGCTCAACGTTATGGTGGCAGCCTGGAGAGGACGGGGGGCCTCGGGCAGAACAGATCCAGGTGTATGTATAGCTGAGTCCTTTCACTTTCCACCTGAAACTATCACAACATTGTTATTTGGCTATATCCCAATACTAAATTAAAAGTTTAAAAACAAAGCAACAAGAAAACCTACTGCAATTTGAGATGCACCACTATGCCATACTGATTTTCAGCAAATAGCAAGAACCACAAAATTCCGTATATTTTAATCAGCCCTGGAGCACCGGTCCATAGAAACAGACTAAGAAGTAATAGCCCCACAGAAATGGTCAATATTTATATCTTTTGTTACTTTGTTACAAATAGTTTCTGAAAGAATGAATCTACTCAAGCAGGCATGAATGAAAAAATTATTATACTGCCATATAATCCACTTGAATTACGGGTGACCAAGTGTTGATGTGGCTGACATCTTTCATATTTGTGCCACTTGACAATGAATGCCTTGTATAAAATTGCTTTTATCATAGTTAGTTATATCAGGTCTATTTACTATATCTCTGTATCATATTCAGGCATATTAGAGGTCCTTAAACATTCTGAATTTCCAGAATACAACAAAATCCTGGGAAATTCCCAGCTATCAATTTAAGTATAACCTCTATCGTGAGTTGAGTGATTTTCATTTTGACCATCTGGAACTATGACTAGGCTTAAAATGATTTTAAGTGAAAAACACCACACTAAAATACTATTTTTAGGACCCATTTTCCATTTGCTAGAAAATGAAAGTACTCAGCCTAAAAGGAAAGAGATTAGTTGAGCTACCATTTAATCCCTAATGATTTCATTGTATTAGTTACTCTTTTTCAGTTCCGATTGGATAGTGATTCTTTCTGGGGAATTGTTTATGCTGGTTTGGAACTTGGGAAGCCAGAATTCTATGACTGCTCAGCTACCGCCAGCATTGTTTGAGAAACACAGTGTTTGCTCTGGTCTCTTATTTTGTATTCTAATCTTCTTTATTTCTTTTGGAAAGATTGCATCATACTCTGAAAGTGAATCCGATCACTCATGTAGATGAAATTTTCAAATATCTCAATGACAGTAGATTGATTTCTTACTAGGAAGCTCAGCTGGGGCAATAATAACATACATTATTAGAGAAACAAAAAATGAATTACCATAGTCATAAACATTCAAAGTAGTGAGGCCAAGTACCTTATCTATCAATTCCAAAGGACCAGAACATAGACTATGTTACTCCCTATCATACCGGCATTAGAAATAAAATTATTGAACAAAACATCTAAGCAAGACAGCCCTATGTTAATACAGTTAAATGTGATATCCCCAGAGATTATTTTATTTTCCAACCTGTTTTTTAAATCGACTGCTTTTAGAATTAATTTCAAAAGTCTGAATTTGCAGACCAAAAATAACAGAGAAGAGGTAGTTACCATCTTGACCCAAAGCTTCTTGGAAAGTTTGAAGCCAAGAGAGTGAATTCAAAACATAATAAATTCTCTTTAAGATGCAAAAACAGCATTATATCTGCTTATTTGTAATTGTCTATTTTAAATGAACCAGAGTCAACATGGACAAATTACTGATCAAGTCTGTTTTGCCTGACAGTGACAGTGATGCAAGCGCCTTCAGATCTCATCCCAGTAACACACTCCCAGGAAGGACACGGTCCCTCCCTAAGAGAAGCACACTTTCTTAAAGTTTAGAATATGAATGCAGTCCTTTCTACTACGAGGTTTGGGGAACTAGAGCATGTCACAAAACATTTTGGCATTCTAACCAAGAAGCCAGCTTTCAAACAGCGTTTCTTTCTTACAGGTGTTGAAAGGCCCTACTCCCCAGGCAGTAAACAGCAGTGATTCATTAGCATAATGGCATAGAAAAACAGATGACTGTGAACCCTGTGAATGGATCATTCTATTGCTGGGAGTTGTGGCAATGAATCATCATTTCCACTCAATACTCCTCTCCCCTTTTCATTTTGAGTAGCTTCCCTTCTTGAAGGAAGACATTATGAGGAAGAGACTTTATAAACCAGAACTAGCAAATGATAGCCTTCAGCTTTGACTCAGAGTGTTGCTTGGGAAATTCAACTAACTGGCCCAATATTTCAAAGTTGAGTTCCATATTTTCATTAACTTGGAGTAATGTGCTTTTGCCAATTCATTTTTTCATAGACTGTAAAGAACTAACATTTCTGAAATAAAAATGATTAAGGCCAGGATGACCAGAGGTCCTTTTCATAAAATACTTTTCCTTTAAAAATATATTTGGATCCAAAGGCCCTAGTTGTATTATTTGAACATTAAATTTTCCTTTCCTTTCAAACATATGTGCACAAACTTCTCTTAATTAATTAGACTGGGCTGGGAGGATTTCTAATGATTAAGGAGTTAAAAGATTGCTGTATCTAAGGAAAAGAATAGATGAAAACCAATACTCTAAAAGATCTTATCAGAAACAGAGAAGAACTTAAATCTATGCAACAACTTTATCAGAGTCATAGCACACACTTACACTAGCATCCCTAAAATTTCTAACTTACAGATTTTGGGAAGAGCAGCCAGTAGCTCTACTTTCAAGACCTACATCTACACTCACATTCTCATCCAGGAAACAATGGTATAAAGAAAGGGGATGGGAGAAAAATACTCTTTGTGAAAAAGATAAAGTTTTGGTTTTGGCTTATTTCATTTTAAGAGCAAAGTTAGTACCTCGGCCAAATCTGGAAGCAGAATGAAGCTGGAAGCTGTCTTCCAGGTAATTAGTGGGCTTCCCAGGTGGCTCAGGGCTAAAGAACCCGCCTGCACTGGCAAGAGATATGGGTTCAGTCCCTGAGTCAAGGAAGATCCCCTGGAGGAGGAAATGGCAACCCACTCCAGTATTCTTACCTGGAAAATTCCACAGACAGAGGAGCCCAGAGGGCTATGGTCCACGGGATTGCAAAGAGTCAGACACAACTGAGAAAAGGAGCACACGTGCATGCACACACACTAGATTGAGAGTCAGGAGCGCCATGCCCCAACCTCAGCTCTACCCCAGTTGACTGTGTGAACTTGGCAAAGCCTTTCAGAGCCCCACTGTTTCATTCAGCTCCAGACATTGAGTGCAGGACAAATGAGTGGGTTCCAGTGAGTTTCTCCATTGCAAATTTCAAGCTAAAGATGACAAAGCTAAGGTGGGAAAGCAGCACCGTCTCTCCCTCATCTTCCAACAAGCCAAGGAGCCAAGAAACCTGTGCTAGAGAAAACGGTCCTAGAATTTTGTCTTTTTAGTAGCAACACTATAATCCACCATAAGGTCTACTGTACATTTGGGAAAGAAAAAAGCAGAAAGCTGTGATTTTGATTCAAATGGAATTACATCCTTCTGTTAGGTAGAAACATTCAAATACCAGGTATATTTGTGGTTAATAAAAATAAATTCTATTGTAATAGAATGAAATTAGGACATTCTCTAACACCATACACAAAAATTAACTCAAAATGAATTAAAGATCTAAATGTAAGACTGGATGCTATAAAACTCAGAGGAAAACTTGGGCACCATATACTCTTTGACATAAATCACAGCAATATATTTTTGGATCCATCTCCTAGAGTAACGGAAATAAAGACAAAAATAAACAAATGGAGCCTAATTAAACTTAAAAGCATTTGCATAGCAAAGGAAACCATAAACAAGATGAAAACACAACCCTCAAATTGGGAGAAAATATTTGCAAATGATGCAACTGACAAGGGATTAATCTCCAAAATATACAAATAGCTCATACAACTCAATAATGATAAAAAAACACCTCAATCAAAAAATAGGCAGAAGATCTAAATAGACATCTCTCCAAAGACATACAGATCACCAAAAAGCACATGAAGAGATGTTAAATATTGCTAATTATTAGAGAAAAATAAATCAAGACTACAATGAGGTATCACCTCACACTGGCCAGAATGGCCATCATCAAAAAGTCTATAAGCAATAAATGCTAGAGAGGGAGTGGAGAAAGGGGAAGCTTCCTATGCTGTTGGTGAGAGTGTAAATTAGCACATAGTGTTCTCTCACTGTGGAGAACAGTAAGGCTTCCCTTGTGGCTCAGCTGGTAAAGAATCTGCCTGCAATGTGGGATATCTGGGTTTGATCCCTGGAGAATTCCAAGGATTATATAGTCCATGGGGGTCGCAAGAGTAGGACACAACTGAGTGACTTTCACTTTACTTCAGTTCATGCTATGCTTAGTTGCTCTGTCATGTCCAACTCTTTGTGATCCTGTGGACTATAGCCCGCCAGGCGCCTCTGTCCATGGGGATTCCCCAGGCAAGAATACTGAAACGGGATGCCATGCCCTCCTCCGGGGGATCTTCCCAATCCAGGAATCGAACCAGGGTCTCCTGCATTGCAGGCGGATTCTTTATCAGCTGAGCTACCAGGGAGGCCCAGAGAACAGTATGGAAGTTTCTTAAAAAGCTAAAAATAGAGCTACCATATGATCTATTAATCCCACTCCTGGGCCTAAATCCACAGAAAACTATAATTGGAAAAGATACATGTACCCTGATGCTCACTGCAGCACTGTTTAAAATAGCCAAGACATGGGAGCAACCTAAATGTCCATCCACATATGAACGGATAAAAAAGATGTAGTATATCTATACAAGGGAATATTACTCACTCATAAAAAAATGAAACAATGTGTTTCCAGCAGCATGGATGGACCTAGAGATTATCATACTAAGTGAAGTAAGTCAGACAGAGAAAGATAGACACCATCCAAAGTCACTTATGTGTGAAATCTAAAAAAAAGGTACAAACAAACTTATTAACTAAACTGAAATAGGCTCACAGACTTAGGAAACAAACCAGTGGTTACCAAACAGGGGTGTGAGAAGGAATAAATTAGGAGGTTGGGAGTAACATATATACATTACTATAAGATATGAGAGAAATGTATGAGGTATGTAACAAGGACCTACTGTATAGCACAGGGAACTATATTCAATATTTTGTAATGTCCTGCAAGGGAAAAGAATCCAAAAAAGAATATATATATACACACATATGTATATCTATCTATCTTTCTATCTATATACACACACACACATATGTATATCTATCTATATATACACACATGTATGTATAATTGAATCGCTGTGCTGGACATCTGAAACTAACACAGTATTGTAAATTAACTACATATCAACCAAAAATAGACAGAATTTAAGAAAGTAGATTCTAACCAAGGATTTTGCATAAGAATGACAATCATGATAAATTGGTAAATGTTTATAATTACTGAGTGATACCCAGTTTTTTTTGGTTTTCTTTAAAAGCTTGATAAATTATAACATAGTTTCAACCGTAATGTTGAACAATGTAGACAACACCCACTATCATATCCAACAAGCTCTGAATCATTACCATGTGGTCTGAGGTCTTAAAAACTGTTTAAATGATTGTTGATAATAATTACATATGTCGATGTATCAAATAGGTGATATCATTGTTTTCATTTTGCCGGTGAGGAGTCCAAGTCATAGCACTGAAGGAATTTGAGGCTGTGCAGTGTACGAGGTTGTCCAGTCATTAACGAGGGGGCCGGCGCCTGAACGGAGCCACAGGCCCGTCCACTCAGAAACGGTGCTCCAGGCCTGTCCGTGTGCTTAGTCACTTAGTCATGTTGGAGTCTTTGCAACTCTGTGGATCGTAGCCTGCCAGGCTCCTCTGTCCATGGGGATTCTCCAGGTAAGAATACTGGAATGGGTTGCCATGCCCTCCTCCAGGGGATCTTCCCAACCCAGGGATCTTTCCAACCCAGGGATTGAACCCAGGTCTCCTGCATTGCAGGTGGATTCTTTACCATCTAAGCCACCAGGGAAGCCCAAGAATACTGGAGTGGGTAACCTATCCCTTCTCCAGGTGATCTTCCCGACCCAGGGATCGAACCCAGGTCTCCCGCATTGCAGGCAGATTCCTTACCTGCACCTCAGGTACACCTTAGCTACCAGGTGTTCAATTCATCTCGTTGAAGATGCAGTTGTATTTTCCAAGAAAAGGAAACAATCATGACATTGCAATGAAAAATCATTCCTATGATATAAGCTTGTTTCATAAGTTATTTAAGACTACCTCCCCCAGACAAAGCTATCCAAATTGAACAGTAAAAGTTACTACTATTTGCAAGGGAATAACTAATTTTATAAGAACAAGGATGATCAACCTATCAGATTTCTCCTTGGCAAATTTTTCAACATATTTTACCAAAGCTGGAGAGTTACATTTCATTCATTTTCTATAAGATGACAGAAATAGAGTAAAACTGATTGTGTTCTGAAAGGCTAAAGATAATATCAGTTAAATAGCATTTTTATTTTTTTATTTCTCATGTGCAGTTTGCATTTGACTCTCAGAACATATTGTGTGTGCAGTGTACACTCATTTCAAGAAACTAACCCCATGCAGACCCATATTCATCCCAAATTTTATTTGTGGGACATTAGTTCATAAACCTCTCTTGATAATTCTCTTAGAAAATAATTCCTCTCTCTTGCACACATGTCTCACCTTATTAAGGACCAACTGTATCCGTTAAAACAGTCCTCTGCACTTAGTCATGCTGCTAACTATATGAATGGCACTAGCAGGTTAAAATACAATAAGCTTTTTCAGGATATAGAATTTAAAGGTCTTTCAGTCCTCAGACTTGGTGTGCTCAGCAGAGTGGTCTATGCAGTGCAGAGTTAATAGTTGAGGAAAGAAAGATATTTAGGCATCCTATGTTTCCATTCTTTGAGGTTAAAATTAGAAATGGAACTGTAATAACTCTGTAGTGCTATTATATTAAAGTAAACAGATGTCACTAACATGCAAGCCAATCCAATATTTTACAGAAAATAATAAAAGTAGAATAGGACTTGAATTCACAATATATTAGTCTTAAAGAGAAAGTATAATACAATAGAAAGAACATGAATTTTGGAATACAAGTTTGGTCTGAGTTGAAAAAAGTCCTAATTTTAAAACCTACCAATCTGTTAAAGTTATTTAACCTTTCAAAGTCTTAACTTTCACATATGCAAAATGGGATCCATAGTATTTAATCCACAGGATTTTTACAGAAATTGGAGATGATGCATGTAAAACAATAGCTAATTAACTCACTTGCCATCATTTTCCTTACTTGTGCCTCTTCGAAATAGATATAGTTAACTGTCCAAAGACATAACCTGTTATGGACCTACTTTGCAAATTCTAAAATGCTGCCAATCATCAATGTTAATACTGCCCTTGGCTGGAGCTGGAGCTGCTATTACATGAGACACACGATTAGGTATAATGTGCTTTCCCTCAGGATAAACATGGATGGCTGGGACACTTTGATAATCCTAGGCTTCTCTCTCCCTGGTAGCTTTATCAAAATTTCCCAATTTCCAAAATATATGAATCTTTGATAACTAACCACCAGAATATTTCCAAGAGGAAATTAAAATATCTATGAGCAAGAAAAAGTGAAAAAATGTGGTTTAAATGTATTAACAAGTGAGTTACATCCAGAACAGGATACACTTGCTCACTCGGGCCTCTGCTCTGGTCCCGACTGACCGCCTCACTTGCAGGGCTGCCTGCAGAGTGTGCCTGCAGCATGGATGAGGAGATGGGAACGCTGACCTTCGCCGGCAGCTCACATCTCAGTGAACACAAATGGGGGAGATATGCATACCAAACTCACCCATCAAATTCACTCACCAAATCATCCTCTATAAAGAGAGTGGAGAGAGGCCAGAATTCCGCTGTTGAGATCTCTCCACATGAAAGGAGACCATCAAGGATAGGAAAGAAGGACTCCCTCACCCAACACTGACATTCACTAACCCCTGATTGGGACATGTTTTTTTAGTTAATGAACATAGACAAAAATTACCTATTCAACCCCCCAATTTACAAGCTCTCTGAAACAGAAATTTACCCAGTATGGTAGATGGCAGACATGGTTAGAATTAACCATAATAACAATCACCATCATGACAATCACACTTCCATACATTGAGTCAGGCACTGAATTATATCCTCCATCTGTATTGCTTACTAAAATATCTCAGAGCACATATTATTTTTCTCGTGTAGTCTCTCGTGGAGTTTAAATAATTCACAAAACATCACACAGCTTTTTAGTTTATACTAGAGCCAGAACCTAAGTATGATCTGTCAAAACAAAGCTTGTGTTCTAAACATTAAGCATGCATAACAAAGTTTTTGTTGTAGCAGCTCAAACTCTTGTATAGCTATTCCATTTCTCCAAGATGAGACAGGAAAGCGAGTCACAAGTGTTCTGATGTTCCATTTATAGAAACTCAGCTTCGTATGTCCAAACTGGCAGGAAGAACAGTCTTTTGCTGAGTTTCTATCCAAGGATTCATAAAAACATCCCTGCAAATTAACCATATGAACATATTCTTCTAGGGCTTATTACCCACTTTACTAAATCAGATGCACCCATTGCTACCCATCTCTGTCAGACCTGACATTTGAGCAGTGCCCCCTGCTGGCCTACCTCAGTGTCTCACAGTGGAGCTCTAATCCTTGCGAAGAGCAGGGCTGGCATCGCTGCTAAGTCTAGGACAGTCCAGCAGTTTGGGGCAAGGCCCTTTCAGTGCAATTGCTGGTCTTGCAGTGTTCTCTCAGGTTCTAAGAAGAATACACTTGTCTTCAATCTTATGCTCAATAACAAGTGTCCCACACATCTAGCCCAGTGTCATAGGGCTTTGTAACTTAGACTTTTACTTCCTCATTTGCATGGTTCCTTCTGAAGACACAAGGTGGCCAGCCGGACAGCTGGGTAAAAGCAGGTTCCACTGGAACCACCTAAGAGACCTTTCAGTCTTCCAACTTTCAGTTTAGGCACCAGCCCACTGTTTCTCTTTGTGTCTTGTACTTTCTTCACCATACAACCTTGCTAAAAAATTCCTGATCTGTTCAAACCTTTCTGCTAACTTTTCACTTTATAGTGAAGTATCAGTTCTCCAGGTCTTGACCCCTTCCTGTCCCAAAGACCTCTATGTTCATAGAACAAAGCTTGTAGCTTTTCACCAAGAACTGCCAGCTCCCTATAGCAGTGAGCCAGAAGAAAGGGCATCAGGTCACCTCTCCACACTGATTTGCTAAATGTATTTACTAAATATATTCAAATATATGTAAAAAAAACCCACAAAAAACCTCTTTTCTTCCACATCTCCTTTTATCCCCCAAATATTGCATCACTCTGAAGTACATATCCTGTTTTACCTAAGTGCAATCTACATAATTTTTTCTCAGATACCATATAAATAGTATATATCATCAATATATAAATTTGTATCGATCCTCTTACCTTTCCAATAGTTTGAGAACTAATACTTTGTATCTCAAATTAGCTCTACTATCCAGATCCTACTCTTTCCTTATTGTTGGGAGAACTCACTCTTTCTTTCTCTAATGTGATGCACTCCTTCAACCGTGTTTTCCTTGTTTGTAGGTTCCTTGTTTTCTCTCTTCCTAGGCTTGCATTTAACATCATCTCCCACATGCATACCCATGCTCCAGCATGGTTTCTCTGTCAGATTTCTGGGATGCGTTGTTTCTATCTATACATAGTGCTGTCTTCTCTCACCTTTCCATTTCTTACTAACTCATTTGCAATCTACTTTCCCTAAGTGAAACTTCTAAGGCCAGGAAAGGCTTTATTCTCACAAAATCTAATATTCTTTCCTTGGTACTTTTTCTTGTGTTCTTCGTTACAGTAAACTAATATCTGCTCTTGGTCCCCCATCTTTCTTGTGGCCTCAAACTTTACCATTTGCTCTTATTTTTCTGTGCTATCCATGAGAAACATCACCCACATCCACAGGTTGAATGATGCCTGACTCTCAAATCTCTTATCTTAAGCTTTCATTTCTTTGTCAAATTTGAGCCTTCTCTCTCCCCACCTCAGCATCCATTTCACAGTTTGAACGCTCCAAAGTATGAAACTACTAGTCTAAACTAGATCTACAATTCTGTCCTCATTCCACAGTCCAAACTGCTCATTTCAGAGATGAACATTAAAAGTCCTAGATTTATCTTTGATTCTTATATACTTTTCATCTTTTATATCCAATTAGTCATCAAATTCTACAAATATATCCATCAAACCATCTAAGACGCATCTTTTCGTCTTAATCCAAACTCTCATAGCTTCTTGTCTGAGTCATTACAGTGACTTTTCAACTGGTCCATTTAAATTCAGGCTCTCTTTCTTCTATGTCCCGAATACTGTTTTCAGTTCAGTTTTCTAATATATGACAGTCCTATTTTCAATACTCATAAAATCAAATCAAATTTCTCATTCTGGCTTTTTCATTCATGAAGAAGCAGTTTCACTTACTTCTCCAAACTTTCATTGGTTTGAAACATAAAATTCTCTCCAGGTATGTTTTCTCACCACTTTCTCCAATTTTTGCCCAGTATTCCCCTCCTACCACCATCATATGCAGCAATCCCATGCTCAATGTCATTCTCACATTTTTTATATTTGTTTTCTTCAGACTGATATTATACATCAAAATCCTATCCAAGACAAATTTCTCTTGCTTCAATTTATTTTCACCTCTATTGCTTCACCCTGTTTTCTAATTTGTTTAATTGTTGTTAGCCATATCATATACTTTGTATACACCTCAGGGATGGTTAACCCCTGAAAAAAATAAAACTATGAGTGTATCTTCTCAATTTAAAATATTTACATGACTGTTCCTTTAAATTATAGTCATCCTTATTTAAAATTATATTTTAGTTATTCAGGTAAAATTATGAAGATTATCTCATTTAGGCACCAATAGCATTCATTCATCTCTCTTTAACTTGCTGAACTAAAGCTTTCTGATTAACTATAATGGCAGTCACTAGGAAGAGGAAAAGCAAAGCATGAAATGAGGTAGTATATAGTAAATATCTTGGAGAAGGAAATGGCAACCCACTCCAGCATTCTTGCCTAGAGAATCCTGTGGACAGAGGAGTCTGGTGGGCTGCTGTCCATAGGGTTGCACAGAGTCAGACATGACTGAAGTGACTTAGCATGCATGCATGCATTGCAGAAGGAAATGGCAACCCATTCCAGTATTCTTGCCTGGAGAATCTCAGGGACAGAGGAGCCTGGTGCGCTGCCGTCTATGGGGTCACACAGAGTTGGATACGACTGAAGTGACTTAGCAGCAGCAGCAGCATAGTAAATACCTTGAGTCAAACCTCAGACTGAACAGGGCTACATTTAAATACATAGGAACACAGAATTTTAGAGGCTGAGTGGAAGGCAATTCAGCAGGAATTTTTTAAGTGTGTACTATGCACAGTAGTCTAACACTTTTAATGAGACAGAGCACTTGGCTTTGTGGCATGGATAGTTAAATGAGAGGATTTATTTCTTTTGCAATGACACATCTCAGTATTTTAGAAATTGTCTAAAACTTGAAATAAATCAAGTAGATGGCATACCCTTTTAATGTTCTACTGGAACACTTGTTAAAAAGGCCCAACAAGGACTATTAGCTTATCTGGGCTAATGTATCTTTGTTTAAATTGCTATTTATATATAGATTAAAAAATCAGTTACTGCGATGTGTAAAATAAAGAATGTTGCCGATATCCAGTTCTACAAGGATTAAGTCATTAGCGACTGTGGTCGCTGACCTACAGTACACTCAAAAGGAATTCAGGGTGGAGATCAAAATGACGCACTCTGTGCTTTGGTAAACAGGTAAAACAGGGCCTCAGATAGTTCAGTTCAGTTCAGTCGCTCAGTCATGTCAGACTCTTTGAGACCCCATGGACTGCAGCACGCTAGGCTTCCTTGTCCATCACCAACTCCTGGAGCTTATTATATCTCAGAAAAAAAATTTCTTTATGAATCCAGATTATTGCATCTTCCTATTAGAAAAAAATCATTAAATGAACTCATTAACTGAGATATCTGCGGCATTAACTATCAGTAACCTACTACTGTTTATGCCAGATGGCACACACCCTTTAGCCAAAATCACAAATATACTGGCCACCCCTCACCTTTTCAGAGCAATTTTTCAAAGCTATCTGAAAGGCTCTGTCTCACAGCTACAGTCCTCACTGAGACAATTTACAGCTCTTATATTGCGCACTTTTCTTTCCATTGACAGAAGTTACATGATTTCTGTTCAGTAGAAGGCAGTCTCAAAGTTACAGTATTATTGTCACATAGGATATAGCTAAGCTCGTTATTTTATTTTAATTCAACCTTTTTCAAATGCTCTTGTGATGAGTTATTTCAATGAACAAATACGTGTGCATTCTCTATCTGCATTAGTGAGACCGAAAACCAACATAATTTTCAGTCCTTTTTAAAATACAAGGATGAGAATACTTTTCTGTCCATATATGAATACTTTTCTGTCACTATATGAACACTGGGGCCAAGTTAAAAATAATTACCTGCTTGCTCAATGAAATGTATTTGCTCTTAAAAGATATGACTATATGCTAAAGAAAAAAGCTTATGCATTAAGACTAGTAGTTTGTGTCTCAAGATTTGCTTCAAAACCTTGCTGTGCCATTCTCACCAAAATAAAGCTGGGTATATGCATGAGTGTGCTCAGTTGCTGAGTCATATCCAATTATTTTGTGACCCCCTGGACCGTAGCTTGCCAGGCACCTTTGTTCATGGGATTTCCCAGGCAAGAATACTGGAGTAGGTTGCCATTTCCTTCTCCCTGGGATCTTCCTGACCCGGGGATCAAACCTGTGGCTCCTGTACTGGAAGGCAGATTATTTAACACTTCACCACCTAGGAAGCCTAATATAAAATTATAACTATATAAACTGCCAACCCCTAAAATCACCCTACTCAGGATCTAAAAATCCTCTAAATAGTCTTAATTTCCCATATTTTGAGGTCCTACTGTTGAATTCTTCAAAATATCACCAAGCAAAGAATTAATAAAGCTAAAGATATTAGAGGGCTTCTCTGGTAGCTCAGAGGTAGAGAATCTTCCTGGTAATGCAGGAGACGTGGGCTCAATACCTGGGTCAGGAAGGTCCTATGGAGAAGGAAATGCAACCGACTCCAGTATTCTTGCCCGGGAAATCCCATGGACAGAGGAGCCTGGTGGGCTATAGTCCTTGGGGTCGCAAAAGAATCGGATACAACTCAGTGACTAAACAACAACAGCAAAGTTATTAGAACTCACTATAGTAAAGCAGAATACCATATTAGCTGTGTCTCAGAAGAGAGGAACTAGAAGGAAAGACTCATAGAGTTTTGTTTTCTGAGCTCAAGTGATTTTAAGGAGGGTCTTTCAAAGTTCTCCAGGGAGAGGAATAAAATGGGAATGGACAGTTTGTAATAGTTTGGGGTCGGTGGATGCAGTGAGATGAGGTTCTTTAAGTAAGTCTTTATAAGTAAATTGCCATTTGATAAATGAGCTATTTACTCAGATAAGCAGATTGTTATCTCGGAAAAACATAATTTACATGAATTTCCTAAAACAAACAGTGAAAAAATATTTACTGATTTGCAATCTTATCTTTTCAGAGCAAATATATATTGGAATGAAGTCAGGTTGGCACATATCATCTCGATTCTAGAGCTAATAGCTATGTCTTATTGCTGTAGAAGGTCCCATTTCTCACTCAAATTGGTATTCTCCCTAACAGCAATAGGTCTTTTGCTAGCTCAATACATTATTCTTTTGGTCTTGGAGTAATTAATAGTCATCATGAGTTAACACCATTAATTTATAGGGAAACATACTTTGACACCTAAGTCAAGTTTAAATGATCAAAATTTAAATAAGTGACCAATAATTGTTAAAAGAAAAGGCATCTATGACATAAAATAAAACAAAAATACCACATTAAAAATGAGGGAGTTATATATTTTTAAAGTTCATTATCTAAAAATGTCATCATTGAAATATTTCTATCATTTTAAAGGCAGAGTTTAGCTCCTTATACTGTTGACCCCTGAACAACCCAGGTTTGAACTGTGCAAGTCTAGTTACACATAAATTTTTTTCAATAAATGCATACTATATTACTATACTATACTATATTCATATATAATATTATGTATATTACTATACAGTTCACAATTGAACTCACCATTGTGAATTCACCACTGTGGAACTGAAGATATGGAAAGCTGACTATAAATTTATACTCAGACTTTCAACTGTGTGAGGGCTGTTGTCCCTAATCTCTGCATTTTCAAGGATCAAGTGTATATATATATATTGTATATGCCAGCAACCTATAAAGAACATCCAGGGAATCCCATGAATACATCATGAGAAGAGAGTTCTAAGGTTGTGATGGTTAATTTTGTGTGTCAGCTCAGCTGGGCTGAGAAACATCAGATCGCTGGTAAAATATTATTTTTCTGGGTATGTCTGTAAGGGTGTTTAGAGAAGAGATCTGCAATTGAATCAGCAATCTGAGTAAAGAAGACCTCCAGTCACCGATGCAGGTGAGCATCATCCAACCCAAGGAGAGGCCGAGTGGAACAAAATGAAACAGGAAGGGCAAATTCACTCTCTACTTGAGCTGAACACCCAATTTCTCTTGCCCTCAGACACTGGCACTTCTGGTTTTCAGGCCTTCCGATTTAGACCAGTATTTATACCCCCTGGTTCATGGGCCCTGGGATACTCCACAGTTATTTTTAATGACTTCCACTCTTGTCTCCCCTGGTTCTCAGGTCTTTGGGTTTGGACCAGAACTACATCATCAGTTTTCCTGCACCTCCAACTTGCAAGCAGCCACTGGCGGGACTTCTCAGTCTTCATTCTTGTGTGCACCAATCTTTCAAAATAATCTGATAGATAGATATCTCCTATTGGTTCTGTTACTCTGGAGACCCCTGACTAATAAAATTGTCAAATGAATTCGATAAATGATCATTCTGTTGTAGATCCAGAGTTCACATTAACACATCAGTAGAACCAAGAACCTTTAAAGGACAAGTTTACATTTTACACAGCATTTCCAAAATGTGTTTCTCCACAGAACTCTTTATTTTTATAGCCTTTAACAGGTCACAGAACTGGGTTAAACATAATATTGGGGGAGGGGTGGAAATAAATGATCATCTTGAATTTGTTCTTATTTCTGTTACAATGTGAGCTCAGAGGCACAGATACAAAGTTTCGATTACAGGTCATACACATACATACACATACACATACACATACACATACGGGTAGTACCTACTTAAACACTTCATGACAATTATAATTGTTTTAATAAACAGTTGACTCAGAGCTAAGGATATTCTCTAAAATATGGTATAACACAATAAAGCCAAATATCTTATTTTTCATGATTTTCATCACTATTGATTTACTTTTGCTCACTTTTTAAAAATATGAAGTTCTATCTGCATTTTATGTTTGTAAGATTCAAGGAAGAATATTTTAGGCCCAATCTTTTTTTGAAAGTAAATAATTTGTTTGTAACAGTTATTAAAATGGCCTGTTTGTATTACTTGCTATTGAATTGTATCTTCTGACACTTCAGAACTGAAAACCATACAGTGCATTGAAAAATGAAACTCATGGTCTGTTACTACAAATTGTTGTAATGAAAGTAGTCAAGGTGTTTTCATAGTTTTTGGTACTCAACATCACACAAGTGTTTCCAATAATTTTAAAATAACATTGGAATTGTAGCTCTCATTTGCTATTCCTTAGAACACCAAACCAATAAGAATATTTCAATCTTTTTTTGGAAATTATTTCAGATTTTAGGGATGCTAAAGCATTAGCATCTTTGCTTCACAATATGCCCAAACATGGTTTTTAAAAATATCAAAAGTGAGGTACTTTGAATTATATATAGGAAAGCACAGTGAATTTTGTTTATTGAAATAAGTTTTTTACAGAGAATGACAAGCAGGCTTTCCTGACATTTTGAATTTGAGAACTATTTTTAATAGGATCAGTTCTGTATTTTTAGAGAGGGTTAATAGTATAATGCTCTACAAGTACTATAGGCTTCCCTGATAGCTCAGCTGGTAAAGAATCCACCTGCAATGAAGGAGACCCCAGTTCAATTCCTGGGTTGGGAGGTTCCCCTGGAGAAGGGATAGCCTACCCACTCCAGTATTCTTGGGCTTCCCTTGTGGCTCAGCTGGTAAAGAATCTGCCCTGCAATGCAGGAGACCTGGGTTTGATCCCTGGGTTGGGAAGATCCACTCCAGTATTCTGGCCTGCAGAATTCCATGGACTGTATAGTCCATGGGGTTGGAAAGAGTCGGACAGGACTGAGTGACTTTCACTTTCATTACAAGTACTATGAATTGTATTCTAAAAGAAAAATGTGAAAATAATAAACAGAAGGATCTAAAATCTTAGCAAAAGCTGCAGCAATTCCATAGGTCTTGATAGCACCACTTTCAGCACCAAAGTCAGATTTCAGCTGAGGTTCCCAGTATCCTTGCAGCAGCCTCTGTGTAAATGCCAATAAGGTGGCTACCCAGGTCTCCAAAGGCCCTGCAGCTTATCTTTCTAAGAAAGTAGTGGCGACAACACAAACAGCAAAGGAAGCTAGTTTACTTCCAGAGTCCTTCAGGAAACTACATGGGGAAAGAAAACACACACACAGAACTTTATGGTATTAATTGTGCCTTATGAACTTAGAATACAAGTGGAATTTTCAATAGAAAAAGGCTCAAAATATTTTAATTATTCTAATTTTCTTCTGTGTATCATCACAAGGATCAGTTCAGCTCATTTCAGTCGCTCAGTCATGTCCGACTCTTTGTGACCCCATGGACCGAAGCACGCCAGGCCTCCCTGTCCATCACCAACTCCCAGAGTTTACCCAAACTCTTGTCCATGGAATCGGTGATGCCATCCAACCATCTCACCCTCTGTCCTCCCCTTCTTCTCCTGCTTTCCATCTTTCCCGGCATCAAGGTCTTTGTGTTGCACAAGGATAGCAGGGTGTGGATCTATTTCCAGTTTATCTCAAAGCCTCAGGGCACTCACTGAATTTTTTTCCAGTTGGTTTGCTTTTGCCTTTTCCCACTTGAAAAATCTGGGCAGTGACTAATAGAGGAGGAGATTTCATTGGAATTTGGATGAGGTTTTTCAAAAAGGCACTTACACACTTCAGAGTTTATAAAAGCTAAAGCAGTGGCTATTTCCCTCCAGGCATAACAGTAACTCATAATTAGTCAACTGTTAATCAAGAAAGACGCTTCATTCTCAGTCTCCAAAATGAGCTTTGTGCTTTAGGCTCTGTTTTCTTGCCTGTAAAGAAATGTAGAACACAAGGCCCAGAGAGGCAGCAAAGAATTTAGCATTTTCTTTTTGGGACATGAGTTACTTTCGCGTGTCCTTTAAAACAATGAATTTGAAGCATTGTAAGAGCACTGTATCAAATTAGAGCAAAGACCAAAAGATATTAAATTGAGTAGAAAAATGACAGGGAGATGCATAAATATGAAGTTGCTAAAAGCAAGGTGGCTTACAAGGAATACAGGATGTCTATAAACATCGGTGGGCTTTCCTTGGTGGCTCAGACTAAAGAATCTGCCTGCAGTGCAGAGACCTGGGTTCAGTCCCTGGGTTGGGAAGATCTCCTGAAAGAGGAAACGGCAACCCAATCCAGTATTCTTGCTTGGAGAATCCCCATGGACAGAGGAGCCTGGCGGGCTACAGTCTGTGGGGTCACAGAGTCGGATGCGACTGAGTGACTAAGCAGACACACATAAAAACGCCGGAAATGATCCAGCAACATTTCTGCTTCTCACTGGCCTCACCCTGCACTCCCAATTTGAAATGGACTTTTAGAACAGAAAGAGATAAATGCCATTGGCCCCTTGCATGAAACTGCAGCATCTCCAAATCCAGTGTTGACTGGGGGAAAAAAACAACGCACAATCTAAAAGTGCGAGTTATGTTTTTATTGGGGACCTTACTGAGGACTATAGCCTCAGACATTCTCTCAGATAGCTGTAAGAAAGAGGTAAGGAGGGAGTCAGAATATATAGAAGTTTTTGAAAGAAAAAAAAAGTAGTCGAATATCAAAAGATTACTGCTTATCACACACACACAAACAAAACCCGACATCTCAAGTTAATAATTTGGGTGCTTTTCTCTCTATGGGAAGATGTAAGAGTCTGGGCTCCCTGAACGTATTCCTTTGACATGTGTCTTAACTATCCAGGGCCAGTATCTTGGTTTTCCCCCTAGGGGCAGGTGCAGTGACTGATGGCTTGATGGCAGGTAACAATCTTTATTTACTGGATAACAGGTAATATTTTTTGTCCTCACAAGGATCTAACAAGCACAGAATTTTCCTGGAATAAGTTCCAAAAAGAGACCTGCCCTTTGTGTGCTAGCAAAATCAAAGCTGAATTTATGGCATCTAAAAGTCATTTAATCTGGAAGAATGGCAGGCTACAAAAGAACAGTTTTTGAGTTTGTTTCAATAATTAATTATTATATAATAAAAAAATCACTTGTCTTGCACAAAGATAACATTTTTCTCAAAAAGAAAATTTCGCAAATAATCTTGAGTCAAGCTTTTAATTTTTCTTCACAATTTTAGTGGGAAATATTGCTAAAATTATTAAACATTTCCTGTCTTACTAAACAAAGATAATAATATCTCTGGTACTTAAAAGTCATTGTTAAAAGCTGCAGCTATAATAAGGGCACTGAAAAAATACTACTACCCTTGAAGTATGCAAGATCATTACCCCTCAACTAAATGACTCGATTGACTTCTTTTTCTTTATTGTGACAATTTTAATTGTTTTTCTCTTCCTTTTGTCAGTCTATTGCTCTCACTTACTGCTCTGCCTCTAGTAAGCTCCTTTCCTTTTCTTCACCCTGAGCTTTTCCCTTCTAATCTGCAGCTAAACCAAAGCTATCATAATGTTCTCTGTATTTAAGGAAACATCATTTGCAGTAACAGGAATGGATCTAGACATTGTGGTGCTAAGTCAAGTCAGAGAAAGACAAATATCATATGATATCACTTATACATGGAATCTAAAAAAATGGTACGTATTAACTTATTTACAAAACAAAAATAGATTCATAGATACAGAAAACAAATTTGTGGTTACCAAAGGGGATACGCGGGGAGGCATAAATCAGGGATTTGAGATGAACAGATACACACTGTTACAAGCAAAATAGATTAAAAAAATAAGGATCTACTGTATAGCATAGGAAATTATATCCAACATCTGATAATGACCTATAATGGAAAAGAATCTGAAGAGGACATATATATTTGTGTGTGCGTGTGTGTGAGTATCTACAAAACTGAGTCATTTTGCTGTACCCCTGAAACATAAATCATTATACTTCAATTTAAAAAATAATAAAATTAATAGCAATGAAAACAAATAAAATCATATGATATGAATTAAGAGCTGAGAAGTGTATATATATATATATGTGTGTATATATATATATGCATCTGTGTATATATATATATATATATATATATATATATAGCTAATATATATATATGACTTGTTTTTTAGAGGAAATAAGATATCTCTTACTAGAAAAAACTGGTTTACCTGGCATATGGTAAGTTCCCATAAATAAAATATCATGAATATTTATTGAATAAGTACATGATATGATAATAATTTATATATATATATATTGCTTGTCATAAGTAGACAGTTTTAACTAGAAAACAATCATAGAAGCTCCTTATATTTTTATTATAGCATTCATGTTAAGTATAATACATAACCAGGATTTTCTCTATTCAATTCTTTGTCAAAGATTGGAGATATTTTTCTGCCTTATTTTTTCTGAATTCTCACTTCTACTTCTTTCTATGCTATCTTTTCATCCTAACTTTCCATTCCTAGTGTCCCTTCACCAAATGTTGTTTGCAATTAAAAGCAAAAATAAAAACCTTAAAATGGGATTACTGTTTTAATACAGGCCACAAATGTTCTGTGTGGTAAACTCAAGGAGATGCAACAATTCCTTCCTTGTGCCCAAGTGCCCTGATCTACAAATACCCAGGAGGTTGAGTGTAATAACACCTCAGTGTAGGTGGCAGTGTTTATTAAGACATCACATGGAAAACAGATGGTTACAACCTAATCTCCCATGACTGCTCCACATGGCCTTGTCATCACCAACTACATGGTGTCATTAATCTTACTTTGTGAACCAACTGCAGAGCATCCCATTTCTGGTAAACTTACTTATTCACTGAATTTTTTAGTTTCTTAGAAGAAAATCACAATATATTCACAATAAATAACATATACTTGAAAAAAACTTGAGACTTGGAGATTCTTGTGTTATATCAAAGTCAAGAATTAGAAAAATTGTCCTATCTTTATATTTTAATCAGGAAGGCATCAATTGGGCACATTTTAAAAAGTCCAGTCAAAGATGCTTCTCAAAATTAAAGAGAAGGAACGATGTACATCCCCCCATATTTGGAGACAGATTAATCTCACTTATTTTTCCTTATCTTTTATTAGGGAAAACTGGTTTACCTGGCATGTAGAAAATACCCACAAATACTGAGTGAATGAGTTATTTGCTGATATTTTTTCAAAATTTTCAGAAGCTGTGTTTTCACGGTGGGGGAGTGTCAGAGACTTGCTAACAACCAAGGACTGAGACCTCAACACTTGTATCTACAATGTCAAGATCTGGGGCCTTGATACTGGCATGCTAGGGCTTAGTTCCTTTAAGAAATAAACAAGCAATCACAGGCATTATTATTTTTTTTTCCATTTATTTTTATTAGTTGGAAGCTAATTACTTTACATCATTGCAGTAGTTTTTGTCATTATTGACAGAGCAAGTCCATTTACCTTAACTGGCTTGGCTCTGGCAATTCTTTAAATCTCCCTCTAAAGCAGTTTTTAATTTATTCTTTCTAATTCCTGGTGGGGTTAGGATGCAGCGACTAGAGGACATTCTCCAAGCAAGACTCTCATGCTTCCTGACGTTGACTCAGCTGCTGCTCCAAGGAGTGAAAATAAGTGGAGCTCAGGGGCCTGGGGCACACCAGGGGAGTGCTGAGCAGGGTCTCTTCTTCCAAAATGCATGCAAATCATTCATCAAGGTACAAATTACAACAAAGTTAACGGATTCCATTCCTGCCATTATTTATTAATCCTTAAACATTTGTTGAGTGTTTCACCAGCTTTTTTCATAATCTAGATCTTCTAGAGCAAGCCTGTTTCTCCTAGCACATACTCCTTTTGTCTTTTAAAATGGCAATTTACTGCTGTGACTTGCTCCTTGATTTTTGGCTTCCTACATATTAGGCAAGAGGAAAGAAAGAGGAAAACTGAATCCAACTCCTTTCCTTCATGTTAGTCACTTGGTGTAATGATGCTAAGGCTCATTTAAGACCTCTAGAAACCCTAAATACTATAAAGAGAACATTACCCCATATGCATTTAAACCAAGACTAGTGCTAAACTATAAAATAAATCTTAGAGATTACAAGAAGTTTCTGATTTTTCCCCCAGTTACTTTGATTTTTTTAATATCACATATGCAATTATTTTGAGAACAGATTTGGTATTCTTATTTGCCGAGCCCTACACATAATCTTGACTTGTCTGTTGGGTGTTTCAGAGTGATAACATCTCAAACATTAACTCTAATGGCACCAGACTCTAGCAGTTAATCTCTGTTTCCTTTCTCCCCATCTTCTTGAGTACTTTAGTTAGCAGTCATTTTAATAAAAACTTTCACATTATCTAAATATAATCATATCTTGCTATTCACATGGAAAGGAATTGTGTGCCACTGAATAATGAGGGTCCCAAACACACCATGCAGACTGCATCCCTTAGGCCCTTCTGTCACTCCACTGCTGCTTGGAAACCAGTACAATGGAGACAGAGCGAGCCTTGGGTTGCACTAGTCACAATGGAGCAGCAGAGCTTCCATATATATCAGCAGTTCCCCTGGTGCTGGCAGCCCAGGCAATGGTGACACTCTCCACATATGTGCGTCCCTGAAATTTCTTGGAGACAAATGGTGGGGAAGGCACTGTCCACCTCACTACACAAAATCTCCTTCCTGCTGTGTTTATTTAGTATGAAGAATCACAGAACATTATTGAAAGGTAGGGTCTGAAATTTCATCTGATCCAACCCATATATTTATTAATGGATAAAATACATTCATTATTCAAGTAATATATTTATAATATTACAAGGGTTAGAAATGTCATCAAGCAAAATGAGGAAATGTAAGGTTGCCCTGGATGTTACCTCCTGGATATATTTCCTTTTAACATTTTGACAGTCTGGAGAACACTCCTTGCTAATAGTGACTATACAACCCTCCGTCCTAGCAACTACCTGAATACTACCTGAAGTCATATTCAACAGTAACAGCTCACTGAGAGAATGACCAAAAGGAGGGAATTGTTAAAATGGAGAATAAGCTTGAAGACCCCTGAGAAGACAAAATGAGTTAAGCCACATAAACAAAATTTAATCTTGCTTATTCCATGAATGTAAGTAAAATTTAACTTAGGTTATTCCTTATCAATGTCCCTGATAGTCATAAATAAAACCTAAATTGTCTTCCTAACCTGATATAAAGTAATCTCTTTTAACCAATTCCCTGCTATCTTGAAACCCCCATTGAAATAATAAATCATTGTAAAAGGTAAACAACTTCCTCATTCTCTTTATCTCTTCAGTCACTCAGTCATGTCCAACTCTTCATGACCCCACAGACTGCAACACGCCAGGCCTCCCTGTCCCTCACCAACTCTGAGAGCTTGCTCAAACTCATGTCCATCGAGTCAGTGATGCCATCCAATCATCTTGTCTTCTGTCATCCCCTTCTCGCCCTGCCTTCAACCTTTCCCAACATCAGGGTCTTTTCTAATGAATTGGCTCTTGGCATCAGGTCTCTTGTGAGGACTCCAAAACTGCAACAGTTGCTGAACAGCCATGGACAGGAGAATGTTGGATCCCACCAAAAACAGAAACCCCAAGTCCAAGGGCAAAGAAAAAAGAAGCACCAAGAAGATGGTAGGAGGGACAAAGTCACATTTAGAATCAAACCCCATACTCATCAGAGACCCTCAGAGGGCTCAAACAAACCTTGTGTGCACCAGGACCCAGGGATCCCACAAAAGACTGAGCCAGACACGCCTTTGAGTGTTTCAGTGATCCTGAGGAGGCATGGGTCAGCAGTGGCCTTTAGCAGACCTGGGAGGCGCTGTGTGTGGCATAAGCCCTCTTGGAACAAGTTACCATTAGCCCCACCATAGAGCCACCAAGCAGATGACCCACAAACTGGAGAACAATTATACCAAAGAAATTCTCACACTGTTGCAAAAGTTCTAGGGCCCACAACAGATTTCCCAACCTGAGGATCCAGCTATGGAACTGAGAAGCCCCAGGGGGTATGAAGGTCAGTGAGACTTGATTAGAGAACTTCCACAGGACTGGGAAAATGGACTGTTGGAGGGCACAAGCAAAACCTTGTGTATATGACCCAGGAGAAAGGAGCAGTGACCCCACAGGAGACTGAGCCAGACTTGCCTGTGAGTGTCCAAGGGTCTCCTGCAGTCATGGGTCGACAGTGGCCTGCCGAGGGGTCACAGGCACTGAATGCAACAGTCCTGGGAGCCATGCATATTGGCATAAAGCCTTTTGATGAGGTCGCCATTACTGCCATTACTCCCACCATAGTTTGGCCTCAGACCAATCTACAGGGAGAGAACACAGCCCTACCCATCAACAGAAAACTGGATTAAAGGTTTACTGAGCATGGCCCTGCCCATCAGAGCAACACCTAGATTCCCCCACAGCCAGTCCCTCCCATGAGGAAGCTTTCACAAGCCTCTTATCATCCATCAGAGGACAGAGAGAACGAAAACCACAATCACAGAAAACTAACCAAACTGATCACAAGGATCACAGACTTGTCTAACTCAGTAAAGCTATGAGCCATGCCATCTAGAGCCACCCAAGATGGATTGGTCAGGGTGGCGAGTTCTGGCAAAACGTGGTCCACTGGAGAAGGGAATGGCAAACCACATCAGTATTCTTGTCTTGAGAACCCCATGAACAGTATGAAAAGGCAAAAAGATAGGACACTGAAAGATGAACTCCCCGGATTGGTAGGTGCCCAATATGCTGGAGAAGAGTGGAGAAATAGCTCCAGAGAGAATGAAGAGGTTGAGTCAAAGTAAAAACAATACCCAGTTGTTAATGTGACTGGTGATGGAAGTAAAGTCTGATGCTGTAAAGAACAACATTGCATGGGAACCTGGAATGTTAGGTCCATGAATCAAGGTAAACAGGAAGTGGTCAAACAGGAGATGGCAAGAGTGAACATAGACATTTTAGGAATCAGTGAACTAAAATGCACTGGAATGGGTAAATTTAATTCAGATGCCCATTATATCTACTACTGTGAGCAAGACTCCCTTAAAAGAAGTAGCCCTCATAGTCAACAAGGGTCCAAAATGCAATACTTGGGTGCAACCTCAAAGAAGACAGAAGGATCTCTGTTTCCAAAGCCTGTTCCAATGATCTCTGTTCACTATTCTCTTTATAAGCCATGTTATAATGTCATGCCTCTGAGCTTCATACCACTTTCAGGTTTAAATTCTCGCTGTTCACCAGGAACATGTTTCTCACTCAATGAAATATTTATATCAAGTGAAGCTCTTTAAATTTTCTTTTGAACAGTGTGTGCATGTGTATGTATGTGTATTTGTGTGTATACATATAACAGTTTAGATATGTAAAAGGCAACTCTATATATGTGTATTTCTTTTCCCCCAAGTGGGATCATATTATATATTCTACTTTTTAAACCACTTAATCCCAGCTCTGCCACTTACTAGCTATATGCTAAATTACCTAATTTCTCTACATTTTAATTTCTTCATCTATAGAATAGGCATTAAAAAATAATCCTTATCTCATAGGGTTGTTATGAAAATTAAATAAATTAGTGTGTGAATTGCTTATAACAAAAACCAGTAAATATCAATGATTATCACCCTACAATCATATTGGTCATATAAGCTATATCCAGTAAATCCTTTCATCATGCCAGATGAGGATTCTAAAGCAAAGAGGTTAATTGCCTTGACAATTTGGACAGCATTTGGCAGAACCAGGATGCCAGGACATGTCTCGGTACTGCTTTCTTCCTGTAACTAATAGAACAGCTTTGTAACAAGATCTAACATGCAGAGTGCTTCCTAGATGCAATGGCCTGTGCTGGGAACTTTAAATCCATTACTTCATGCAATCCTGGCAAATAACCTTACAAAGGCAGTTGCTGTTATGATTCTAATTTTATCCATGAAGAAACCAGGACACAAGCAAATTACAAATTACTAAATTTTCCCAAGGTGTCACAACTAAGTGATAAAGCCACATGTGAGTTCAGGTTTTCTAGCTCCAAAGCTCTTGCCTTGAAACACTATCCTATGCCATATCACATGAGAATTTCTACAGAACAAGGTGCATTCTGAGTCATTCAGTCTTGTCTGACTCTTTGCAATTCCATGGACTAGCCTGTTAGGCTCCTCTGTTCATAGACTTTTCCAGGCAAGAATACTGGAATGGGTTGCCATTTCTTACTCCGGGAGATCTTTCCAACCCAGGGATAGAACCTGCATCTCCTGATTCTCCTGCATTGACAGGCAATTCTTTACCACTGAGCACTTGAGATGAACAAAGGTGATGCACCCATAAATCTCCAAAGGTCAATAAGATTGTAAAGATCATTAAGAGAGCATATTTCCCTAATCACCTAACTTATTCATTATAAAAGGATTTAAGCACACAAAGAATTCGATGGCTTGACATTCTAAAATGTAACTCAATTCACCATGGGTACTTATATTCCTACTCTCTGCCTCACAGTTTCTCAGGAATATTTAGAGCATGAAAATCCACTTTTGTGCCCATATCTCATTAAGTTCAACTTTTATTTCTTTTGTAAAAAAAAAAAAAAAAAATCCAGTTGTTTTCAGTTGGGTTTTGAAAACTGCTTCAGTAACAAGAGTAGAACTTTGGGATCTCAGGTTCTTCTCAAATGGATGGGGAGGAATTAGGGTATTTGTCTGGCTTAAGCTTGCTGTGTTCTCTGGAGTCTGTGGGATATATTTTCAACAATGTAGGAAAGAGCAGGCATGCTGAAAATTGTTGAATAGATTTGTTTATGAGCCAGGACAGAAGGTCATATTTCGCCTTTTGAATAGGAAAAATCCCAGGCAATCTTTTGTGTTGAAATATGAAATTATTCCCTCCTTGCAATCCTCTGCTGCGTTCATATATTGCTCACTTGTATTTCATAGTGAGTCTTGCCTGCAGCAATCTAAGGCTTGTCTTGCTTCATTGTAACCACCTGCCTTCTCATCAGCTCACTTGATGAAAACTTCAAGTTAAACTACAATATATGTTTTCACTGATTTTTGTGTCCAGACAAAAGCCTTCAAATGAATGTTGGAAAACTACAGCCACATGTTTCACCCACAAAAAAAAAAAGGAAAAAAGAAACTCAAAATCTGAACACTCCAAAAGGAAAACTGGCCTTTTACAAATAGAATTCTACATGCTCATTTCATAAGCCAGTTGCAAAAAGTTTACATAATATTTTATCTTCATATACAGATAAATGCTTCTCTTCTTTCTTTGATTGTAAGTTTTTGCCCAAGGAAGCTTCTAATAGAAGATGTCAATATTCTATAGAACACTGTGGGTAAATAATGATAAATCTAAGGAAACAAACTGAATAATAAGGATTTGCAAAATAAATAAAACTAACAATTTATCATTTCATACATTGACTTATTCAATTAACTATAGAATCCACTAGCAATAGCTCTGAGGCTTAAGAGGTTAAGAACTTGCTGGAACAGATCTCAAAGGTAAGTTAAACAGATCAGAGGCAGGTAATAGTAAAAGTATTTTTTCAAACTGTGAAGACTAAATAAATGCAACAGATATTTAAATGCCTGGTACAATGCTGCACATAAAAGATACCATATGAAAATTAATTGACTTTTCCTTTACCTTTACCTTCAGGGGATTCATAGAATTCTTTGTAAAGCCAGCGAACAATGTGAATGTTTTCCCTGATAAATACTTAGAAGCATTTGCATCTCAAAACTTCACTGTGGAAGGGTAGGAGACACCAGCTTCCCAAATTCATCCAGAGATAAGAACAAAACTCTCTTCAGGAAGCCTTCCCCCAACTAATGCTATGCTTTCCATATCCCTGTTATGAAAATTAACATTCTCATATCAAGCTGAAAAGAGTCTCCATAATCTGTAAAATACTCAGAAACACTGAAGTGTGTTAACAATGTTGGTGCATTAAGTTATAGGCTGTCCTGACACTCAATTAAATCCAATAATTACCAATTTGCAAATCACTAATTAAGTTGTCCTGATGTTATTATCAAAATTATTTTTAATACTGAGTCCAAGATTCTGAGAGTACTTTGTTTATATTTTGTCTTTACTTTTATATATACTTACAAATGTGTCTTCCTGGTCTTAGATATTTTATATCTTTTAAATAATTCATTCAAACATTAAGATGTTCAATGATCAGATCAACTTCATCGCTCTCTTTTATCATTAGATTCAATAAATCACATGAGTTTAAAAAACAAATCCATGAGACATTTAGGGAACATTTAGGAACGTTTGAGTCTGTATGCGTACACAAGCACTGATAAAATATTAACTTGGAGCTCTTCAGCTCTTAAAGGACTTAAAATTGCCAATGAAACAAACAAACAAAAAAATCGCAACAGCTTGTTTACAATTTTCCATAGCAAATAGCTTGAATACAGATTTTGGACCCAAATATATTTAAAGCTTTTGTTGGGATCCTACAGTCAAGTTGAATCTACACAACTGTAGGGGTACCTTGCAAATCTGAGTAATTAGAACACTGTTTTCCTGCCAAGTAGTTACGGCTTTCCAGGTGAACAGTGGATTGGCACACCTGCCCATCAGGAGATGCAAGAAGTGTGGGTTTGATCCCTAGGTCGGGAAGATCCCCTGGAATAAGAAATGGCAACCCACTCCAGTATTCTTGCCTGGAAAAGGGGCCTGGCGGTCTACAGTTCATGGGCTCACCCAGGGTCAGACACTACTGAGAACACACATACACATGCCCCAAATAGAGTCATAATGGTGACTCTAGCTCCAGCCTTGAAACCAAACATTGTGTGGTGCTGAGTAAATCGACTAACCTTTCTAAACATCCATTCTCTCACCTGTAAAGCAAGAATGTTTTAAAGAAGGCCTTACCTCCCTTTTCTGTAAAAATTATGGTTATTATGTGTAGGAAGCTCTGTAAGATGCAGGTTGGAGGAAATAAGCTGAAGGTGCTTTCACAGTGTATTGTGTGCCTTTTAGCTGATTTTATCAGTAATGGTCTGATAAACTGAGTGGTAGGGGGATGAGGAAAGTTCTGATTTACAGCATTCACTGATTTCCATGGTGTAACTATTCCCACCTTTGCCAATTTCAAGCTGTCTATGCAATATCACAAGATACAAAGTTGGGAAGACCTGGGCATATCTAGCTCTCAGGAACTGGTACAAGCAGGTTTCAGCAGACATATGACTACATTCTCCTGATCTAAAACTAGTCTCAAGCTTTAGATGACAAATATCCATGATCACTTTAAAATGATGCCTTAATAACCAAGCAAACCAAAACTTTCCTGAGGAAAATTTTCCTATTTGGATGAGAAGATACACAGTATGCATTTGTTCTGGCCTTAGGGAAATAAAAGTGCAAATTAATATTCTTCAATGAAATGCGCAAAACACATCTCAGTTTTGTTTAAAGTAGGTTGAAAGTTTGCAAATTCCCATTTAACACAGCTCAAGTGAGACCTTTTATTCATATAGGCTGGAAATCTCTCTTCTTTTTCAGTTTAAAATTTTCTTTTTTTTAAAAAAAAACTTTCTATTTTGTGTTGGAGTATAGAAAATCACAAACAGTGTTGTGACAGTTTCAGGGGACCAGC
The DNA here is from genome assembly GCF_023699985.2 of Odocoileus virginianus. NCBI lineage: Eukaryota > Metazoa > Chordata > Mammalia > Artiodactyla > Cervidae > Odocoileus > Odocoileus virginianus. The sequence goes on along the minus strand of NC_069694.1, from coordinate 40,192,506 downwards.
TAAGAGACAGTCACACATACACATGTATCAATTCTCCCCAAACTCCCACTCCAGTCCCAGTCATTACACAACCTTGAGCAGAGTTGCATGTACTATACAGTAGGTTCTTGTTGGCTATCCATTTTAAACACAGCAGTGTGTACATGTTCATCCCAGCTCCCCAACTATCTCTTCCTCCCATTCTTCCCTATAGCAACAAGTTCATTCTCTAAGTCTGAGAATCTCTTTCTGCTTGTAAGTTGATTTCTATCATTTCTTTTTAGATTCCACATATAAGGGATTTCATATGATACTTCTCCTTCTCACTCATTGTGACACTCCCTAGGTCCATCCATGTTACTACAAATGGCTTATTTCACTCTTTTATTGGCTGCATGATATTCCATTATATACGTGTAACGCGTCTTCTTTATCCATTCTTCTGTTGATGGACCTTCAGGTTGCTTCCCTGTCTTGGCTATTGTAAACAGTGCTGCAATAAAGATTGGGGTGCATGTATCCTCTAGAACCATGCTTTTCTCCAGATACATGCCCAGCAGTGGGACTGCAGGGTCATATGGTAGCTCTATTTTTAGTTTTTTAAGGAACCTCCATATTGTTCTCCACAGGGACCATACCAGCTTACATTCCCATCAACAGTGTTGGTGAGTTCCCTTCTCTCCACACCTTCTCCAGCATTTATTGTTTGTTAATTTTTTGATAATAGCCATTCTGGTAGATGTGAGGTGGTATCTCATTGTAGGTTTGATTTGTATTTCTCTAATAATTAGCAATGTTGAACATCTTTTCATGTGCCTCTTGGCCATCTGTATGTCTTCTTTGGAGAAATATTTATTTCGGTCTTCTGACCATTTTTTGAGCGGGTTGTTTGTTTTGATGCCATTAAGCATCATGAACTGTTTGTAAATTTTGGAGACTAAACCCTCGTCAGTCATATCAATTACAAATATTTTCTCCCAATCTATGAGTTGTCTTTTCATTTTGTTTATTGTTTCTTTTGCTGTGAGAAAGCTTTTGAATTTAAGTAGGTTCCATTTGTTTTTGTTTCCATTATTTTGGGAGACAGCTCAAAAAGGTATTGCTGCAATTTATGTCAGAGGGTGTTCTGCCTGTGTTGTCCTCTAGGAGTTTTAATAGTGTCTGGACTCATATTCAGGTCATTTTGAGTTTATTTTTGGGTATGATCTTGAAGAATGATCTAATTTCATATTTTTACATGTAGCTGTTCAGTTTTCCCAGCACCATGTGTTAAAGAGACTGTCTTTCCAATGTTGTATAGTCATGCCTCCTCTGCCACAAATTAATTGGCCATAGATGCATGGGTTTATTTCTGTTTCCTATCCCGTTCCAAAGATCTGTATTTCTATTTTTGTGCCAGTAGCATACTATTTGATGACTGTAGCTTTGTAGTATAGTTTAAAGCCAGGAATCCTGATTCCTCCAGCTCTGATTTTCTTTCTCAAGACTGCTTCTGGCTATTCAGGGTCTTTTGTGTCTTAGGCTAGAACTATCTCTTAATGCACTACATTTACGCAAAATAAAGGTGAGGAGCAACTTAAAGTTGCAGTCTCATGTGAATCATTCAGCTGAACACATTCACAAATCTACAGAAGAGAATTCTTCCTTTCCTAAATGCATCACTCAAAAATATCTTCTGTATCAAAATATCTTACCAGACTAAGATTTAAAATTTCACTTAAAATAAAGCCAGGAAGCCTTGAAGAGGGAGCTCTCACATATGTACCATCCATTGCAGCTTACTTTACATATTCCAGCAAGAAGATTTTTTTTCCTTGCCCAACAAAAGCCCAGTCAATAATAAGTTGACAGAACTCAGTCAATAAGTAACCACAACCCCAAACTCTTGCTGTCCTCCAATGAACTTTCATTCAAAACAGGCCCTCTCAACTTCCTCCTTTCCTCTGTAAAAGAATGTGTCCTTCCTTTGTTTTATGGACTTGCTTATGCTTTGCCATAGTTTGCATGTCCCAATTTGCAATTTCTCTGTTCTTTCTGAACAAACTCAACTTTTCTAGTTAAATCACTTACCTTTTTGTTTTGAAGATTAACATTACTTTAATGTTTTGAGTCAGAATTAAGACCCAAAGGAGACAAATCCCTAAGGAAAAAACAATCTCTAGATACTGTTGGGATACCCACATGAGAAATTGAAGAAGATACACAAAAATGGAAAGATATTCCATGCATATGGATTGAAAGAATTAATATTGTTTAAAATATCCATATTGGGGCTTCCCTAGTGGCGCAGAGGTAGATAATCCATCTGCCAATGCAGGAGACACAGGTTCAATCCCTGGGTTAGGAAGATCCCACATGCTGCATGCAACTAAGCCCATGCACCACCACTATTGAGTCTCTGCTCCAGAGCCTTTGCTCTACAACTGCTGAGGCCACATGCTCTAACCACTGAAGCCTGCACATCCTAGAGCCCATGCTCCACAACAAGAGAAGCCACCACAATAAGTCCACACACTGCAACTAGAGAGTAATTCCCATTTCCTGAAACTAGAGAAAAGCCCATGCAGCAATGAATACCCAGAACAGATATAAATAAATAAACTATTTTTTAAATGAATCTTACTTTAAAAAAAGTTCCAAACTACCCAAAGCAATGTACAGACCCTATGCAATATCTATCCCTATTGATGCTGAAGGCGTATTTCACAGAACTAAAATAAATGATTCCAAAATTTCTATGGAATCACCAAAACCCCTAAATAGCCAAAACAATCTTGAGAAAGAAGGACAAACCTGCAGGTATCACAGTGCCCAATTCCAAAGTATACTAACAGTTATAATAATCAAAACCTTATGGTCCTGGTACAAAATGGGACACATAGATTAATGGAACAGAACTGAGAGCCCAGAAATAAACCCACACATATATGGACAATTATTCAACAACAAAGGAGCAAAGAACATACAAAGAGAAATGGACTGTCTCTCCAATAAATAGGTGTTAGGGAAACTTGACAGCCAAATGCAGAATAATGAAACTAGACCACTATCTTACACCATACACAAAAATTAAATAAAAATAAATTAAAGATTTGAATGAAAGATCTAAAACAATAAAACTTATAGAAGAAAACATAGGACGCAACCTTATGATTTCAATTTTAGCAATGTTTTGTAGCTCTGACTCCAAAGGCAAGGGAAACAAAAGCAAAAATAAAGTGGGACTACATCAAACTTAAAAGTTTTTGCACAGTGAAGGAAACTGTCATCAAAACAAAAAAGCCACCTACTGAATTTGTAAAGATGTTTGCAAACTATATATTCAATATTTTTTGGCTAATATCCAAAATGCTTTCTTTAAACTCACACAATTAAACAAAAAATCAACTTGATAAAAAAAAAATGGCAGAGAATCTGAATAGATGTTTTTCCAAAGAAGATATACAGATGGCCAACAGGCACATGAAAAGATATTCAATATCGCTAACATTAGGGAAATAAATCAAAACCACTATGAATATAAACTCACACTTGTTAGAATGGTTTTTATTGAAAAGACAGCACATAACGAATGCTAGAGAGGATGCGGTTAAAGGGAGCCCCCACATACTGTTGATGGGATTATAAATTGGGTGAGCCACTATGGAAAAAACCATGGAGGGTCCTCAAAAAATTATCAGTAGAAAAGATGACCCTATGACCTATCTATTCCACTTTGAGGTATTTATATGAAGAATACAAAAACATTAATTCAAGAAGATATATGGACCCCTATGTTCATCATGGCATTATTTACAACAGCCAAAATAGGGGGGAAAGCTCAAGTTACCATTAACAGATGAACAGATAAAGATGATGTGGTATATATACAATGGAATACTTGTTGTTCAATTGCTAAGTTGTGTCTGATTCCTTGTGACTCCATGAACTGCAGCACATCAGGCTTCTCTGTCCGTCATTATCTCTGTTTCCTCAAACTCATGTCCATTGAGTCAGTGATGCCATCCAACCATTTCATCCTTCTGTCACCCCCATCTCCTCTTGCCCTCAATTTTACCAAGCATCAGGGTCTTTTCCAATGAGTCAGTTCTTTGTATCAGGTGGCCAAAGTACTGGAGCTTCAGCTTCAGCATCAGCCCTTCCAATGAATATTCAGGAGTGATTTTCTATAGGATTGTCTGGTTTGATCTCCTTGCTGTCCAAGGGACTCTTAAGAGTCTCCTCCAGCACCATAGTTGAAAAACATAAATTCTTTGGTGTTAAGCCTTCTTTATGGTCCAACTCTCACATCTATACATGACTACTGGAAAAACCATAGCTTTGACTTTAATGGAACTTTGTCAGCAAAGTGACATCTCTGCTTTTTAAAACACTGCCTAGGTTTGACACAGCTATTCTTCCAAGAAGCAAGTGTCTTTTAATTTTGTGGTTGCAGTCACTGTCTTCATTGATTTTAGAGCTGAAGAAAATGAAATCTGACACTGTTGCACGTTTTTCTAATCTATTTGCCATGAAATGATAGGACCAGATGCCATGATCTTAACTTGGAATGTTGAATTTGAAACCAACTTTTTCACTCTCCTCTTTCTTCTTCATCAAGAGGCTCTTTAGTTCCTCCTCATTTTCTGCCATTAAAGTGGTATCATCTGCATATCTGAGGTTGTTGATATTTCTCCTGGCAATCTTGACTGCAGCTTGTGATTCATCTAGCCCAGCATTTCACATGTACTCTACATGTAAGTTAAATAAGCAGGGTGACAATATACAGCCTTGATGTACTCCTTCCCAATTTTGAATCAGTCCATTGTTTTATGTCCAGTTCTAACTGTTGCTTCTTGACCTGCATACAGGTTTCTCAGGAGGCAGGCAAGGTGGTCTGGTATGCCCATCTCTTTAAGAATATTACACAGCTTGTTGTGATCCACACAGTCTAGGACTTTAGCATAGTTAATGAAGCAGAAGTAGATTTTGTTTGTTGTTGTTTTTTGGAATTCCCTTGCTTTTTCTATGATCTAGTGTATGTTGACAATCTGATCTCTGGTTCCCTGCCTTTTCTAAATCCCTGCCTTTTCCAGTCTGTACATCTGGAAGTTCTTGGTTCACATACTGCTGAAGCCTACTTTGAAGGATTTTGAGCAAAATCTTGCTGGCATGGTAAATGAGTACAATTTTATGTTAATTTAAACATTCTTTGGCATTGGTTTTCTTTGGGATTGGAATGAAAACTGATCTTTTCCAGTCCTGAGTTTTCCAAATTTGCTGGCATATTGAGTGCAGCATTTTAACAGCATCATCTTTTAAGACTTGAAATAGCTCAACTGGAATTCCATCACCTCCACCAGCTGTGTCCATAGTAATGCTTGCTAAGGCCCACTTGACTTCACACTCCAGGATGTCTGGCTCTAGGTGAGTGACCACATTATTGTGGTTAACTGGGTCATTAAGAGCTTGTTTGTACACTTCTGTGTATTTTTGCCACCTTTTCTTAATCTCTTCTGCTTCTGTTAAGTCCTTGCCATTTTTGACCTTTATTGTGCCTATCTTTGCATGAAATGTTTCTTTGGTAAATCCAATTTTCTTGAAGAGACCTCTAGTCTTTCCCATTCTATTGTCTACCTCTATTTCTTTGCATTGGTCACTTAAGAAGGCTCTCTTATCTATACTAGTTAGCCATTAAAAGGATGGAATCTTGCCATTTGCAACAATATAGATGCTAAAAGAAATAAGGCAGAAAAAGAAAGACAAAAACCATTGACTTTCACTTACAGGGAATATAAAAAGCAGAGAAACAAGCAAAATAAATGAACAAACCAAATGAAATCATGACAAACACCTAGATATAGAGAACAAAGTAGTGAGTACCAGATGGGAAGAGGTGGGGGCCAGGTAATTGGGTCAACTGAATCGTAACAAATGGAAACTAAACTTAGGGGATGAGCACATCATAGAGTACACAGAAGTAGAAATAGAGTGTTTTAAATATGAGGCTTTTACCATAATAATGAATAATAATGTATTTTAATGTTTTAAGTCCAAGTTAAATCTTCAGTTCAATTCATTGAATATCTAAATAATTTCCAATAAGATAAACACTGTGTTCAACTCAATATTGAACACAGGTTTATCCACTTTTTGCTACTTTTACAGAGAAATAAGAGATATTTGATGTGTTAGTAAAGGTTTTATGCTATCCCAAGAAATTTTTCTATGAAAAATGAGTGAATGTTATTAATATACATCTTCTATAAATAGTATAAAAATTCTTAAAATTCTGATAAGTCCTGGTGTGATGTTACCAGTCATAATTCTAGTTACTATCTTAAATGTGTATCACAGAAATAACCAACTTCCCTTGCCACTTGCAATATAATGAACTCTCATTAGATCTTTAACCATTGCCATTTTTAGTCTTTTGTCATTTATAGACAGGTATTGTTTTATTCTGGTGCTTTTACAAAAATAATCCTGCAAAAGTATTTCATTGTCAAGGAAATTTAAGGAAAGGACTTTTGACAAGAATAGGCTTTTGATAGCTTTCAGGTCCTAAAACTGAACTAAGAACTTCCAGAACTAATGGAAAAACTGAATTCGAGTAGAACAAGTATTAATTACATGGAACTAAATTAACTGAGGAGGATGGTTATAATTTTTATGACTTTTGTTTGAAACCATGCTGGTTCCTTAAAGTTTTATTTTTTTTGTATTTAATATTTAAGGAGCTTTTTTTTTTCACAACGGGTTTGCCGCCAGAATACAGGTGTCGTGAAAACCCCCGTTAAACCTAAGCCAAAATGGGAAAGGAGAAGACCCACATCAACATTGTTGTCATTGGGCACGTAGATTCAGGGAAGTCTACCACGACTGGCCATCTGATCTACAAATGTGGCGGGATCGACAAGAGAACAATTGAGAAGTTCGAGAAGGAGGCTGCCGAGATGGGAAAGGGCTCCTTCAAATATGCCTGGGTCTTGGACAAACTGAAAGCAGAAAGTGAGCGTGGTATCACCATTGATATCTCCCTGTGGAAATTTGAGACCAGCAAGTACTATGTTACCATTATTGATGCCCCGGACACAGAGACTTCATCAAAATCATGATTACAGGCACATCCCAGGCTGACTGTGCTGTCCTGATTGTTGCTGCTGGTGTTGGTGAATTTGAAGCCGGTATCTCCAAGAACGGGCAGACCCGCGAGCACGCCCTTCTGGCTTACACTCTGGGTGTGAAACAACTAATTGTTGGAGTTAACAAAATGGATTCCACTGAGCCACCCTGTAACCAGAAGAGATACGAGGAAATTGTTAAGGAAGTCAGCACCTACATTAAGAAAATTGGCTACAACCCTGAAACAGTAGCATTTGTGCCAATTTCTGGCTGGAATAGTGACAACATGCTGGAGCCAAGTGCTAACATGCCATTGTTCAAGGGATGGAAAGTCACCCGTAAGGACGGCAATGCCAGTGGAACCACCCTGCTTGAAGCTCTGGATTGCATCCTGCCACCAACTTGCCCAACTGACAAACCCTTGCGTTTGCCTCTCCAGGATGTCTACAAAATTGGTGGTATTGGTACTGTCCCTGTGGGTCGTGTGGAGACTGGTGTTCTCAAACCTGGCATGGTGGTTACCTTTCCTCCAGTCAATGTAACAACTGAAGTGAAGTCTGTAGAAATGCACCACGAAGCGTTGAGTGAAGCCCTTCCTGGGGACAATGTGGGCTTCAATGTCAAGAACGTGTCTATCAAAGATGTCCATTGTGGCAATGTGGCTGGAGACAGCAAAAATGATCCACCCATGGAAGCTGCTGGCTTCACAGCTCAGGTGATTATTTTGAACCATCCAGGCCAAATCAGTGCTGGATATGCACCTGTGCTGGATTGTCACACAGCTCACATCGCTTGCAAGTTTGCTGAGCTGAAGGATAAGATTGATCGTCGTTCTGGGAAAAAGCTGGAAGATGACCCTAAATTCTTGAAATCTGGTGACGCTGCCATTGTTGATATGGTTCCTGGCAAGCCCATGTGTGTCGAGAGCTTCTCTGATTATCCTCCCCTGGGCCGTTTTGCTGTGCGTGACATGAGACAGACAGTCGCTGTGGGTGTCAACAAGGCAGTGGACAAGAAGGCAGCTGGAGCTGGCAAGGTCACCAAGTCTGCCCAGAAAGCTCAGAAGGCTAAATGAATATTATCCCCAACACCTGCCACCCCAGTCTTAATCAGTGGTGGAAGAACAGTCTCAGAACTGTTTGTCTCAATTGGACATTTAAATTTAATAGTAAAAGACTGGTAACAATGCATCATAAAACCTTCAGAAGGAAATGAGAATGTTTTTGTGGACCATATGTTTTGTGTGTGGCAGTTTAAGTTATTAGTTTTTAAAATCAGTAGTTTTTAATGAAAACAACTTGACCAAAAATCTGTCACAGAATTTGAGACCCATTAAAAAAAGTTTAATGAGAAAAAAACATATTTAAGGAAAACGTTTCTTTTATGCCATCTATGACTTACGGCAATTTGGTAAAATATACATTATGTAGACAAAGATAAACAGCTTCCCTTGTGGCTCAGTTGATAATAAATCTGCCTGCAATACAGGAGACCCAGGTTCAATCCGTGGATTAGGAAAAGTTCCGGGAGAAGGGAATGGCAATCCACTCCAGTATTCCTCCTTGAAGAATTCCATGAACAAAGGAGCCTGGTGGGTTACTGTCCATGGGGTCACAAAGAGTCTGACAAGACTGAGACTTTCACTTTGTTTCTTTCTAGACAAAGATAAATGGAGAAGGCAATGGCAACCCACTCCAGTACTCTTGCCTGGAAAATCCCTTGGACAGAGGAGCCTTGTAGGCTGCAGTCCATGGGGTTGCTAGGAATCGGACACGATTGAGCGACTTCACTTTCACTTTTCACTCTCATGCATTGGAGAAGGAAATGGCAACCCATTCCAGCGTTCTTGCCTGGAGAATCCCAGGGACGGGGGAGCCTGGTGGGCTGCCGTCTATGGGGTCGCACAGAGTCAGACACGACTGAAGCGACTTAGCAGCAGCAGCAGCAGACAAAGATAAAATATTTGTTTTTATTCCTCTCCCTAATCCCTCCAAAGCTTGGAAATTTTGAGCATTCTTTTCACAACAGTATAGTTATTTATTTACATGAATTCAATAAAAATCTGTTCTTGAACCAGGGAAATTAGAAATACTGCCTTTGTTAACAATGCTTTTACTGGAATATCGCATATGACAGAGACATGCATAGACTCAGATATGAACAGGTAGCTTTAAGAAACTACTTGAACTTGGCCTCCTGTCTTGAGAGGTTGTTAAGAGCTCAATTTGAGATTCCTTATGAAAAGTTCTTAAAGCAGTCTTAAAAGAGCTTATATGGCCAGTCACTATTCTTGCTGCACTTATACAAATACATTTAGTGCAAATAAATTAGTTTGGCTGTCATTATCTTTGATAAAAATGGGGGCAGTTTTGAAAAGAGAAATTATAATCACACCTTTCTCTGTATTAGATTCTAACCCTGTTAATTGTGCTTGAGGGTCTATTGTCTACCTGAATTATTCTAGTTTACTCAAATACCTAGCTACAAATCTCCAAACATTGCAATCACTAAGAACAAAGATTGCTCTTGAATCTCCTTAGAGGGGGCTATATTGGGTCCTCCTCACTACTCAGATAGTAACCAAGCTTTAGGGACTTGGACCTTAGATACACATCTCACAGCTGAAAAAGTCTCCATCTGATATTGGGTGTTGTGAGAAGGTAGAGATCTCCAGACAAAGTTGAGTAGGAATAGATCTACTTGATACTGAGGTAGACTACTTCCTTCCAAGATTCTGGATCAAGACTTCATACTTTGGCTAAACATAAAACTCTTTGTTCTTCCCTTTCTTTCCTTTACTCTGTCATTGACCTGAAAAGCTGGCATCACCTGTGTCTCTCAGGCCATTGTTAAGCAGGGTGGGTGGTGGGGGCGGGGGGCTGTGGTGAGGAGTTGGGAGATAGGGGATAACCTTTCAGACTGTTGGATGTCATGTTAAAAACTGATTTGTTCATGACGTTAGAGACTCTCTGGTTTATTTCTCTGTCTGGTTAATATTCAACCATGAGGAACTCTATCTCCAGCTTCGCGTAAAGAAAGGGACACAAAGGAGGTTAACCAGAATAAAACTGCTTGTGTGATCCACATGTATGCATGCATGCTAAGTCGCTTCAGTCATGTATGACTCTGCGACCCCATGGACTGTAGCCTGCCAGCTCCTCTGTCCATGGGATTCTCCAGACAAGAATACTGGAGTGGGTTGCCATGACCTTCTCCAGGGGATCTTCCCGACTCAGGAATCAAGTCCATGCCTCTTATGTCTCCTGTATTGGCATACCACTGGAGCCACCTGGGAAGCCCTGTGGGATCTACAGACCCTTAAAATTTTACTGGCCTCCATGGCTGTTACCTTTCCAATCCTGAGCCACAAAATCAGACAAAAACAACCCAGAGACATACATGACTCTGGGTTTGACTCCACTGACAGAGCCTTTCTCCCTTGGGTCAGAGTAAGTGCCAAGAACACATAATTGGAAATCTTTCCCTAATTCTAAGAAAGCTAGCTGATGCCACAACCAAAACAACAGCAGTTCCACAACAGTCACTTCACTCACTGTCTAAAATACATGTGTGCATGCTCAGTCACTTCAGTTATGTATGATTCTTTGCAACTCCATGGACTGTAGCCCACTAGGCTCCTCTGTCCATGGGATTCTCCAGGCAAGAACACCAGAGTAGGTTGCCATGCTGTCCTCCAGGGGATCTTCCTGAGCAGAAAATTGAACCCACATCATCTCATCTCAGGCAGATTCTTTACCCATTGAGCCACCTGGGAAGCCCCACTGGCTAAAATAGTTTTGGACAATTGCATAGCCCTTGATTACTTGCTGAAAAAGGAGCTATTTATGCAATCACAAATATTACCTGTTGTACATGGGTAATGCCTCTGAAGAAGTAGAAATTCAATTACACAAGATCAGGGAACAAATACTCTGGTTACAACAAACTTCTTGGCAAGAAGGACAATGAATTAAGCTGTTATTACTTTTAATAGTTATTTTTGCTGCTGTTAGTTTTATTGTTATTCGTAATATTACCAGTGGCTTCCCATGTGGTTCAGTGGGTAAAGAATCCACCTGCAATGCAGGAGACACAGGAGATGCAGGTTCAATCCTGGGGTCAGGGAGATCTCCTGGAGGAGGGCATGGCAACCCACTCCACTATTCTTGCCTGGGAAATCCTGGGTACAGAGAAGTCTGGCTGGCTACAGTCCATAGGGTTGCAAAAAGTCAGACACAACTGAAGCAGCTGAGCATCACAGAATAGTACTAAAACTGTTCTACTTCAAGGGGGTGACTTAATTTATCAGACTTAAAAATTAAAGTCCCCAAGGGGCTTTATATCA